>NC_031680.1:1042036-1342036 GCF_000149555.1 Fusarium verticillioides 7600 | reverse complement strand
AGAGGAGAATTTTATACCGTCTGCGAGAGATTCTACCATCGCAAAGCCAAGACAAGACAGTTATCTTAGATGTCGGCCCCATGGATTTGGGTCACTATCTACACTTCCATAGACGTGAAACAGTCTTCAGAGGATGGCTTTGTGACCCGAGCCTCGATTATTAACAATCCAAAGATGGTGTGATCTAATTGGTGAGCAAGCAGAGGATGATATTTATGACTTGTATTGGCTAAGCATATCTGCCTACTCCCAGCGCTTCGATACCATATGCGTATTCTCACATCTTCCTCCTGACCAGGCCCTTCCAGTAATCAAAGCTATTCTCATCACTTTGCAATGCCCATATCTTCCCTGTCGACCTCCCTCTAGCATCCGTCTCTTCAACCTTCAACATTCCCCAGTCCCGCGTAATTCCCACCACACGAGCCTTGACACCACCTTCTGCCTCGAGAGTGACGTCTTGTCTTGTGTGTAACCAGTGGCGGTAGTAACGGGCTTCAAGATCAGCTGAGAACCCCTCTCGAAGGAATTGAGCGTAGATGGCTTCGATACGTGTGAGAACGCGTGCTAGGAGGGTTTCAAGGTGAAGTTCTGGTGCCCCTGAGGGAACGAGGTCGGATATGGAGATTGTTGGGCGAGGGTTGATAGTATTGAGGCCTACGCCGAGGATGATTTGGTAGTTACCGTCGAAATAGAGACACTGCGAGAGAATACCACCGACTTTGACATAGTGCGGTTTCTCTTGTGACTTTGTAGGATCAAGGGCATCTAGCGCGGTTAGAATTTCTCTTGCAAAGGAGCTGAATTGACTTACAAATGTCGTTGGGCCACTTTAACTTGATGGGAATGTTCTCGTAGCCACGATCATAAGACTGCACTGCCTCAACCATGGCAATAGCCGTGATATACTGAATAAATACTACAGGACGAGTCACAGCGAGATGGGCTGCATGATTGATTACAGTCGAGAAGATGAGCATTCCAGGAGGAGCAATCCAGACGTTGGAGCCACGACCACGACCAGCAACTTGGGTTGTAGCTGAGACTGTGAAGCCGCTTGGGAGTTTCGGCATGAGCTTAGGGTTCCTGTTACATGTCAGTCTTGTAAGTCTCCTGTTTGGGAGAGGTAATATACTTCTCAAGCATTGTATTTGTACTTGTGACAACTTCGCCATACATGAGCAAGTCACCCCATGCTCGAGCAGTTGGCTCAATTTGCCGATAACGCTTCAGGCTTGAAAAGAAAAGACCATGGTTGAAATGTGGTGTAAGCTTGGGATGAGGAAGACCCTTCTCGTGAGGAAATATCTTCTTGATGATCTTGCTGTAGTCAATGCTGCCATTTTCAGAGACGTTGGAATCCGTTGTCTCTGTCAGAGATTGCTGAAGCCCTTCGAGACTCCAGACTGTATCTTCATTCTGGATGTGAAAGGTGTCTGTTTCCGCTCGGATCCATTCTTCGCCGTTCTCCTTGTTGATGATGTCGCTCCAGTCAGTCAGTAGCTCCGATACGCCTGTGTCGGTGATGGAGGAGAGGTGAAGATGAGAGAGTGACGGAACACCTGTGTCGTGAGGGCTGACCTCAAGGCCGAGCTTTGTGAGACATGCCTTGAGAAAAGCGGCCCGGTCCTTGTCGGCGTCTGCTAGTCTGGTGACCAAATCATCATACCCAGGGACGCTTGGCTGAGGATTCAAGTTGGCCGCAGCGAACCTAAATGTATTTGTCAGAACATGTATACCGTAAACACACTGAAACGTACTCGGGGTGAGGGCCAGTAAGCAAAGCTTTGCCATCTCCGACTGTGCAAAGAATAACTGCTGCTTTTCCATCGCCACCGTCGACATCAAGCTCCTCATCGTAAGTAGCGAGAACCTCGACCTTTCTGTCCTTGACCGAAGGAGCATCAACAAAAACACCTCCTCCGTTATAGTAAGATATGATTTCAGACGCAACCTCCTGTTCAAAGGCACCCTTTGGTACCGTCAAACGCACAGCCCTCGCTCCCGTTTCACTCCGATACTCAAAGCCTTTGAACGCACCACCTCGACAGGTCCCCGGGAAGAACCCTAGCTCTCTTCGTCCAACAACCTCCATGGACTTGTTTCCCACCTCGAACTCACACTTCTGTGTCCCGTAGTAGCCCCCAGCACAGAAGCCTAGATAAGAGCCTCCTCGGCGAACATAGTCGCCGATACGACGATTTCCCTCACCATTCAGTGCCTGGCAGTAGCCGAGATCGCCACCGCCTGGAAAGACGAGGAGCGCGCATGTTGCTTGCCATGGTTCTTTGAGGATGATGTTCTCTGTAATGGGAATGACGGCGTAGTTGGGGCCGAGAAGACGGCGGAGGGACCAGATACAATGCCGCACTGACTCAACTGTGGTGCCAATGCCTTGGTAGTGAATCAGTGAGTGTAACGGTCTGTGAAGGGAGTTGATGGAACAAACCTGTGTAAACAAGCACATTGAGCTTTGCTGGCGCCATGGTTCGTATATGGCTGATCCTGCTGATATCGTAGTTTTTCGTGTGGTCTTGACACTTGACTTTTGCTGGATCTCGCCTCAACCAAATCTCCGCCTCGAACCACCTTTAACCTCTTTCAACGATAACACGCAAGACTCAATCACCACAATTTTCCAACAAGAGACCAGTCGAAATTATGACAAAAGAAGAGAGTAACGCTCAGCAGAGCACACAAGAAGACGACGATGAGCCCGATGAATGGTGAGTGAGCGCTCTTTTCCGTTGGGACACCGAAAGCCGAGGCCTTTGCTAACCGCTGATGAAGGGACAAGCGGATCTTTAGCACTGGATGCGCGGGTGAGTCTCTGCTTTCATACAAAATCAATTGCAAACTATAAAGGAAGATACATGACCTCTACGAGGTTCTATATGTCTACACCTCAACTACCCGCTCATCAATCGTTTTGTTGAGAAAAGGGCTTGCTAACAGGCATCACCAATTCAGATGAGAACGCAAAAATGACGGACTGCTACTTTGAAAAGAAGGATTGGCGCGCATGTGCGGCAGAAGTGAGTGTCAAAAATCCAATCCAATCCAATCCAATTCTATCTATTTTATTTATTTCGAGATCCTTTATCACATTGCTCTTTATGTTGTCATAGACCTGAACTGACAGTATCATAGATGGAGCAATTCAAACAGTGTTGGAAGGCTCATAACAACGACCAACGTACAGAGACTAAGGACAACTAAAGTCGCACCGAGGGACACTTACTGTACTTTTACTGTATAAAATGTATACTAGCAAGATCAGGCTCTCCTTTCCGGGCGTTAAGTTAACGATGACTCCCAAATGCGTTCACTCAATCAATCAAGGCATCATGATATGACATACACAGTGTTGGCACTGTCCCCACCGGGCAATCAATCCACCCGTCCTTGGAAATTATCACCATAGCTTCATCAAGCTTGGAGCTCACCGTATCCAACTCCCCATACCAACCCACAATGTTCGTCCCTCGTCGCGCCCTCTTCGCCGCCCGAAGAGTTCCCACTTCCTTTCGTCCGATTGCACGATACGCTACCGAAGCATCAGACGTGACGCTACAAAAACCCGATGAAGATGTTGCACAAGTGAACCAAGAAGACGTCGTTACAAAGCCCAAATACACGCCCAGAGCTAAAGCTGCAACTTCGACTGCGTCTGCGAAGTCGCCAACTGCAAGATCTACACCTGTAGCCGCATCTACAAAGTCTACATATGCGTCCAAGACATTTCCTCCAAAGCCCATGGCAAGCAGCAAGAGTGCTAAGCCCGAGAGCCCACACAAGCCTGTTACAGTGTCGAAGAGCATTCTGAGCGAGACTAGCGAGACGGACACGGAGAACACAGACCACATCAACTGGGAGACGAGCTGGTACGGCCTGGGTGTGAAGGCTGTTACTCCCGAGCAGAATGAGATTCTCGCAAGGCCAGTTGATGCTGACGATGTGGAGGTCAAGCCCGATGGTATCATCTACTTGCCAGAGGTCAAGTACCGACGGCGGCTGAATGAGGCGTTTGGTCCGATGGCTTGGGGAATGGTCCATCGTGGGGATGTCGTTATCGGCAATCAGATCGTTACGCGCGAATACGCTCTTATCGTCAACGGCCGGTAAGTGGACCAATTTCCAATATCATACGTTGACTAACAAAAGCAGAATGGTCTCCCAATCGCAGGGATACAACAATTACTTCAGCCCCGAATCTATCCCTGCCGCCATTGAGGGTGCCAAATCCAACGCCCTGATGCGCTGCTGCAAGGATCTCGGTATCGCCTCTGAACTCTGGGATCCTGTGTACATCCGCTGGTTCAAAAAGCACTACATAGAGGAAAAATGGGTCGAGCACGCGGTCACTAAGAAGAAGAGGACTTTCTTTTATAAGAAGGGTCTCGCTGAGGCAACATACCCTTACAAGTTCTGTTAGACATCTCATGTCTTCCTTGTACTACATTTGTATAGAATCTTGGGGTGAATCCCCTACTGTATGATATGGATGGGTTAGACGTATGGCTTTGGCGCATGGAGCGATACTGTAGTAATTCAGAGGAAAACGAATGGATCACGAATCATCAGACCAAGATCTACGGCTGTCTTAAAAGAAGAACGAGTACATGTACACCAATTCTCATTTATAGATATGCACTGGAGCACTTATCGCGCCGAATATCAACGGGCCCATGATCACTCAAAACCCACCTCCCAGAATGGAGTTTCTATCTTTCCCTTCCGGAGGCGCTCGCTCCGCCACCTGATGCGGTATCACCGCCCCATCCCCAAGGAACCCATGAGCCTGATGCATTTCTAGTGCCAGCTCCCTGGTTTCTTCGGCGCACCTGGCGATGGTCTTCGTCCGAACTAGTCTCTGCGTCGATCCTTTCGAAATCGGTCTCACTGCGACTCTTGCTAATACCACTCCATCCGCTTAGACCACTAGGTGGTCGCTGGGTGGGTTCGTCCTCCTCATTATTATCATAACCTCCATAGGCCATTGGATCGCGGCGAGATCCTGTGCTTGTCTGGGCACGCTGAGCTTCGGTACGAAGATCCTGGGCCTCACGATCAAGTGCCGAAATCAGGACATTCAGGCGATCGCGCTGAGCCGAGATGAAGTCCATTCTAGCGCCAGACTCGCGAAGATGTGGTGGGATCAATGCGCCCGAGTTTGTGGGCTCACCTCCAACTGTTCTCGTACCAGTTGATTGTCCACCTGCACCTGCGTTAGTAGCAGCTGCCACAGCGCTAGAGAGTAGGCTGTAAAAGTCGGTTCCGCTGCTGGTATTACCAGCCCATCGCGCAGCAGGGACGTTGAATCGTGACAGAAGCGATTGTGTATAGCCTTGCGCAGGCTCGGGAGGAGGCGACTCGGGTTCGGATGGTGGAAGACCAAGGACCTTGACCTTGAACTGCTCGATAGCGAGCTTGAGGTAAGATATTCCGGCAGCAGTCAAGCGCTCATGTGCGCTTGCGATGAAGTCGTCAATCTGCGTCTCGTTCTTTTCAAGATAAGGATGGACATATTCTTCGTATAGGCGTCGAGCGCCCTGTGTCTGTGGGAGGATAAGGTAGAGGAGGAATAGTAAACGGAAATAACCGTAAAGCGGAATCCTGCTAGTGTTAGTACAGAAGATGTCAGGTATGAGGTTAAGGCATACCATGACACAATAAACCAAACCCAAGACTCAGCGAGAAGACAGCAACTGAGCACGACCCAGTACATCAGCCATGGCGTCAGCTGGGTGGGATCATGTGTCTTGAGCGCTTTGTAAGATGCAAAGATAGGAAACAGATAACAGGCGACAGAACTATCGAGAACAAGTGAACAGTCAGTAAATCAGGCATTGCGAACCGATCGGGGTGGTTATCGCAATTGCGAGTATGACGCCTCATGACGAAGAGGTATAGGGCTGAAGCTTACGATAAGAGCATAGGAAAAAGGTCAAACATGACTGCAATCCGAGGTGAGACCTCGTGCGTGACTCGGCAGTTAAAGCTAAATGTGAGCGGGAGTTTGACCAACGGAGAAGAGGGTAATTGTCTCCGAGAGGTTGAAGGAAGAGAGAAGGGAAAGATTTCCTGTAGGTGTAATAGAATAAGTTTGAGGATAAGGTAGGCGTAGGTAGCGACGTTTAGTGGTTGAAGCTGAGCTGAGCTGAAAATGGACCTAAGATGGTGAAGTGGCGCCGAAACTCCCGCGAGCGGGGGCGGGGCACTTTGCTTTCGCGTGACGGTGATGGCTTAGTGAGTGACCCACTGAAGGTAGGTGCTACAAATGGAGGAATATGTCTCGAGTCAAAAGAGCTGATCACCTGAATGCAGACTTGACCCTCGTGATGCAGGCAAGTGTCTTTTGCTGGGGCACAATGACGACTTTTATTCTGACTCCTAAACTGAACACGGTTTCTTTGAGGGTTCTGACTCTTTCAACTGCGTAGTTGGTACACGTGTCTCGGGTGCGAGCCCTGTATCTTGAAGACAAGTGTTTTCATATTCGTGGATAGAGCATCTAGGCATCAATCATTCGAAACATACTGCAGCAATTTATATGTAGAGGACACATAATTATCGCAGATACTCTACAACTTAGCCTTGACTGTCGCCTGGTAAAAACACATGATAGACGTCATAATGGGATTGGATGCTTACTCAACCAAGATCTTGGCAAGAAGAGTATGGGAAAGAGAGAAATAAGAGGATATCTTATCAGTGACAGGATATCGATTACTTATCAGAATCTGAAGCGATGGGATCTAGGCCACATTGGCACATTATACGTAAATGGTTTCAGATTGAAGGATCACTAACAAGGCTTAGATGTCGCAGTTGGGACCGGAGTCGGCATGACTCGGGCCCGGTCGGACGCGCGGGCCAAGCGTCGTGCTCCGGCTTGGCTGAGCCCCAGCTGCAACTCCAAGTCGGCCCCAATATCACGGCATATCAAGCAAATATCGAGCCTCATTATTTGGCACAATAATATTCTCATTTGATCTCTGTTTGCCATGAGGAAGCACTAACTAATAATAGGTAGAATTATCAGTCCTTGATCCGATTTGGTTTGTAAGGTTTAGATGATAGTTGTCAAGTCTACCCTACATCTCTACAGCTCGGATCAACCTGGCTGTAGGTATCCAGAATTTAAGCATAGGCTTAGATTGAGAATAATGATCTAGGGCTGAGTATGAATACGACAATATTTGTAACGAAATGAATCTAAGACAAGATCAGCATCGCCTTGGACCCTTAGTGTCCTGTCACAATGCAGCCATCATCACCATGGGATTTATATCCGGTCACCACTGCCGGGCTAGATCATGCAAGGTACGGAAAGTAGATGCCCGTCGAGGCCGAGATAATCATGTTAGAACCGCTAGATATGGCGTAAGGACATCGAATTTCGCGATACATTGTTGCATATCCAATGGCTTCTGGGCTGGCCAGCCACGTTCTCTATGCCTATCAACAGCCCACGGCTAACTCTAACTCAACAACACTCGCGCGGACCATGCCATGCTGACGTGGAATCTCATTAAATCTAGAAATAGCTTATCAAGATCCCTCGTATCAATGCGAATTCTAGAACTCTATCAAACTCAGCCTCATTCGCCTCCCGCGGATGCCCGATCCGTCCGGAGCCCCGGACAGACGCGCGCACCGGGACCCACCTGATCCTGAAGTGCACAATCGACTTTTTCACTCCACTGCAGCTGAAATAGTATAGAAATTCAGGATCAGTGGTGCCAGTCGACATAGTTCGGTTGTTATGCCCGCGGAGTCAGATCTTGGATATTTGTTCCGACGGGTGCCGAGATCTGATATCTTGAAACCTGTCCCTTTATAAAGACTTGAACCTACCTGTCTTCCCCAGATATCCAAATCATCACATCATAACAACCATCCAACAGTAAACAAGTGCGAGCTCTCATCAGTTCCTGCATATCCAGACCAGTCCAGCCTTACCGAAAAGTTTGTCAATAAACTCTAACTCGACGACGTTGTGAAGATCGCAAACATGAGCCACACACCACTACCCGGCGGGCTTATCTCATTCGGCTCCGATGCCAACTGTACACTCGAATTATGTCCCCTCGAGTCGAGCATACTGCGGTACCAACCAAATCTTCCCGCCAATGCCATCTTCATCGGAGTATTCGGGTTGTCCATGGCTCTCCACATCTTCCAAGGTATCAAGATGAAGACATGGGGCTTCATGGCGAGCATGATGGCAGGATGTATTCTCGAGATTATCGGTTACATCGGACGACTCATAATCCACGATAATCCATTCGACTTCATTGGATTTCTATTGCAGATCAGTAAGTGTTTCTCTGAACCAGACTCAAACAAGGGATGGATGGAAAGGGAGAACTTGACTAACTCTGGCCCAGTCATGATCACCATTGCCCCCGTTTTCTTCTCTGCTGCCATCTATGTTCTTCTGTCCCAGGTGTAAGTTCCCCCTGTTCACTCAGAAGAACCACAACTGACATTCTCAGTATCAACTTTGTCGACCCAAGTGTCTCTCGATTCTCTCCCAAGTATTTCTACTGGATCTTCATCCCGTCCGACATTATCTCCCTCATCCTCCAAGCCGTCGGTGGTGCAGTCTCTGTTGTTTCCACAGCGCAGGAAGATGTCAAGACTGGAGAGGACATCTCCATCGCTGGTCTCGTCTTCCAAGTCGTCACTTTACTTTGTTTCGTTGCTTTGTTCATCGACTACGTTTTCAGGGCTTCCAAGTCACCGGCCCGATATCGCCTTACCAAGCCCATCCTCACTTTCCTCTTCTTCCTTTTTCTCTCGACAATCTTCATCTTGATTCGATGTGGCTACCGAATTGCCGAGCTCAATGGAGGTTACTTCAGTGCTATCTTTCGAGACGAAGGTCTTTACATCGCTCTTGAATCTTGGTAAGAGCCCTTGGAGCTTGTCACATTTATAGTAACAACTCACTAACTGTCCTTAGCATGATGTGCATTGCTGTTCTTCTTCTGAATGCGGGCCACCCTGGATATGCTTTCAAGGAAACCCCCGAGTTTACCAAGGAAATGGACCAGATGGACCAAGACGACAATACCGTCTTTGGAAAATAAGTGTCATCTTCGTCAGGCCTCGTAAGATGAAAAACATGCTCGCCCGGACAAGGAAACTCCTCGACCAACCAGGGCAAGCTCAACGGATATTTCCTTTCTTATCGGTATTGTGCCTCGAATTTTAGCGTGTATATAGACTGTATGGCGAATGGCGTTAAGACATGGCAATAACTGCCTGGAGGGTTTTGGAAGCTTGTCTCATTTAGAAAGGTACGGCACAGGCTGTGCACGCTTAGGTATCAATTCCACACGATTGGGCGACATGGAGAAGCTTAGATCTCTTGTTGAGTCTGTGGTAAAAGTGTTACATAAAAATATATGAAAACAAATAGATAAAACAGTTCACCATGAAGGAAAATAATATACAAAAAACATAAAAAAGGAATAGGGGGAGGAGAGGAAGGAGAAATACATGCTCTAGCACCCGTTGAAGATCAGCTGTTTCCACTGTACGTAGTAATTAAGTATTGTCGAGTCTTCCACATGCATTCTGTAGTCTTCTCCGGGGATGAGATGAGAGGTATATGACTATTCACGCCGAAATAACACCTAGTGAACGCAGTATTGGAGCATCGTCAAAGGTGAGTTGATTGTCCAGAGCGATTAGATCTTCAGAACATCTTGTTTGCATCTACCACTTCTGAGGTGATTTGTTTGACGGTCCATGTGAGAATTAGACCACGTCGACTTCGCCAAGGGTACCTACAGGGGACTCAAAACTCCAGTTGAATCTAATCACTCGTATTGAGTCTACATCCAATGCCGAGTGTGAACTTCCATCTGATGCTTTCCGAAGGGATGAGACGAGGAGGGGGGGGCGAAAAACACCACTTTCGTACTCGTTCCTGAACATTGATCACTGATCAGTCACTCGTTCTGCGGCGTGCTGCCAGTTTTTCAGTTATCTCCATCATTGCTAGGTCTGCCGTGCAATATATAGAAGTTCGTTTTGCAAATCGCGCAACGGTCGAAAACGGCCATGTTGGCTTCAATGACCAAGATATAGTCACGCCTCGGCATCCAACAGTTTGGCAGGCCAGGAACATGAGGTTGCCCTCAAAAGGCAGAATACCAATTAATGAGGAGCGATCCAAATCACACAGGCAGCATTATTCTGGCCTCCGATATGTTGGGTCTTCAATAGGAGAACGCTCACTGTTTCTCTCCGAATGATGACATATAACAGTGCGTCGGCCCGAGAACTGTACCCATTTTGGCTCGCTTGACATGTCGTCCATCAATCATTGTTGCGAGTTTGTTCATCATCAACTCACCCCGCGAATTGTGCCTGAGAGATTAAACGGAACGGGTGGCTTTTTCAGAGTTTGGCGGCTTCATCAAGCTAGATCCGAGCCTAAGCAGGAGTGGATCGCTTAGTAGATTCTGCATGGCAAGCTTGCCGGGTAAGGTAGCGGGTATTGCTGAAATGAGGATAAGAATTCATGACTTCATAACCGTATTTCGCCTCAAGCCGTGAATCGAATTAGGTACGGAGTACTGAGTACATCGCGATGGTTGTTTGCTGTAACGCGGATATTATACCTGACTAGTAATATTAGCTCGTGCAAGGACAAGGAGCAAAGACGTGGGATCCCAGTGTCAAGACGAATTGACCAGAGAGAAAATACTCAAGATGACGCAATGGACCGAGGGACCCTCTTTGAGAAATTGAGGAAAACTGCAAAGTGAAGCCAATTTTCCAGAGGGCACTGTGCTCTTTGAACATGAGTATGTGGTTCTAGGCTCTAGCATTGAATGGCTTGCGGTGTGGCGGAGGATCCCCACGAAATAGTCCGTTGACCCCCTTCCGGGAGGAAATGAGCTGGTACAACAACCCTATACAGTGTACAGAGTATTGAATAACTAGATAAATAACGTCTTGTGGTTTCCTTCAAAGAGAGACCAGGATCTTAGTGGGCAGTTGTCATATAACATTGTGTTAAAGTTCCAGGGCTGTTCCTTAACCATTGCACCGGGTTTATAGATCCCGGAGGTAAATAAATTCACCGTCACCACCGTAAGCAGTATCCAAAAATTAACCGGGGTTGTGAAGATTGATCTGTAATCAAATCGCCTTGGAAGCTTCTGAAGAAGCATGGGAAAATGACCGCAGTTGACGAGACTGGACGAAGTGCCTGAACTGATAGGGCTCGAACACCGAATGTCATCATGTCGGTTGTTGGCGAGGCGAGCCGTTAGGCGGTCCCAACGAGTTGGGTGAGAAACCGGGGTGCCAGGTCTATTCTCCTCAGAGTTGTGATCAACAAACGAAAGGCCGAAGACCATCCAATTGGGATCGCCAAAACTGAGCCGAGCTATTGCTCATACAACCGAGGGCAATTGTTCTTCGACATGACATTAATAAAATCTGATTCTTTTTACTGCGGACAGAATATGATATTTTGAACTTGTTGGATTCGGATAGCGTAGCGATGCCCGGGACTAGCGCCGAGCAACTCTCATAAACCAAGAATTAAGGACCATTAGTATAGCCGCATTCATGTGGTACAAATTGAGGACTTTCGTACCAGGAGAAACATCACTCATGCGAAGAAGGAGTCCAGCTGGTGGTTGCTTTTGAGGATATGGGGAGAATATTTTCCGCGTCTCAGCAGTTCCCAGCAAGTTTGAAGAAGGTAGATCCGATTTGCACGATGTCACCTTTCCAACCTAAGGTAAAACCCATGTGCGTAGCATCCACCACGACAGAAGTGTGCCTGGCAGCCCACCTTTTGTTCCCTTGAACGTTGCGGCCAAGATTGGATTTAGCTCCAGCCACAGATCTGTTATTGGCTCGCGGAACTCTCCCACCAGTGCCGCCAACCAGGAGCTGACAAGGGTACGTCTGAGCCTGACATCGGAGTCAGCGAGCGCTCGCCGCAGAGGAGCGCCGCCTAATAATGGCAGTTGGCTTCAAGTAAGAACCATACAGAGAATAGCCGTTATAGTACAGTTTCATCGAGACTGCCATAGGAAGCATGTATTTATACCAATTTTGTGGGCGTTTGACAAAGGAATAATAATCTATTCAGAGACCTTGCCCAAGGCTTAAGCGACGTCAGACCTCTGCGAGATATCACGCCCCCGGCACCTCCTTTTCTGAGACGTACAACGACGGCAGCAATGACCTCAGAGGCGTATGATACTTCGAAACGACGGGGAATTGTTGAGGGCTGCATCCGCTACATGATCGGTGCGGCTTCTGCCTGCTGAGTAAGATCGAATCTCGGGAATTGTACGAAGCCACGAGTGGAGCACCTTCATCTTGTTACTATGCTGATCTTCTGACCATTAAGTCATTCTTCCGTAGAAGAAGTGGTAGGATTGCGCTGACTGCGTTTGTAGAATTAGAAAAGAAACGGGGTCAGATGCCATTTTACACCTTAGACATGTGCAACCAGGTACAAAGGGTCGCACTATTATGTTCTTCTCGCAAAATAACCCCGGACGGGCTGTGATCAAGGAAAAAGTCGTGACTGAAGATCCAAGCATTAGTCGAGTATGCTAGGAGCAGGAGGGAGCAAAGTTAGTAAACCGACAACGTTAAGCCCTGATTCGTCGAACAGAGAGTTGAGCTTAAAGCGAGCAAGGACTAGCAAAGTAGCAACATGTGTTGTAAGCCAATGCAATAGCATAGGCAGAGTTGGGTTGTGGGACGGGTCGATCAGGTTCCGAGGATGGCGCTTTCAACTGGGGAGCCAGGGAGTCTCCTCCGTTAGTGGCGAGTTTCTTGGTGGTTTGTGAGGTCAAGTACTGTATGACAGTATGTGGTGTCGGTTCTGTGATGTGAATTATTCCAACAGTATCGGCTCTGTTACCGGTGTTGACATTGAGATTTGAATGGGACTACTGCAGGGGCTCTCGCCTGTGGTCTGGTCATTGGCTGGTGAGGACGGTAGAGGATCTCGCAAGTAGGTAGGTACGGGTGCCTGTTACCCCATAACTAAGTGCTGACGGGTGAGCAACTGAAAATGCCCGCGCTGTAACGCTGTAACCAAACATCCGATTTGACACCGTTAGTCCTGGGTGCTAATACGATGGAAAAAGTAAATAGGTGAGCATCCTCCAAATGTGGTTATTGCGATGGACATTGCCCAATTCTTGCAACTATGGCTGCAGGATGTGGCTGCAAGCCCCAACGGTATTCACACAAGTCAGAGTTTAGCCTAGCGGGCGATGGATAACGGCTGCGATCCGTCCAATCTCCATTCGTCGTCACAAGGGAGCGCCTTTTCTGTTTTGGACTTTTGAGTTTCCACCGTTCGTTCTTGAGCTCCAAGAGAGTTTAGATACTTTGATAACGGAGCCAAAGACGTCTAGCCGTCTCTGTACGGAGTACTAGGGAGCGGATGGCACGAGACGCCAATGTGACCAGAACGCGTCCCTTGCAGTAGCTTCTGCAACGGGTGGTGGTTCTTGCTCGAGTGGAGAAGGTCCCAGGCTCCGAGGTGCTGACCCCTTAAGCCAAGTATGAGACTGGCGAGCGACAAAGAGGGGACTGATGACATTGCTTCTTAGCACTGCAGCCACTGTCTCGTACCCTGTTGATCTTTGAAGGGTCGGATGATAAAGCCAATGGATGGTTTTGTATGCTCCTTTGAAGCATGATAGGTTGCACTGGAAACATTGACGACGGAACTTGGTTTTGTATCAACGTCACAGCTTCTGTAACATATCATTTCCACCTCAACATCAAGCTGCGCGAATACGTATTTCGGGACCTTCGAGATAGGGCATCGGCTGCTACTCCGATCCCTTGAGGCGTCCAAATACCAAGACGAAGATGGGAGTGGCGGACGGGTATGTAAGACGGGGGAGGCCAGGCGTTTGCAGTCTGCAGCGAGCAAAGCGGTTGCCCGTCATGCGTGGCCCAACAAACGTGGGCAGAGTCTATAGAGCTGGGCAGTAAAAGCAAGGTAACCAAAGCCATGGATCTTTATGTGCGACACGGCATGGTTTGTGGCGGACGCAGGCGTCTGACTGACCTGGGATTCGGTTGTTAAATTGTAGCGTCGGACATGTGTAGTATTTGGTACTCACGAACAGGAGATACAAGATGCAGAAGAGTATCACATTGATCACAATGACAGCAAGGTTGATTGGGGTATTCACCCCCGTTCCGAGCCTGGAGATGAGCGAGTCTCTTGTTGCCGTCCCTCTGCACGCGTTCCGATGACTGACGCGTAGAAAGGGAGATTCATCACCAATCGTGATGGCATCCATACTAAGAAAGGTGTTGGTTCGTATGAAGCCCAGATGACGCTGACAACTGATCTGTGTTGACAAACATTTGAGGAATTCCAGTGCTAGGGCCGCCGTGAAGGTGTGTGAGGTCCACGATCTCTCGGGTCAGGTTCCATGTTGAAAATCATCGATTAGTGGAGGTCGATGGAGCGAGTGTCCCTCCTCCAAGTGCACTAACGGGCAGTTAGTCCACTGAAATTTGGGCAAACTCCAGGGCTTTCAGTGAACAGACAAAAACTTGGGAGTTAACTGAAGGGAGCCCAGGGCTGTTCGTGCCTGTCTCCCTTGCCGCACCGTCTCGAACGGTCGGTGGACTCCCACCCCTGCGGTCTACTAGTCACACCCCCTAAATCTTGCCCTGGCCTGTCCTTGGAGGTGAGATGGATGTTCCGTTCCCTGTGCAGCTGGTACCAACTCTAGGAGAAATGGACTGTTCGTCCCATGTTCTGCAGAGTACTCGCCCTGATGAAGGTACATTGCAGCGAACGCTTAACCACCTGTTTTATGATCGCTCCCATGTACCATCCTTGTTTACCATGAGCCATCGTTTCATTCAGAGCTACAAAGCTACTCTGTAAATCTCTATGATACTTTAACGGTGTTAAGCTCAAGCATCTGAGCCATATCTGAGTACGCAGTTCACGAGAAATGCCTCAGCTCGCTATTCCATCTCTTCGAATACCTAATCTTCCGTCCGTGATAGTGCAATAATTACGATTAATTTATGATGAAGCAAGTCCGACTGACCTAGCAGAAATGGTACCTGCCTGTTGGCTTTCCCGCTACCATGCCCCTTTACGACTAGCCCCCCTGTCTCCACACCCTCCTTTCCCCTGTTCCTGGCACACCCCACCTCTCATCCATTCCTTCCTTCGTCTTTTGCTCTGGGGCGCCCTGTCAATCTAATTCCCCCTTCATCGTTGTCACCAAATTTCTCATCCTACTCAAAATCTTGAGAATTTGTTGGTTCCATTGGCTCAGACACACCTCGTCCCTAAACGATCTTCTTTTCCGTTCTCTCGTTTGTTAAACTTCATTCATTCTTTTCCATCCGTTCGTTACCTTACTCCCATTGACCGTTGCCCTTGACTCGCCTTGGTACATCTTGGGATCACGAGTCTTGTGCCGATCCAGTGGTACCCCGGATTGGTGAGATCAAATCAAACTGCCGGCCAGCGAGTAACCTTTTGACAATCCTTCTCCGACACGATCGTCTCGCACCCTGTGACAGCACTCTCCCTTGAGATCCGCAGAAGATAGTCAGACCAAACCAAACAAGGCTTATTCGACTCACCACTGGCTCAAGCTTCTCGCGAAAATCCCCTTTGTTTTGCTTTGTTCATTCTCTCCCCGAGTCTGAGACAACCTCCTTTATCCATCAAACTTGCCTGAATCGTTTCCATTTCTGGACTCAACACCCGACCCGTTCTTGTTTAACCTAACTCGGGTACTTG
Organism: Fusarium verticillioides 7600; assembly: GCF_000149555.1. Taxonomy (NCBI): domain Eukaryota; kingdom Fungi; phylum Ascomycota; class Sordariomycetes; order Hypocreales; family Nectriaceae; genus Fusarium; species Fusarium verticillioides. The sequence goes on along the minus strand of NC_031680.1, from coordinate 1,326,240 downwards.
CGTTTTCCTCTTCCCTCTTACAAGAAGAACTCATCTGCTGTCGCCCGTTTTCGGCCTACAAACTTGCCATACTGCATCCAAATTGCTCCACGAGGCTCCTGCACGACTCCGACTCCGACGACAATCCCGATCCGCGAAGCTATCGAGTACGAATAATCTTGCTTCGCGTGCCCTTTGTGACTACCGAGTCACTTCGCCCGAATCGATATTGGTCTCTCACATCACCAGAGACTGGTACACATATTCTACAGGTTTCGTCAATTTGACATCTGCAGGTACGAAACTCATTTCTTGTTGCAGGCGACTGGTTGGTTATTACATGGGGAAACATCTGCCCTCACTGTTCATCGAAGTGGCCATCCATATTTACCCGTGCATGGCGATGAGCTTCGAGCAGCGGCCGGGTCAGATATCTGCTTCATGAACTCCAACCAATCTTGCATACCGATCATAGGTACCGAAGCTAACCAGCATAGTGTTTGACGCAAGATTGGTATAGTTGCCAATCTAGTTCGACCTATATCGCTTTTATCAGTTGTGATGAATTAAACGCCTACCTCCTACGACAACGAACAACCGAGGCAAAAATAACGTTTCATCCTCGGGATTTGTCCTTCATTATGAATAGGTTCAGAGGCAAGAAGAAGGGCAAGGATGATCTCGAGGCTCCGCGGCCATCGATTGAGTCTGAGTCTTCCAGCCCCTTTAGAATGTTCGGCAAGAAGAAGGCACAGGAAGAGGAACCTAAAAAGGAGATTGATCTGGCTACAGCCCTTCCATCGACTGATGATTTCCGAACGAGTCTTCTGATGACCAACCTTTCGGCACGGTTCTCTATGTTACGTGAGCAAGATGATCCAAACACCAAGGTTGGCAAGGCCAGTGACGATAGTGTTCTGTTCCCTAAAAGACAATCAAGAATGATGGACTTTGGTTTTGCTGCAGGGTTGGGCGACATTGCTGAGGTCGAGTCTATTCGGGCTCCTTTTGCACGCTCATCGATGCAGTCTAATGATGATACCGGCTCAACAAACGGGAGTGTCATGGGCAGATCGAAACCGATCGAAGGAAACAACTTGTTTGGAGGTCGACAAAAGGTTTACAAAATCGGCACTGGAGGGAACAAAGGGGCTATGAGTGGCCGTGTTCTCTATGGTGACGATATCGCCCAGTCTGCATTCCAGAAGTGGAGGCAATCTGAAAAGGATAAGCAGTCATTCGAAGACCTGCAGCAGGAAGAATTAGGTGACTTGGAAAATGCCCGACCAGAGTCTCCTTCTCAAACCGAGTACAACCGAAAAAGGGAGACAAACTCAACGACATCGTCAGGTCCATCTGCAGCTCGGGACTCAACAGCCGCTACATCTATCACCTCATCTTCAGTCAAGGACCGAGAGTCTTTCGTGCGCACATCTCGGACTGTCAGCCCAACACCACCAATGGAGCGAAGCGTGACCAGAGCCCGTCGCCTCTATGAGCAAAGTTTAAACCAGGATCTCCAAGACCAGCAGTCGTCTGCCCTTTCAAGAATCGATACGCTTACTAAGCGTACACTCGGCAGCAGAACTCCAGATCTGACACCTCCTGTACCTTCCCCAGCAAGCGCAACATTCGGGGATCGTTTCATCACTCGATCGGTCCTGGCTAAGGCTAGTGCCCCTAACCTACGATCTTTCAGCCCTCCATCGCAAATGAGTCCTGTAGACTCGATGAATAAATTCCCTAGTATGGACCAGAAGGCCTTTGGTGCTACACCTCCTCTTAGCCCCCCTATTAGTGAGACAGGGGAGGCTCAGCCGTTTGATCGAAGCAGAATTATCAGTAGGACCAACAGTCAATATGATGAATCAAGGTTCGCCCAACGGCAAATGCAAATGCAGCAGGGTCGCGAAACTCCCACGAACCGATTTCGCACTGATTCCAACCCCTCATTGCCAGGCACTCGATCTAGGTCATCATCTGCCCACCGTCCGCAAATGGAAAGGAACGAATCTGGATCGTTCCAGACTGAGCCAACTGTCCAGGAAGAGTCACAGCATTCAACCTTCTTTGATGACGATGATGACCAGTCTGTCGTGGACGAGTCACACCTTCAGCCTATCTTTCCCCTTCAAGTCAAGGTTGAGAAGCCAGCGGATAATGAGCACCCTGCCTTTAGACGCGCTGCAGTACCAACGCCTCTAGCGGTTTCTGAAGGAACTGGAGTTGCGCCAGCTAACTCAACGGAGCAAATGCCTAAGGACTCACCTACTTTGGGACCTACCTCTGGTGGACTGAGCGGCATGGTCAGGCAGCATCTTCGACAAGATAGTGGGGCCTCCTCAATTTATGGAAGCTTACCCAACGATGTTGACCTGAGCTCACGATTCCCTCCCGAACGCCCTGATGCACATACCTATGAGCCCAAGACGGTCGATTCGAACGCCTGGGAGTCGATTGAGAGAGACTTGGCTATGTCAATTGACGGTAGCGTGACTAGTCCTACTAGATCGTCTGGTTTGATCGAGGCCCAGATATCATCTAGACCCGAATCCACCCAAAACCCGAAACAACAAGTCAACCCCCAGCCAGAAGAAGAGACAGATGACTTTGCTCGTCATCTTGCCGACGGTGCGCGACGTGTCAGGGAGAGACTGACTTCTTTTGTCGAAGCTGATAGCAGCATTTCGTCACCAGAAGCTCCGCCTCTGTCCGAGCTTCCACCTCCACCTCGTCCGAACGCTTTGGGTATCTTGAAATCCAAATCCAGTCGTGGCTCTTTGGTTGACAGAGGTCGAGGCGACAGAGAGAATGGCAGCCAGTCCAAAGCGAAGAAACTCCTTGGCCTTCGAGGCTCGTCGCCTGCTCCTGCCGCAAGTCCATCCCGCCGTGGCTCATTCGAGGCAAATGAAAGGCTGACGCAGTCGCCTGAGCCAAGGGACGAAAACCTACCAAGAGATAGCGAGGAAAAGGAAGGTGTCCATGCTGGCCTCAAGGCTTTCCGACAAGCCCGTCGGGAACTCCAAAGGATGAAGGAACTAGAAGTTCAGCAACGACACCAACTACCCTCGAAGCCTCCTTCAGCGGGCAGAGATCGAGCCCAAACTACGACATCCCGACCACCATCTCAGGAACGCAGACCACCTCCTCCTGTCTCATACAATCGAGTGCCTAGCGAAGAATCGAGGGCCAATGCTGGCTCACGCGCTGGTTCACGCTCAGGATCCCGAGCTCCCTCTGAACGTGATCGAAGTGGCTCTGAAGCAAGCAGCGGAGGCAGATCTGGTAGTCGACCGCCACGCCTTAGAAACGGATCCGTGCCTAGTGATGATTACCAAGGGCCCATGGGATCCCCTGTGGGAAATAATGGCAAGCCTCGACAAGGGCCGATGATGAGAGCACCAATGATGCCTGGACAAGACATGCGACGGTCACCACGTATGCCGCCTCAACCATATCCCGGAAGCGCTTCGACTGGCCCCTACAACCGTCCCGACAACAGCTTGCATATACATCCTGTCTATGGACACGATTCCGGCCACCCATCGCCAATTTCCCCACTCAATGGTGCCCCCTCGCCTCATGGCGCACCTTCTCCTTATGGATTTCCCGGACCTGGCCCCGGCTCCCAGAGACCATATGGGCCTCCTTACCCAGGTGCAATGATGCGCAACCGAGATATGTCGGAACCCTCAATCAAGCCGCCAATGTCACCCATGGGTCACCATGACGGCCTTCGACCTGGCCCTGGATCTGGACTCAATGGTGGTGCAGTTTCTACGCCTAACCTGCATAGCAACATTGCTCCCCCTTTGCCACCAATCAACCCTCGGCGCAAGAACACAGCAGCCACGCTCGCTGAAGGTACCATGAGCGCTCACCGCCGCCCTATGAGCCCTAGTATCGCAAACGACCAACGTGGTGGCTTTCGAAGTGATGATGAAGATGGCGCAGGGATGAACCGTCAGAGATTGCGCAAAGCCACAAGCGAAGCAAACGGTATGAACGCACGAGCAAGATCAATGCATCAAGCTCCTCCTCCGCCTATGGCTGCACCACCTCTGCCTCCTAGCATGAGCAGCAATGCAGTTCCCGGAGGGATGATTTAACAGTGCAGACGACGACTGTTTTTCTTTATTTCTTTCAATTCTCTTAATTCCCCTTTTGCCGACAGCATGAGACTCATGACCAAGATACCTCACGGCCCTTTTCATTTCATAAACTTAATCTCAGCGTCCTGAATCATCGAGCGGAGCCTTCGATGATAGGACCCCATCATTCGTGTGTATTTGCGGGGTGAATGATTTGTCACTCCTTGTATGTTTTTCTTTTGGGGATAATTCGGTCATTGACGGATGGATGGTTGGAATCTAGTATCAGGCGCAAATTGGCCCTGCTAGCAAGAGATCGAGCAGGTCCTTGATTCGAATAGCTGGCGTCAGGCAAGGTGTGGAAGGAAATGATATGTCAGGAAGCAGAATGGAACGGAACAAGCGGGCATGCATTCAACAAGGCTGGGAAGGTGTTTGGTTTTGTACGTATAGGATTGGAACCGACGGCCAAAAGAACGTAGTGAGGATACTACGTCAGTTTATAAAACGTTGACCTCATGGAGAGTTTCGCCATTTCAAAGCAAAGGATGGTCATAGTCAAAGAATGAAAATAGGCAACAGGCCTGTAGTCAAACATTGTAGATGAGATAAATCACGATGGTCACCCATAGTGCTCAGTCTACCTAGGTGCCCATGCCGACATATTCAAGACATAAACCAGCCCCCCACGATCCTATCGAACTCATTGGTAAGCGGTTCGGGTGATCAATCACAGGTCACTATCGACACTTGATCAATTGAGGAAACATCGGACTGTAGATCATCGCAAGCTGTAGTATCGTGACTTTGATAGAACAGTCTCACAATGCCATGAACTTAAGCTTCATTTTGAATTATGCAATATTCTGATTTTATGTGTTAGCTCCAGGGTAGGCCTGCACCCCAACCTCAATTTTTGCGTCTCCCAAGCAGTCATTGACACGGCTGTCAACCTCCATTTTCCCTTACAATCAAGGCTGTTGTCGTGTTTTCTGCAATTCTTGTCGGTTGCAACGTGGCAGTGTGGTTCTAACTTGTGGGCATTGCATTTCCAAGCCAGAGAGAAGGGCCGACGTGAGGTTTACTATATTATGTAACGAAGGGAAATTTCCGGGGAAAGTCGAGTTGTAGATCGGGCGAGTCCGGGCCATGGCACAGAATTTGGGGGTCGATTTTTTTTCTGAAACAAGGGTCCAACGGAGCGTTTGGCAGTGGCCAGTAAACCAAAGACTTGTCAATATGCATTCATGATTGGAGCGTTTCATTTCACGATGCTCATCAATTCGAATCACAGGACTGAGCGCCGGGCGAAGAGACGCCGAAACTGGGTGGATAAAACTTGGTATTGATTCTGGTTTCTGATTCTCAAAAAGTCAAGGCCCAAAAAAGAGACCGTGGGTATCGATTATTGTTACAGCTGAAAATCCGTTGCGATTCATTCCCCGTTAACCCCGGTACAAGTCCAAAACGTAAAAGCATAGAGTAATAGAACGCCCAAAACCCGACGTCATATCTTTCCCGTGGCGCCTTCGCATAAGCACCCCCAAAGAGGCTGAAAGCAAAGCTTTTGCTATTGGAGAAAGCGCATAATTGCTTGAAGAAACCAGTCGCTGAGGTATCAATCAAGAATAAGTGAAATGTAAAAGTGACGACCAGGTCATAGGTGTGAATGGAGAAAAGGCAGTTTCTGAGCAGAATAGAAGCGCCGTTATTGAAGTCGTCAAATAGCCATGCCTCGTATGAGCGAGGGGATCCAGACTCTCATCTCGCCATGCTGTAGCCTTTTGTCATGATACAGGTCCAAGCGTGTGTTGTGAGAGAAGAGGAGGCGAATGCCGTCGAGACGTGTCTGTGGATGAATGCTTTAGCACAGAGGGCAGTTGTTGCATTGCTTGTGGCCGCAAGCGGTGCAGGTGGTGCTGATGACAATCATGCCTCCACACTGGCAGCAGTACTCGTAGGCAGGCATATTGGTGATGTTGGTTGGTGATTGGGGTTTGTGGTGTTGAAGTGGTGTTGTTGAAGTTGAAGTAGGCTTTGGATGGTAGAATCTGGTGATTGTTGATGAAGAAGAGGGAGATGGGACAGCTTGGGAACGGAGGGAAGAGGAGGGATATAAATAGTTGAGGAGGAGAGAGAAAGAGAGAGAGGAAGAAAGAGGCGAGGCCAGACAAGGCAAAGCAAGGCAAACCAATGGAAGGGGACACCCTCAGAGTGCTCGGATATGTTGATCGGAAGAGTCCAAGAGGAAGAATGGGGGTGAAATTACCTTGCCTTACTTTAGGTGCTCTGTATCCGTGCTGGAGTCGGAATGGGCTGGTTTCGGCATCTTCTAAGACGGGTAGAGCCCCCATTCAGTCTGTTGCAGTGCAGGTCAATGTTTATCCCCGAGCCTAGAGCCTCAGCCAGAGTCAGACAGAGAGTGGGCAGTTTTTTTTCTGTGGTGGTAGTGGTGAGTGAGTGTGTGAGTGGTGGTCCTGACTTACACGCTCCGCGCTAGGCAACCCTTAGATTTCAAGGTTCAAGGTTCAAGGATCCCTTGGCTTGGACGTCTCCGCTCTTGGTGACACAAGCGTTTGTGGTGAGGGGAACTCTGCATGTGCCGTACCGAAGAGAGGGTGGGTGATCTCAGCTGAGGTTTTTACTGGTTGGTGAGTGGAAGTGAAGACATATACTTTTTACAGTACGATTTTGATATCGATATCTCTGTTTAATTAGATGGAATTTAGGCTTATTTTCTGTCTCTTGCTTGGTACCTATTTTCCTTCTTTTGGCTTTTGTGATTCCTGTGATTAGATTTTTCAAACGAACGAGACTTTTGCCTTGCTTTCGAATCGAGGCTTAGAGTAATTAAACTCAAGACCCTTGCGTCACTGGCTAAGGCAACTCCCATGCTGATGCTTGGGTAGGTTCAGGCCTGCTACGTCATCGTGCAATGACGATGCGTGTCTTGAGGTGACTAGCTCGGTCTGCGAGATGGAGAGAAAAGAAAGGAACAGAGACACGGAACGAGCCAAAAAGTATGTAGCGAGGCAGTGTGACGAGAATGTCTAATCCAACCAATGCCCTTGAAAAGGCTGATCCATACCATCTGGCCAGCCAGTCACATCCTGCGAATCAACTAGGCTGGACTGGTCCCTCGTCACTTTTCTTGTTCACTCCACGTTCACAGGCCACTAAGGAAAAGTGAAATCAGGATAAAGAGAGAAAGCAGAACATCCACCTGTCCACTCACAACCCCAGTTCATCATTGGATCTCCAGATGAGGCTAACAAACGAGACAACCCCCAAAGTCGGCTGTTCTGTCCTGTTCCCACGGAGTCTTGTAAGATCTCGGCTTTTTTACAGCTGATTGTTCCCATCTCATCCGCACGCATATGTAAGATGTATAACATTGTATGGTTGACTCACGGGGAGCGATCCATTGCATCCGAAAGAAACGTACAAAATCGGTGATGATGAACTCAGAACTGCGCCTCGTACTTGGCCATTCGTAGCTGACAAGATCATCAAAAGGTCAAAAGCTGATCACACCCTTTGCAGCAGTTGGATTTGCGGGGTAGGAAACTATTGTCACCATTCATCTGCCGTGGCAGAATCACAAGTCTAAACTCACTTGCCGATCTGACAGGCAGAGAGAGTCAGAGTCCTACGACCCTAAACCCCAGATTTTCGCCTCTCAATGCCCAAAGATTCTCGACCTCACAAAAGACCTCCTTGGCCTCTTCTTTGTTAGCGGCAAACGGGATGACGCATTCCCTGTCGGTAATGTGCTGCACCTAGAGTCGCCCAGCACGAATCGGGTCGACGGCTGCATCTTCAGTTGCATTGGTAGGATCCCATAGGTCCTAGGCCCTAGCCTCTACTGTACCTTAGGTAGGCTGTAGGTCCCCCCCCGCGCGTGCAAGGGCATGCGCCACCGGGGATCGAAAGCCCACACACCCCCAGAGGCTATTATGAAACAGTATGGGGTAAAGCTTTGTGAGATTCGATATCTCTCGCCTGTCACCGTCCAGGATTTGACAGAGTAGCCTGCCTCCACTGACTGATTGACTGATGCGGTTGCGGCTACGGCTGGGGCTGGGCTTTGGTCTCAACGGGCCATGGGAAGCTCGGTAAAGTTAGGAAAGCGGCTCAAGAGGCTTTTCCACTGCTTTATGTACAAGGTCAATCGTGGTGGTTTCATCTTTCTTGTTGTTGGCTCCGTCTTACACGTGGAGGCTGAGTGTCATGTCAATGGTCGATTTCGTCTCCGAGTGTCCGGCGAGGCTATTGCCTGAATATCCAATTGACCCGAACATCTGATAAAACATTATTAAGAATTCTAGTGAAGAACAGGTCTAATACAAGTAAAGCACTGTCGATGAACTTAATATAAAACAATTATTCCAGACATTGTAAAGTACTTTCTATGGCATAATAGAGTGTGGCTGTTGTAGCTCACACTTTCCACGCTGGTGCTGCAAATGCATCCTTGGCAGCTTCCATACCTTAAACCCAAACTCCAATTTCATCCATCTCCCATCAGAATCTGGGCCTCCAAACTCCAAAAGCAAAAGTTCTTCCCTTCCCATACCCCAACTCCATTCTTGATGAATTCCCATCCTCCCTCATCTCGCATTAGCCAACCTATCCAAATCTAAACATGTTGCTGGAATCGCGAGGGGATTCGTAGTAGTATGTTGGCGGCTGACGGCTCACCGACTGCAGCGCAACGATCTCAGCAGCCTGAGGTTGGATCTGATGATGGACAATGTTGCTAGTGTGTCTCAGCTGACTGACACCACGAACTCTTCCGGATACATCAGCAAGCGCTCGGTCGTGTTCCAAGAGTGACATGTTGTGTTCTTGAAGCAGTCGAACTTGTTCCTTGAGCCCCTCGGACTGTTCTTTCATGGCTCCCATAGCCTCTTGCATTGATGTAAGGATTGCCTGGACAGGAGTTTCGCTATCTGTCTGCGTGCCTTGGTCTCGGAGGACGGTTCGTCGCTGTGAAGCGTGAAGTTCTGCGAGTCTGTTGATCTCAGCAGTGACATATGCCTGGTCCACGTGCGTGTTTGCTCGTTTGTTTGCAGGTTGGGCTGGGTGGATGGAAGCAGTTCGCTTCAGGGTACCGCCAGCACCAGTCTCAATCGATGGAAGAACGGTACTGTTTCCCTGTCCAGGTCTTGCTCCTCCAGGAGTCGTCTGCAGTCTGCGAGACTCAATTCCAGGCTCAGCCTTGATCTGAGGCGCTTGCTGAGGTGTCGTTGGCTCAGCTGGAACAGGAGTTGAAGAGAAGGGGTCTTTTTTCTTGAGCTGTTTCTCTGCCCATTCCTTAAGTCCGCGCTTTTTAACCTCATCCATGAACTTGAGACTCAATGGCTCGAAGGACGCATGAACTGCCAGTGCAGCAAGTAACCACTCCAGTTCAGGTCGAGCAGTCCGGTTGGAGACCTTGATCCAATGCTGGAAGGTGCTATTGAGCTGAGTTCTTGCCCATCCATACCGAAGATTATTCCGCTCAATCTGCTCAACGACGCCTCTGTACAGAGCAGGATGATTTCTGGTGTCGGGAAGAATTCGAGCGATGGCGGCTTCTCGTCTCTCTCGAATAGCGTTGGTGTCATCTTTGGAGATACCTGGCTTTTTGGACTTGGCTCTCTTTGCAGGAGGTGTCTCGACATGGTCTGTCGCATCTTCAGTCACTGACTCTGATCCTGGCGACATGGTCGTGGTGATGTTGGTAAATGATGGGTGACTGGTAAGACGTCAGACCTGGATGAAGTCATGTAAGCTTGTTGCAACTGAGGTTTGTATGCTTGAAGATTCTGTGAGATGGAAAAGGAGAAGAAGATAAAGGATCAAATGGAGGAATTTATACCTTGAAGTCAAGAGGGCGTGAGTGATTCAGCGAGACCTGATGATGGACGGGGATCGTAAAAGGGACGAAGCATTTGACGAGTGACGAGAAAACCGTGGAAAAGTTGAAGAAGAGATAAAAGGAAATCGTTCAAGTCTGTGAGAAAAGGAGATGAAGAAGAGGTTAATGTGTGGTAGAGAGGAAACAGAAGGTGAGAGCATTATGTGACCGAGTCAAAAAGCTGTGGCATTTGCACTCAAAGAAAGGATGAGAAGGTCGGAGGATACATGTGATGGAATACTCTTTGATGCCTCGAATTAGATTGCACTTTACCCTCAATTGAGATTCTTTGATGTGCTCGAGTGGGCTTCTTGTGCCCCAGTTGCGGCTCTCTCTGTTGGTGTTGCTAGGCGTCACCGAATTGACGGGCCCCTCCAAACGGCATCAGAGCCACAATCGCTCGGCCGAGCCGCCACCACCTGCTCAAAGATTTTATGAATTTACCTAAGACTCATCCTAAAGATCATAAACTATGCACCGTGATTTACTGATTTTAGGATGCCTCGATCCACATGAGGACCCTTTAAACCGGCAGAGCTGGGCATGGATCGTGCCAAGAGCTGCATGACCTGATATATCAGAAACATACCATGTCAGCTTCCTACGTCGCCAATCATGCTTTGCACTCGATCATGTTATCTAAATTTTGGCTACCTATCTAGTATTCATATAGTGCCACAAGTGGTGCAAGGATATTGTAGATCGTGGGGTTGGGCGCTGAGTCCTTGGGTATAAAAGGGAGTGCCACTCTTGGCTGCACGGAGGAACATATCAAGATATCTTCTTCATCTGCACAAAATATCTTCCTCTGGCCCTGCTCAGACAAGAGACTGAAGATATACGTCACTAAAATCAGCATTTTCGTTCGAGTTCCCTCTTTGTGGCAGACATCAGTTGCCCTACTCGGCACACAAGCATAGCACTGCTGGAGCACTTGCACTGCCAGGCAAAATCATTACCATGGTTCGGGCAATAAAGCTTATGCCACCTGCAAGGCGGCAGGTGCCTGGAAACAAGTCCAGAGAAATTTACCCCTCTCCACTTCAAAATAACTTCCAAAACACAGCACATGGTTTCTCTGTGAGCACATCAAGAGAGTTCGTAAGCTTTACCTTTCAAGATCTAAAATCCTGTCGAAATCTACTAAAGTCTATCTTCTTCGTCTATAAAGGCCACAGTTCCTGAACCCCCCTTCCCATCCTTTCCTCATTCTTCGTCCATCTTTTCTTCCGCCTCAGCTGCTCACTCCGCACGCAATAACAAACATACACAAGGACAAACCAAACCCTATCACTTTCACATTTCTTTACTCGGCAGAGTGTTTTGTTCCTATCCTACAATACTACATCAGACGTTGCATCTTCTTACTTTCAAGATGGTTCGTACCTTGCACATGAGCCACCACAACCCCCTAACCAAGGAGACGTTCAACACCAATGACCAGCTTCGGTTTGATTTCGAATATCCAGAGCAGGCCATTATTATCCCAACTAGATACAATAGTCGTACCGACTTAGAGAGGGATGTCAAAAAAGTGATTGCAAAAATCAAAGAAAGCCGCGAGCGCTTTGGTGAGATGGGGAGGGACAAAACTCTGTCCAACAGACAAGTGCGAACCACTCTCGAAATCGCCAACCAGATCGTGGACTCGATGAATACTATCGTCAAGCGGTACGACTTTGAGAGAGAAGAGGGCCTCAAGATCAAGAAGCAGCGCGAGTACGCTGCGATTAAGGATGCTGGCATGTCCAAACTTTTCAAGCATGCTGAAATCGCTCTCAAGTACCACTTGGACCTCCAAGAGAGGTGGTTCATCTTCAAGATGGCCAGATCGGGTCGTCAAATGCAAGATGCTCTCGAAAAATTGAGGCGATACAGCTTTGAAGCGTTGTCCATTTCCAACGGAAACGAGCCTCTTTGGGGAACAACACTTGTCTAAGGACTCCATTCACTTCAAGATATCGACACAGACGCACGCCAATTCATCTATGGCCTCAGAGCCCACTAGAAATTCGTCCGCTCAAAGATTTCCAGCTTGAAGTAAGTCTCATCATGTCCATTGCCTCTTCTTCATACTTATTCCATCCAGGGGCCCCAGTCGCGGAGATCTGTTGAGAATGAACATTTTGGGAGCATATCGAACAGGGAGTACGACGATGGACTTCATAATGTATACCATAGGCGTCTGATGACAGGCCCATGGACTTTAATGACATGAAGGGACCGGCATGGGATTGCGCATTAATGGTTATTTTGGAGTTGCTATGTGTTTATTTGTGGTTTTATCTCAGGGGAACAACGTTACCGGTATTCTTTGTTGCTGCGGCACTGGTACCACTACGCATTACGGATTACGATTTACGGAATATTCATCAGGACATGAGAATTGCAATGAAGGGCATCGATGTCAATACACTGAACATTGCATTTACACTTGAGGTGTATTCATATTTGTGACTGCTCTGCTTCTACTTGGCCATGATGGCTGACTGCGCTGCGCTTCTGTTCTCTGGTAAGTGTATACTGACAACAAAGACACTTTGATGTAGTGTGCCAGCCTCCGTGCCAGAGATACCCTCGCTGTACCAACTGATGTGACTCATAATGCTACGGTGAATAACTCAAGAACTGTAATCGTGGTTCTCACCAAAGCTTCATGAAAAGACCGAAGATTTGGCCAGTGGCAGTACGCAAGACATGCTCATCATCAACGAGTCAAGATGTCGTCTGTAAGCTTTTCACAACATGCAAAGTATGCTGGCTCTTACTTTTAAGCGTCTTCAGCGTGAAGATTAAAAGCTGTCATTTATTGAACCTTCCTTATCCTTTATAGCAATGCTTTCCACTGTGGTCGTGGCGAGTTTGTCATGTACGCCCCTTTCGTGGCGTAAGTGCGAAGTATATCGATGCCACGGTGTTTCCAAGAAAGACAAGGTTTTGCAACGGTGACATAAGGTTCTATTGTTGGATGCCAGATTGGGAGACTCGCATCGTGGTGATTCGTTGTTGTGGCAGCCTCGTGCAACAGTTCGTAAAGTTTAACTAGACTGGGGCGATTGGGGTTTCGAGCTTTTCTTGACGTCCTGTGATTCGACCAATCTCGAGGATATCATCAGGGGTAGATCTTGGAACTTAAAGGTATGTCGTTCACATGGATCTGAGTCGGTTTGGGGTGTCTGTGGCCCCGAATTTGTCTTTGGGCCCTGCTGTATGGATAGTCAGCGATCTGTAGCTTCCAGGGTGTCTTCGCAGGGCCCTGCTTGGTGTACCTGGTCATAATCACACAACACTTGATGCACACGATCCAGTTGAGATGCTGGTATATCTGCGGATGTTCGAGGTGTGCCAGAGATCTTACCAGGAGGTTAGAGATTCAAACTGAAGCGGCCCTTGATGGGGCAGCGGTCGAGCACACGTATACTTTCCGAGAGTCACGGAGCAGACTAACGGCTGTATGGAGCGCTGGTCTTCTGTCCTGTAACTCCCAATATGACCGCCCAAGCTGGGCGCTTCAGGGGCTCTCTCTAAACCGTATACTTAGCTTCCAACGCAGCGGCGGTCGAGCGGTCTTGTCTTATTTGGCGGAAATCAGATCGATTGTAAGTTGGATGGTGTACCGAGCTTGCCTGTCAGTCTATCCACCGTAGTTTGGTGCTCCAGGGATTCTGGTGTATACTTACAGCAACTTTGTAGGTGGCGGCCGAGCACTTGGGCAGCAAATGGGTAATCTTGAGTCGAATAGATTGTACACGACGTCTCAAGCTTGTCTCGAGGTTTTGTGGGCTCGCTTGGGGCGGCTTGTGAATTCAGGGGTTCGTGGGCAGCGCTTAAGGGATCATGAGTAACGAGGAGCAAGTAGCAAGCTCAACGTCCATGATAACAGCTCGGAGCTTCGAGTTGGTATAGCCCTCTCTGTCCAAGACAGGATACGGTTTCGAGAGTCTGAGGCGGAAGTGCGGTCGAAGGGCGGCCTCGTAGTCGGACTTGAGCGCTGGCGGCGGAAAGGGAGGTTGATACGTCTGGACGCTTCCTGTAGTCTGTCCCGTAGTTAGCTAGACTGACGGTAAAGTTTAATGGCATCTGGAAGTCGTAGCTGTCAAGGTCTAGGCCAACCTTGAGGTCCTTTGTAAGTACTCCGAGTTCTGGGATCTTGGTGATCAGCGTTTTGGTAGGACTACAGGTAGAAGATCCTAGCGGATGCTACTACAATGGCGGCCTCAACACACGATTCTTTGCATTGAATCTGGCCTATGGATGGAGTTGAAGAGCCAGGAGATAGTTCCGCCGGCTCTTTGGTATTACAGCTATAGCCAGCCCGACTCGGCGGATAGACTCAGGGGTCAATGTATCTTACCACGAAGAGCACAATCCGAGGTCAGACAACGCAAGGCACTTGGAGAGCTTTGTTTGCATGAAGAACTGTTAGCTGAGAGGCTGCAATTCGAGGAGAACTGGCAGCATCGTCCGGAGGCTGGCTGGAGGGTTGGATCCTTCGCGAACTTCGATCGTATGAATACGGAACCGGAGGGAACTGCTTCATGGTACTACATACTGCACCTTAGGCTGATCAAAGATGTAGAAGGACTTGATGCTTCGTGATGCTTCGTGATGCTTCGTGATGTTCGTGTGTGACGGGGACAATGATGAAAAAGAAGCGTCGAGGAAAGCAAGGGGGGGGGGGGTTTATAGTCACGGAAAAGGCCGAAGAGGAGGAAGGAGCACGTCTCGGCGCCCCAGCTTTGCTGACGGAGAGCAAGAAGCTGTGTTGATTCGTGAGGAGCGCTGCTACCTTGATCAGCATGACTGTGTGGGATGTTCAGGGGTCAGGCGCCTTGCGTCCTGTGCGGCAGTCAGCCCAGGGCGCAAGAGAAGTTACGGATGGTCCTCGTTTCGCTCTCTTGCTCCTACAGCCAGGCCTGAGGCTGTCGGCGTACTGGGTTTCGGGCAGGTCCTGGGCGGGAGTGGTCGAACGGTTACATATTTCATAGCCTCACAATAGACAGCGGTGCTTGCACTTGGTTCTTGCCACCACTGCAGTGGAAAGCACTATGTGATTGCCAAGATAAGCGTCAACTGGGACTGCGAGACTTACTGTGACGTACTCTGCTGTTGCTGTAGTGGTAGCGTGGGGAGAACCCGAAAGAGCACTACGCTCAGTTATTGACGCCCAGTCGTACTGGACTGTGTATTTTGGTGTTGGAATCTTACAGGTTCGGAGGGGCAAGAATTTTGGAAGGCTGGTTGCTTTGGTACTGGAGAGTGTCCATGCTGTATCATTGCGTGGGAAAATAATTCTGGCCCATTGCACTGGCACTGCTCAATATTTTCGGACTGAACAGCACAACAACGCAGTTGCTTATTGAATTGCAATGTAACGAACAAACACTTTCACTATTGGTGAACATTGTCGACATTCTTTGGGGAATTGCGAACAGCCCTCCCCCAAAGACGTGTTCGTCTCGGCTTGTTCTCTTCGCAACCAGACGATGGAGGCGGTACCCAATTGTGCAAATCAACGATGCCCTTCTTTCCTTCTTCTCTGCTAATAGCATAACATCATGTCCTAGAGCTATCTAACCTCGTGGCAAACCTTTCCTCGTCGTATGATCCGAGAGACAGAAGATATTCGAAAGGCGCACACAACGAACCGAGCGAGTCAAGAATACTTTGAACCCTGAGCACCCAGACAGTGGTCGTTGATGCCATCAAGATCACACTACAAGACCGAAGACCGAGAACTGCCAAGCACCGAGCTGCGCATATACGAATAGGGGTATGTCGAAAAGCGCGAGTTTTCGCTCCCACGTTACATTCGACCGAACTCCATCCTCTCTAGACATGACACCTACTTACATGTGAAAACGAACCATTGGTTCTTGTTAAGACAGAGGAAAGAATTTCAGCAGTCGTGATCGGGCAACTCAATACCCCTTTACTGCGAGAGCCAGCGTAACCTGTTTTCGTTGCAAGTTCGCCGAACCGAATGAGTCAACGAGCAAAACTCAACGAAACTTTTACGTGAGGTTATCCGGGAATAAATAGTCTTTATCACTGGTTGATTGCAGTTGGTCGTCAGGTGGCGGTTATTTCCGAGCAGTCGGGATGATCCATTGAAAAAGGTAACTTCCGCCCTGTCAGGCCATGAACAGATTTTGTCTTATCTGTATTTCTAGGTTACCAGGTACCTAGTATTCTAGATCTGCTGAGATTACCGGCATGCGGCAGTGTCAAGAGATGGTGTCTGACGAGTTGGGGAGATGGCCAAAAAGTTGCAAAACAACTGCCGTATCCGGCCTAGTCGCTATCCCCGCCCGGGTCCGGCCATAGGTGAGACGCGAGGACGGTTGAGCAAGAGGTAGAAACTTAGACTGTACAATAAGAGATTCTTTCCAAATATTGCCTACTACAGAACGCAATTGCCTGCAATCATCATTCGATTTAACCTTGATCTGTAATTGTGGCTCTTGCTTCTACGCCGCACTCCCAGAAGCGGAAGTCTGCCTCACTCTTATACGTTGATCGGCTGAACCCTTGTCCTGGCCTTTCATTCCTACCTGCACTGTTGACTGACTGACTGACTTTCTTTTTCCCTACGTATATACGCGGAGTACCCCATGGCTCCAGGAAGTAAAAAGAAGGGGAAAAAAGTACCTTCTGGACCTGTTGCCGATAAGCCTTGTCATAACTGTCGACGTCGAAGACTTCGCTGTGATCGTCAACTCCCCCACTGCGCAAAGTGCGACGCAAAAGGCGTTGAGTGTCTGGGCTATTCTCAGATCTTTCAGTGGACGGGTGCTGTTGCTTCAAGGGGAAGACTCGCTGGCCAGCAGTCCAGCGCTGCCTTGTACTCCCCAGCACGTCCTTCTACTGCCCGCTCAAGAGCGTCGTTATCTTCTGTTTCTTCCCTCTCGTCAAATTCACCTGCATCTACTTCATCCGCATCATCCGTCGCTTCGCCATCCGTTCCCTCGTCCTCACCCGCCTTTATTGCCCCAAGCCTTTCTCAAGTTGAGGAGGTTACAGAAACGTCAGAAGCCGAGTCTGGAACGGAAATAGATCTGTTCATTGACATCGATAACAACGTCGACGATGAGAACGACGATGAAGATGATGCTGCGACCCCCCTAGCGAGTCGTGATACACAACTCGTCTGTACCACCATCCACAACCAGAACCATCCCCTGGCATCGGAAACGTCGACTCCGTGGGTGCTCGTCGATCCCTTGTACCAAGACATTACGAGCAACCACAGACAGTATCTCGCTTATTGTAAGTTTCCCACGAATTCATTGGTTAGAGAAACAAGAGAGACATGGCTGACAGGCATGACCAGTTGATGCGCGGCTCAGTCGAGATTTTGTAGCCTACGACGTGCCCGACAACCCCTTTCGAAATCTACTCAAATTCACTCAGGCCCACCCTCTGCTACGTCAGGTCATAATCGCCGCCTCGGCAACGCACATGTACAACCGCTCTCGCCCGTGGCTGTCCTCGGACTCGCTAGAAAGAGGTCTTGGCCCGAGGAATCTGCTCATGGATGCTCTCGAGGCTAAGCATCAGGTATTGCGCATGTTGCCGTCTGCCCTGCAGAGTATTGAGTCAATCGGGGGTGACATTGTTCTGGCCGCGATTCTCTTCCTGATCAATGTAGAGCTGATAGAGTCTGGTAAACATAATTGGAAGGCTCACTTTGATGGCGCTGGGAAGATCATGAAATTGCTTGGGCCTGTTTCTGATGTGGACGAGAGCTTGAGGGACTACATTGTATCCGACTGCTTCATGTGCGTGATCTTCATACCTGCCGCCACCTCCTATTGCTAACATTTGCCAGATATTACATTCTGGAGTCAACGTTTCGGCCAACAGATTCGGGCTCACACTCATATTTTGAATCATGTCAAGCGCTACAGATACTGGGCAAAACCACGAATAGCTACTACTGTTGCCCACCGCAACTCCTCGAAATTATGCTAATAGCAGCTCGACTTTCTAACACAAAACCGGACGATATGGTCTCGGCTGACATGGTCACTGCCGCTGGAGCAGCATTACTAGACCGTGCTAGGAATTTCGACGTTATACCGTGGGCGCAAGATATCGACCTCAGCACCATCCCCCCTACCGAGCAAGATCCAGTGTTAAGTCGATTTAGAGTCGCAACATCCCATCGTCTCGCCATCTGTCTCTACATTCTTCATGCGATACCCACGGTGGGAGCTTGGGTCGGTGAAGATCTCGCAGACACAATATTTTCCGAACTACATCAAGTGCTGAGCATTATTCCCGACGACGATACGAACTTCAAGGCTACGACATGGGTTACGTTTGTGTTTGGCGCGTGTGCCAGGACACCAGAGATGAAGGACTGGGTTACTGTTCAGATCAAGAAGCTTATGCTTGAGTCACCTTGGGGATTCTTATATGCAGCGCGAGATGCTCTGCAGATGTTATGGAGCGTTCAGGCTGAAGGGATGCCGATGACGAGCTGGGTTCAGACGTTGAGGGATCTACATATGGACTTTTTGATTGTTTGAAGACAGGGTATTCGTCAACAGCACCGTTAGGGAAGAACTCGAAGGCCTGATTAGCAAGGGGTTGGAAAGCCACTGGAAACCCTTGTTCTCCCGTGTTTGACATATATTTGACGTTTTTCCACGATCCGGGTCTGGCGTTCATTGGGGTTTTTCAACTGGGTATACCAAGGTGGACGCCAACAGGGGCGGCTTAGGATCCAGGAGTATATTTGGTATGGGACTCAGCAGACTGAGCACTGGATGATTATCTACGGCGCTATGATCTACGATTTATACTCTTCCATTGTACTAGCGTACGCTTCCAGAAGCGACATGATTCCTTTGCAACTGTTTTCACTGACAAGTTATGTTCACGTCTACCGGCCCCTTACTCAGCTCCCCTAACAGCAGCTTTCCAGCCGATGAGCCTCCTCCAATGCATTTTCTCAGCCCCAACAAGGCCTATCAGACCCCCGCCATTGCAAGATGCCTATTTTCGGAACTCTGGGGTTTATTAACCACGGTCAGCTCGAGGTTGCACACTCCCCTCGACCGAGTATGTCGCACAGTCCCCACCTTGACCGCCCCTGACTGACGGCTTTCGGAGAACATGTGCCCCGGAGAGATGGGCTGAAACAACTGTGCCAGGTGCTTCTTTGCTGGGGGCACGCCTTGTAGTTTCGGACGGTCACATTGTTGCGCGGACGGGCAGACGTCGGATGGCTTCCGGTTCCCGCTGGTGATGGCACGAGGGTTTAATATGAAGTTTTAAGGTTATTGGGTTTGTTGGGACGACATGTTTGTGCCGGAGACTGGGCACTGAACGAAATGGAGTGACAGGACGGAGGATTTTGCAACCGTGCTTCATCCAAAAGCCGAGAAGAGCCTTGTCTATCCTGTCTTATTGTTGTAGGATGGTGAGACTTGGTCAAGCAGAATGTGTTTCTGGATAATTCAAGGCCAAAAGTCCGAAGCAAACGTCTATTAATTCTCTCCAATGGCCGGATACTCGGTATCTGTATGCATCTGACAGAGGCATCGCAGGTGAAGGATAAAGTGGTGAGTAATAATGTATCAAATTTGACACTGGCTCTACCAGGTCCTATATCTAGATAGTTGAAAGCTATGGATTTGTTTATGAAAGATTCCTTCCCGTAAAAGCATCGCCATAGAACAAAACATTTACTCCCCTCTGATGTCTCGCATCGTTTACGCCAGTGCGTTGACCCATAACTTGGCTCCCATCCCGTATTATAGCGCCATCATAGCAATAGCACCTCTAACCTTCCCTGTTAGCTGCCAGATATTTGCCCAAAATTCATCAAACACATAAAGATTAAACAGTACCATACACACCACTTTTACCTCTTGGTTGCCACTCGGCAACCGTTCTTCGAACACAACGCCAAAGCATACAACTCCATCCACTCCTCGTCATCTCTCGACTCGATCTCACTATAAGCCTGCGCCATCCTCGCCACAACGTAATGCGTTTCCAGAAGAGCGTACTGTTCTATAATCCCACGTTAGCGTTCATCATACCACATTCTCCCAAGACTTACGACCAATACACGCTCGAGCACCGCCGTTGAAGGGCAGATATCCCCAGCCAGGTCTCAGATCCTTCCACCTCTCAGGGGTGAACTCTTCGGCCTTGGGCCCGAAAACATCTTCATTACGATGCATGGCGTATACGTTGTAGAACATGGCTGTTCCCTTGGGAACGAAGAGTGGTGACTCTCCGTCGATGCCGCCGCCCCGGGGGATGGTGGTGTCTCGCACTGCGACGCGGGCGTTGGTGGGGATGACAGGATGCAGCCTCAAGGCTATTTGGTTATGAGAAACGATGTAGGGCTGAGATTCGTAGGGGTGGGCTCACATTCGTTGACGCACCATTTTAGGTAGGTCATGTCTTTTAGCTGACTTGCAGTAGGGGGCTCTTGGCCAGCAACACTTAGAACCTCGCCCCGGAGCTTTGCATAGATCGCAGGCTTCTTGGCCAGGAAGAAGAACAGATTACCGAGAAGACCCGATGTAGTGTCCCTGCTTGCAAGTAGGATGTGTAGGATATGATGACTGAGCGCCGTTCTGTCATTCGCTACATCCATCATCTCTGTCAGGAAACTGCTGCCTGAGCCATCTTCAGACTTATTCAGAGACTCTTGAATGAAAGCATCGAGATACTCGTACACCCTCTTTCTCGCCTTCTTAGCTGCAAAGTTGAATTTGAGGGAGTGGAGTGGGCCAAGTTGCATTTGTTGGATGATCTCTTCGGAGCAAACCATGTAATCATCGACAAACTGCTGTTCCCGAGTGTGATCTGCATTTTGGATGAGCATATTGGTTGAGTGTCCCATGAGGAATTCGGTGGAGATATCCATGGTAAGAGCCAGGAAAAGAGGCTGGAGATCAACTTCTGAGCCATCGGTAGGGACATGCTGGAGGAAGGATTGGAAGTTTCGTTCGAGAGTGTCTAAAAAGGGAGCGTGATTGTCTTTCCTGAAACTTTGTCTCAGTACAGCCCGGGCTTGCTTCCAAGGATGGCCTGATAGAACGAAGATGCCCTGGCCAAAGATATGACCAATGACTGAAGTTCGAAACTCGGGAAGATCAAAGTCATGATATGCAGTGGCAAGGATATGTTTGAAGTTCTGAGGGTCGCAAGTGTAGACGCATTGCCAAGACCACCTCTTCTCGATGTAGGTAGTACCCATCTCCTTGAAGGCTTGCCATGTACTGTCTAGATATCGTTCAGGGGACTTTTCAAAGAAGATCTTGTAGAGGAAATCGAAACCGACAATGGGATCTTTTACGGCCACTTTTCTTGTAGCTTCTTTACAGCCCTGAGCTTGTGCAAGTCTCCATCTTCGAAGATATGTCTCAAGTACACCAAGAGGGACAGGGAGAAAGAGAAGAACGATAGTGGCAAGCAGATGCTGCTCCAGAAACTTGAACAGTAATAGACTGAACATGATGAAAGAGGCTGAATTTGACAGCCTCAGGGGAGTGCAAGTCGGATTGGTAGAAGTGGAAGGGGGCTTGGGCAGCCACGTCCAAAGGGGGAACCGAGAGGTAAAAGTACAGCAAAGGAACCAAGTAAAAGCCCTCAAATTATCCCCGAACTTTTGGATCAATGTCCCAGATCTAGAGCACAAGAAGTAGGGGGACATACAATGCGTACGCCCCCTTTTATTGAGGTCGACCATGCGGATCGCTTCCCGGGCATTGCCTTGTCATGTCATCGTGCTGTTTTGGTTGGGCTGCTCATCATCGTGCAATCCCAGGCGCCACGATATAATCCCATTATTCCAAAAACAGAGCTCGTAGCAACCCCGGAGCCTGTTCATTACGACGATATACACTCTATGAGCGTTTATTGGAGCTGTTGGCTCTCCAATCAAGCCGTCTATTTAGGGCAAGGCTTAGAATAGGATTCCTAGTATACGCTGCCACCACAACAGACAGACGTGTGCTGTCTGCTGTCGCTGTCACTAACAATACCACCTGCAGTGCGACGGAGAATCAAGAAGCCCGAATAATGGGTCTTTATTCATTGATCATTATCCTCCAAGTAACATCAGGACCTGGCGTGGATCGAAGGGGCGATAGGACACTCAGGCTTGTATCAGGAGAGCAACCCACACACCGGCTGTGCTAATAATTCCTTGGTCGGTTGATATCATCAGCTGAGGATGTTGCATTCTCTGTTCTAAGAGGTCAGCGCCACTGGTGACACGAGTGATGACGGGTTCTATCTTGGTCAGGGGTATGAGAGGAACCCGGGAACTGACAGCGATGCATGAGCATGAGCATGGGCATGAGCACGAAGCATGAACACACTTAGGCAAGGCAAGATTTCAGATGCGGCACAGACCGAGACAGCGTAATGTATCTCACCATGAGACATTGACAATTTACAGGAGCTTTGCAGAAGCTGTGCCATGTCAAGATACACTCCAAGATTTAGGCCCGAATACCTAGCTAGGCGCAGTAAATACTATCCATGCTGATATGCAGACTGAGGCTTTTGGGACCTAAAGACCTGCCTAATTCTATGTCTACCGTGTTGAAGAGATGGCCAGACCAACAGAGACAAGACTGCATTCGAGGTTACAGAATAGTAATATCCTCTGTCTTGATATGTCTTGCCCATCAATGCCTTAGTATGAGGACTGGATCTTGTCTTGTCTGCCGCTAGTAACCCGCAATGTTTTAGTCTGGCTTGTGGAGAATGTCGTCGTGTTTAACTACTGCATGTCATTGTCATAAATATCTTTTTTAAGCGAGGCGAAGGCGGCTCGGGACGGAACACTCGGGGGTTGACCATTTTCCTTCCAAGGGTCTCCCCTGAAGAGAGTGAGGCTTTAAAGGTCAGTTGTCAGTACTCAAGGTTCACAAGGGCACGGGTGCATACTGTAGGTAGAGGTGGAAGATAACATGGAGCAGTCGGGCGAGCCCCAGGATCTGCGACTGACAAGAGCCAGGATTCGTGATATGTCAATATCAGATTGAAACAATTGGAAACGTGAAGAACTGATGTTCCGGCTGACAACAAGGCAGAAGCCGACTCACGGCAGATTACGGCGATCATCCTGTTTCTCAAACGTCCGGATTAGTACTATTGTCTCAGATATAATGTCTGAGTTCGTACTTGTCCAAGCACGCACACGCCCACGCCCCGTGCTCAAAGATCCTGCAACCTGAAAGGGTCATGGACAAGACAACAACAGCAGAGCAGAAGCAGAAGCAAGACCCCGGGAGAGCTGATGTCGTGCTTCCAGACGATAATACATGCGGTTCCGTCGTTGGCTCACAGGGCGAGTGGCTGTAGACCGGGGATAGTGATTGGACTGGGAGCGCCATCTGTGCTACTGTTATGAGCTCTCTCCGACGTGTACAGTGTCAGCCGGGTTCGGGCGGACCAAGCTGTCGGATCCTTCTATTTTCTGCTGTGGTTTGTTGTATGTCGAGGTTGCATTGAACTCTTTCCAAATGATCTTACATGGTTAACGAGTCAAGCCAGTCTCGTAGTGCAGTGTTGGTGGTGCCTAGTGAGTAGTGTAGGTCCTTAGTGTCGAATTGGGTAGATGCTGTACACTCTGAGGACTGTCTGCTTTTGGTTTTCAGCAGCTATGTTCTAGGGATCGTATTTAACCCTGCAATATTCCCTACAAGGCCCTTTTCTCTAGATATGTTGATCATCTCTTGTTGGTCTCTGTACCACTTACATGCGTGTTCAATATTCGTTTTTTGATTCAGCCTCTTTTTTCCCCCCTCCTGTCTTCTGTTCCCCTTCCTTACCCTTCCCACGCGTTGCTTTTTCTTCACCTAAACACCATCCTACCTTCTTAGTACCTACACTACACCTCTTGGCCCACCTACACTATGGAACCAATTGTCTCACAGGATGGTAACTCGATCGACGCCTCAAACGACGAGTCTACTATTTCCGAAGTATTTGGTCGTCCTATTCTCGACTTGCATCTTACCCTTTGGGATCTGTTCCAAGATGCGGCCCATTCGAGCCCAGACGCAGATGCCGTTGTCTCGCTTTGGCAACCACACAATCACTTGTCAAACGACCAACACCAAGCACCAACTAGCACTCACGAGCCATACCTAAGATGGAGCTATTCGCAGCTGAAGGACAAGGCAGAACGACTCGCCGAATCTCTAGAAGAGTTGGGTTGTCGAGAGGGCATGCGACTAGCCGTCGTTCTTGGCAACTGTGCTGAATGGGGTCTCTTCTTCTGGGCAGCGGCCAAGCTTCGCATGGCTTTTGTGCCTCTTGATGCAACTGTTCCTCTAGATACAAAGAAGGCTATACTGTCCGTCAAGCCACAGGTGTTGGTGGCACAAGATGTAGACGTTGCAAAGGCACTCGACCTTTCTGACGCCCTGATTTCACAGTCCAGTATATGTATCTTGTGTACGGAGGGCGACCTCGATAGCTGGCTCCAGCTATCCGGTCTTCTAAAGCCTACAGAGCAACTAGACTCGACACACGCGATCACAGATAGTGTTGAATATAACCCAGACGAAGACCCAGCACTGATTATCTTCACAAGCGGAACAACGGGCGAGCCCAAAGGATGTTGGCACACGAACCGCAACCTCGTCTCCCAGTGTTGCGACTTTGACCCCGAAGTCAACGCCATGGGGCCGTTGAGATGGCTTATCCACACGCCCGTCTCGCACGTCTTCGCCATCAACAACGCTCTTCGCGCATGGCGCTGGAGTGGCACTGCTGTGTTTCCCTCCAAGTCTTTCAACGTGGATGCCACTCTCAAGGCCCTTGTGCAAGAGCAGTGTTCCATCATGTCAGCCACTCCCACCCTCGTCAAAGCCCTCATGGCACACCCCAGCTTTCCCAGCGCAGATCAACTCGACCTTCGTATTGTCACCATTGGCGGTACGTCCATCGGCGCTGAAGACATTCGACTATGTCGCGAAGACTTGGGTGCCCAGATGGCCATTCAAGTCTTTGGCATGAGCGAGGGCGCTCCCATCATCACCTGGCAGCGATACGACCCTGATCTGGTAGACGGCTGGCATCCTGGTGTCGGCAAGGTTCTTCCAGGAGCGGCAGTGAGGATCTGCCGGCCCGAAACACGGGAAATACTACCTCGATCGGAGATCGGAGAATTGCACATTGGCGGGACATCTGTCATTACGAAATATTTCAACAGGGGTGCTGATGGGTCCATGTACACTGATGAAACGGGCAACTGGTTAGCCACTGGAGACCAAGCCAGGATCGACGAAAAGGGCGTCGTGTATATCCTTGGCCGGTACAAGGATTTGATTATTCGTGGCGGAGAGAACATTTATCCTATCAACATCGAGCGGGAACTCCAGCAACTCGATGGCTTGCAGGTTGGTTGAACATAAATCCATGCATTCCCTTTGTCTAACTCTCTAGCAGGTTCAAGTCATCGGAGTGCCAGACGATCTTGCTGGCCAAGTTCCCGTTGCTATCGTTGTTTTACCCCAAGACATGACTAAAGCGCAACTCATGGAAAAAGCAAGGAAAGCCGACCAACGTTACGCCCTAGACAGCGTTTACACCCTGCAAGAGCTCGGACTAGAAAGGTTCCCATTGACAGCTCTCGGTAAAGTCAAGAAACAACAGCTCAAAGCACGAGTGTTGGAGCATCGACAAGCGGACAGTACAGCCAAGACTCAACTCAGCAATGGAGCATTGATACCACCCTTCGTCGACAAGTTGCTTGGCATCTGTGAGCAACTCACTGGTACTCGACCCTCGGTAACAGAGAGTTTCAAGCATCTCGCCGATAGCATTACTCTGCTGCGCTACTGTGACCATGTTCTTCGTATCTGTGGCCAAAGACTCTACCTGCAAGACTTCGTCGAGAACGATACGATCGAAAAGCAAGCACATCTTCTATTGTCTCGAAAGCTACAACAAGCTCGCCTTGTCATTACCCCAGAAGTTCCCAAGTATAGTCCGCCCTCGTCCAAGCAACAAGATCGAACCTCTGCCTCCGCCTCCAGCTGTGGTTTTGCGAGTAGCCCTGCTGAAGAGAAGGACACGTTCTTCTTTGCCAAACGAGCGGTAGTACGTGCAGGTTTCTCCCCTTCCGACATCGAAGACGTGCTACCGATCAGACACTCGCTCCATCGGACGGCGATTGGGTCACGGCCGCAGTCCTACCACAACCGCATGGTGTTTCGCGTCTGCAACGTTGCGCAGCATCAGATTCTGCGCGCCCTGCAAAAGGCGCTGGACTCGAGACCGATGCTCAGGACGATTGTGTTCCCTGCCTCGAATCGTGTTCCGTTCCACGCTGTTCTTGTAACCAGTTCCGCACTACTTGATCAGCTCATTCACGAGGTCGAGGTCGACTCTGAGGAAGATGCGTGGAACATCTTCAGAGATGACTCTCCACAGGCTCATTCGTCGCCCTTTATGTTTCAGATTGATGTTGTAAGAACCATGTCAGATGGTCAGCTATTTCTGAGTTTCACGTTCAATCACTCTGTTATTGATGCGCTTTCGATCACTCATTGGTACCACGAGCTCGATCACTGGATTCAAGACATTAACACCGATATCCCAGCCTTGACTCCATTTCGATTATTCTCCGATCTTTTCACGCAGTATGAAGACAGCGAGCCTGCGCGAAAGAACATCGCATTTCATACACGCAGACTTCGCGGCATCTCTCGCTTCAGCGGCGCCTTGTGGCCACCTCAGAAAGCCCCTGGCCTGTTGATTGCCAACGACGAAGGCTCTCCGCTTGTAAAGGAGCGTCGCCAGGTTCGTGGAAAGGTCTGGAATGGCCAGTGGGATACTCGCGCACACGAGTTCCAATACCCACGTTCTGGTCGAGTTCTTGCATTGTCAAGTCTCGCAAAACTACAGGATGAACACAGCATTCATCCGTCACTTTTCACCAAGAGCGCCATAGTTCTGTTCAATGTTCTCCAGACTGGTTCATCCCACGCATTGCTCAATGTCTGGGAGAGCGGACGCTCTTGGCCTTTCATCCCGAAGTGGATGGATAAGCTTCTTCCGCCAGCAATGAGTATTGACGGTCCTACCGTTCAGTGGGTACTGAACATGACTGAAGTGGCTCGTAACGAGACTGTGCTCGAGTTCCTCCGGCGCATGCTGGCTGAGAGTGAAGAGACAAAGGAACACGAACATGTTCCCTGGAACAAGGTTGTTCAAAACCTCAGTGACGAAGGGCCAGCTGCAGTCGATGCGTCATTCAGGCAGTCTTTCGTTTGGGATGTTTCCCTAGTCATGAGTCTTGCAAAAGGACCTCAATCCAATTTCACTTCTCTCGAGCCCCTTGCTCGCTATGACTGGCCTGACTGGTAAGCCTAAGCCTTTCTACTATTGGACCTACAACTAACATGGTGGATAGTGGATTTTTCTGGAACGCGTTTATGATTGATTCAATCAACCTGTATTTTATTGCTTCTTGGGACACGGCGCAAATGAACGACAAGGAAGTCGAACGACACTGCGATGATTTGTCGGATGTAATGAGAAAACTGTGCGATGAATGTAACTGGAACAAGAAGTTGAGCGACGTGTTTCGACTGTGCAGTAATGATGGGATACAGATGGGAATATGAAGGAGTTGTTCGGGGTATGGCATTGGGCATAATGCTTCAAGCATATGAGAGTTATGACGGGTATCATGATCAGGTCACGGCAGAATATTGGGAGGCGTTGTCAATGTCTTTGTTGTTATTTATTTCCTAATCGTTTACATTTTGAGGCCCAACTTCATGTCAATTTGTTCTATCCAGGCACCACAGGGGAATACGCCCCTTAAACACCATTGCTATACATGTCTAGACCTGAGCGAGAGAAGTATTTCTTTCTTATACAAAAGGACCATGTCCTCATCTCAACCTTTACGGCCCCGACTCATAGATGAATCCTCCGAGCTCTTCGAGTCCCGTTTCCAATATGAAGGATGCAGAGGACTCACTCCCCGGTTCGGATCAGGCCGAAACGTTGTCAGTTTTCTGAAGCGCGCAGTCCCGGTGAGTGGTTCAGGAACCGTTTCGGGAGCCCAGAGGTCACATTCCTCCCGATGTATTTGAGCCCTATCTTTCTCGCTAAAGGCCATTGCATCACTGACGATACCCATGACTTCAAGGACGATAGAGGAGCGAAAGTTCTCATGGCAAAGGACATAAATCCACTCTGTTTTAAGCTCATCAGCAGTGTTGTAGTCCTTCTTGGGGATAAACCTCTTGATATCATCATCCATGAGCGCAATAGCAGTGTGGAGAATTCCGCAGTCTGCTGCTCCAGGACTTGCTGGGCTTAGTTGAGTTTCGAATTCATTGTAGACATGCGAGAGAAAGTCCTCAGGGCGGAGAAGACCAGCCAAATCTCGAAATTTGAGTCCTCGGTCCTCAGAGCGTCCTTTTGCGTCTCTTCTGATGGTCAAGTGACGTGTCCACAACTTGTCCTTGTTGTTGGGGCGCTTTATGGCAACCATGCACCCGCAAAGCATCTTGGGTGACTTGCCACACGTCCCCATATCGGTCCGAAGAAGAAGTTCCAGAGCACGAAGACGACGACTAAGTGCCTGTAGGTGGCTCTCTGCGAGGACTGGGTGATACTCTGGTCGGAGCTGAGGAACCATGCGACCAACAACATCAAGCATAAGGTCAACTGCAGTTCTCAGAACTTTGATATTAGAAATGACACAGTTCGGCTGCATTCGGAGCATAAGATCCTAAAATAGCTGGGTTGAAAGCCAAAGATCTTCGTATCGAGCTTTGACGTCGTCCATCTTTTCGCACTGATCGTGAACCTTCGCTAGGAATTGCGGCCCTTGGAGGTTGAAATCTCGAGAAAAATAGCCTGCGATCGGTGAGCGAAACTCTCTAATGCTGAAAAGCTGTAAGTCTGTAGGGCCACCGAACATACCCGCCGGACTGGCAATCCTCGAGTCGACGAGCTCTCGAAGGTTTTGGTTAACTGCTTGCGGGGATGAAATAGGGTGAGCTTCCTGGGTTTCCATATTTCGCTCAGAGCTCTGGGCAAGCTGGAGCGATTGTTCTCCTTGGGGCCTAGGATCTGGAGTAAAATAGCCAGTATCAGTTGAGCGAGGCTCGAAGATATCAGGCAGTATAGAGTCGTCAGGGGAGCCAAACATACCTGCTGGACTCTCGATTCTCGAATCCACGGTCTCTGTGCGAGGCAGACTCCCAGTCTTTGAACCGGGGCGAGAGCCTGACGCGCTTGAGATGTCTCCCCGAGAGTTAGGTCTCGTGTTCATTTGGAATCAGGCTTGATAGAAGCTGAAGGGGATGGTTTCGGAGGGATTTGGGAAAGCGGATGCTTGAGAAGTTCAGACGGGATGGGCTCGCCAAAGACTTCTGTAAACTTAGACTTGCTAGTAATACTTCGCTTAGTAGAATCTGTAGACTGACTATTCAACTCGTCGCTCATGCTCTAGAGAATTTGGGTTGAGTCAAGGTCCTTCAGGGCAACATGTGTTGGGTTCTGTCGTTATATAGTCAAAAAGTGAGAATTAGCCTAGTAATCCTATATCATTCTGTGCAAGTGAATTGCTATTGTTTTGAGCTGGACAGGGACTTAACACCCAGAATATAATTCATTCGTTTTGCATCCCAACTTGTCCAGGTGAACCAGGCCTTTCATCAAAGAATATCAACCACATTAACTTTTCTACTATACGTTCACACATAAATCATCTTCACAACAGGACGTGGCTGATCTTTCAACATAATCCTCAAAGGGCAACGGTTCATCTATTGAACAAGAAGCGAATTCACCACACCCTCTTCATGTTCAGACCCTTTGTTCAAAAACCCATCCCACTCACGCTCCCGTTGTTCCCGTTCTTCACTGAACCGGGCTTGTATAAGAATCTTCTGCCTCTCAACACAAATCATCTTGGCGTTTCCTTCACCTCGACAAATTTGACAACAGCGCTGAAGTTTTTGTTTGCTTGTAGGCTTTGTCTACTGAAGGCCCTCTTGTCACACTTATCTGAATTCCAACAAGCCCTCCAACAAGCCCTCCAGAGGCTTCTTCTCCCCTACTATCTTGGAGTTATTCAGCCCTTCTGTCGCCAACATGGGTTATCCCAGCGGTCGCGAGCACTACCACGAACCTCTTCCCCTCCGTTCTGGGACCCAGCCATACCGTTCCCTGCTCTTCTCGCAGCGTCATCGCGACAACAGGCCTGAGCCCATCGATCTCAGTCTAGTCGCCGACTTCGACGAAGACGATCTCCCTCTCTTTTATAAATCACCTCCGGGTCCCACCACTGCAGAGTTACAAGCAGAGATCAACGCAGAGTTCGGCGCTCTGATAGGAAACAGCAAGCAGCCCGGGGGAGAAGATTTCCT
This sequence comes from Fusarium verticillioides 7600, assembly GCF_000149555.1. Lineage (NCBI taxonomy): Eukaryota > Fungi > Ascomycota > Sordariomycetes > Hypocreales > Nectriaceae > Fusarium > Fusarium verticillioides. The sequence continues at coordinate 1,295,881 of NC_031680.1, read as the reverse complement.
TCAACAGAGAGCTCGCCTGCGCCATGTCCCAAAGATCGAGCGTCCTTCGGTTAATATCCTTGAACCTCCTTCTCGCGGATATTGGGCACCTCTATCTTCAAGCTTTGAAATGCTCCCGTCTGAGGGCAGCCCATCACCAACTTCAGAATATCATACTCCACCGCGAATTCGAAAAGGCTTCCCTAGAACTCTAGACCTTGAGTTGACAAATCAGCTTGAAGGACCCCCGTATGGAAGTAGCTCATCATCACCTCAGTCCGGGTCAGTTTCTTCATCAGACAGCGACAGTTCCGTTCTATGGATGCGTCCGCTAGAGCGCATTCCTCTGTTGCCACCCACTGCCAGATCACCACGTTTTGATGCCGATACACTGCAACCTATCGCCGGAAAGCCCTACAGACGTAGTTCATACTTCAATGACCGTCATGGTTATTCGACTACAGAGGAGCACAGGCCATGCCAGGAAGACACCAAGGACACATGGGGAGGTGCATGTCTCGACTGCTTGTTCTTCGGTGTCTTGTTTGTGTTATTCATGTCCGCTATCTTTTCGTATGCTTGCATCGTGCTTTTGTTCTTCCGCAACTGGTCACGTACATAGCGAGCAGGGGATCATGGGTTCGAAATTTGGGGTAGGGTCAGCTATGTGCATGGCAAACTGGGCATAATGCATCGAAATTGCGTGGCGTTTGGTGTATATTGGGGCATATCGGCATTTCAAAACTCTTCATTGATATATACATAGACGGACATAACCCGTTAGAACTGCGAGGTAATAACTAAACAAAGTGTATTTGATTTGACCCGACCAGGGCTACCATCTTGTGAATGAGCAACCATCTAGGTATATTGTGCTAATATGTCCGCGGGTATCAAGCGCTGCAGCGCATGCTTCCCAATCTACTACTTGTACATGCTGCCAGCTTAACATTAGATTCTTCCTCCTCTTGATCTATCGCTTGTTCTCGTTTCCCGGTGCTAATCTCCATGCCCGCAGAGGTAGACTCTGGAGATGTAACACCTTTGGCTTGATGTACCAGAAGAAAGTTGCAGCACCAAACAGGACACATAATATGTTCACTGTATAGTATCCGTCGTGGATCATGTGACATGTTCCGCCGCCAGCCTCACATCTCTCCTTCTCAGACTGTACAGCGCATGAGAATGCATCTTTGATAAGTGTGCCCTTGATTGTCGTGGCATCTGGCTTGCCAGGCTCGCATGTAGCCACAGTGAAGCTATCAACGAGCCGGAGTACGAAATATCTAGGGAATGTGCCGCCCAGATTGCAGACACTGCAAATTGTTAGCTTCGTGGCCGCGGCATATGAGTCCGGTGTTACTTACGTTGCAAGGAGAGTCATGTAAGTACCGCCAATGACGGGATCAGACACCCGGGCATGGAAGGCAGAGACAGCGACAAACATGATTGTGTTTGTGAATGTTGAGAAAAGGTGTTCAGCGATAACCACCAATAGATACCAAGATGTAACTCCTTCATCGGGGAAAATAGCGACGACGAACTGGGCGGAGAGAGCAGCAACAAGTCTGCCCACAAATCCCCAGCACCAAAGGCGCATCGGCGTATACTTTTGTGACCACATTCCGGCGTAGTAGCCCAGTCCAATCTCGAATGGGAAGTCGATGAGAACCGTCAGCGCCATGTTGTCCTTGCCAAAGCCCTTGTCGAGGAGCTTCAAGTTTGTAACGCCGTCGTTGGCCTGGAAGCCGATCTTGGCAATCAGATGAACAATGATAATGGTCTGGACGTTCTTGAGCTTGAGAATACCCCACATGATGCGATAGACATCCCAGACACCATCCTCATTCTGCGACTTGTCCTCCTTCTTCAAAAGACCAAGTCCCACGGTGACAATGATGTATGACCATCCCCAGAACTTGAGATATCCCCCTAGTGAGAGAAGACCATCATCTGAGGGAACCGCCCTGAACCACTTGTTGGCAAAGTCGGCAGCATTGAAGGCGAGGAATACAGTGTATGACATAAAGTGGCCAGCAGTGAGACCAACAGTCTGCGCAGTTGAAGCGTATGATACATTTCCAGGCGTCAGGAGAGTGAGCGCCCAGCCGTCCACAGCGATATCCTGGGTGGCGCACATGAGGACGAGAAAGAACCACCAAAGCATGAACGAGAACGCTGTCATGCCGCCGGGCTTACCAGCGGTGGCCATCATGTCTTCCACGTGAGATCCTAACCAGAGCATACCGAAGCCGGAGAGAAACTGAATCGGGACGATCCATGTCTTGCGCCGACCAATCTTGGGACTCCAGACAGCGTCCACGAAAGGACTCCAGAAGAGCTTCAGGGAGTAAGGATATGAAGCGAGACTGAAGATACCAATTTCGCTGTACGACATATGATTCTTCAGCAAAAAGGGCACAGAGCCTGTGGCCAATCCCATGGGGATGCCCTGCAAGAAGTATAGAAGCACCAGGAGGAGAAAGTTCCTCTGGTCTTGTCGAGGAAGATCGAAGAAACCATGGTTGTTGAGAGAAGGGGTCTTGGGGATCGGATCGTCGAGGGAAAAGGACTCGCTCTTGATGAAGTTGGCCGCAACGTTATCGGCGTCTGGGTTGGCCGCCTTGCGGCGCATCTCTACTCCGCTGCTCATTTTGCCGTTGCCGTTGAGGTGACCGTTTCCATTCGCATCCTCTGCTTCTGTCTTGATCGTCAGGGGCGGCCGGGCGGGTTTGTTTTGAGGTCGTCGAGCCCTGGCGGTCATAGGGGCCAAGAGTAACGGAGAATCGAGGCTACGGCGCGTACAGTATCAAGGAGAGGTAGTACCGTGGAAGGATGTAAAGGGGGATTGAACGAATGCGACGAGGCGTCAAAAGCGTCAAAGTCAGATGCGGGTGGGTTCGAGATGTCTTGTCGTGACGTATAAACTGGAGAATTTCAAGGATAGAGGTCGTAAGTATTGGAAAGCCAAGAAGTAGAATTCGAAGAGAAGTGAAGAATAATGCTTGGGAGTGAGTGAGTGAGAGAATGTATTGTAGTTGAAGGAATGAAGAAGAAATGGAAGTCTGTATTTGTCAGTTCCTGGAGTGCTGAGCTAGGTATAGAGGGCCAGTAAATCTGAAGCGGGCCTCAGATACAGAAGGTCACTGCTGGCCTGTGTTTCGGATACGGTTTGGCGTATAAAAAAAGGGAACCTAGCAGGCTCCCGCTACCGTGGCCTTTAATAGTGAAATATGATTGGACTGTTTTCTGAAGATGGATGGATCTAGGATCTCGAATGGGGATAGGTAAGGATGAATCTTCTACCTGGCCTTTTTGAAAAGCTTCAGTGGCGACAGACAACATCTACGTAAGAGATATCTTAATCAGACGTAACGATAACCGCCGGAATATTTTTAACCCTCTACAAAAGTATCCAAACTGACTCTGAACCCAACAAGGTGCCACGCTCACAAACCGCTGCGTGAACCTAGCAGACCCGAACCCCAAAAGCCAAGGACTCTTCGGAACTCGCGTCTTTCCAGAAGAGGAAGCGCGTCAGGGGTTGGCTGCTGATGATATTCCGGGGTCACAGCCAATAAAAACAAGTCCGATCTGTCACTGGAGGATGACTTACAGATGGAGACCAAGCAAGACATTGGCTGACAAAAATGCCAACAAAGGTGCAGTATCAATGATATCATTACAAGGAGACTAGTTATTTTGATAAACAAACGTACAAAACCCCCTATGCATACCTTACTTTGACCTATGAATTGAAGGTTGTTAGAGATCACATGGTCGTTCCATTCGATGCTAGTCAAAATTTGGAAATTTGAGAACTCTCTTATCTTATCGTTCCCCCAGTCACAGCTTCAACCAATGGTAGCCAGGGGGCCAATTGTTTGTAAACAGACTGTAACAAAACAACATCATCAGCAACCTTACTCACCATCTCTTCATCCCATATATACTGGACAACCATGTCATCCGAACCAGCTACTCCAACCGATAGCGAACTCCTTGATCAAGAAATAATAGCGCTTAAAGAGCAAGGTCAGTCGTTAAACACAATGGCGGCGCATCAAACATGATCTAATGCATTCATTAGCCGCTGCTTTGCGCAAGTCGCTCAAAATCGAAACATCAACAATTCTTGCTGCGCCCTCAACACAAGCTTTTCTCAAGCCATCCAAGAATTCTCTATCATCCCGGAATATACCATCCCGCACGAAGCTCCTGAGCGAAGCCGACAAACAAAAAGCATATAACCAGCAATGTCTTTATCGCATAGGTAGCTCTGTCACTGCTTTCAAGGTCCAAGACCCCGACCCCAATGCAGTTGACGGAGGGCATGTCCTTGGCTTGCGCTTCGAAGTCATGTCCAAGAGCCAGTTCCTGCTCCCTTACTATGTCATGCTTAACAGACCATACTTCAATTCCAAATACCTGCGAATCCACCGAAACACTCTGCCCTCTGCGATACCCATAGCCGGCTTGGCAGCCCGTTATCTTCCGGCACCACGCCCGGAGAGCGACAAGTCTCCTCAGCAAAACCTCGACCGTTTCGTCAGAGCGCTCCGAAGAGAAATCGTGCGGTATCACAACCGACTCGGTGTCTCTGCGGACCTGCGACGAAGTCTCGGATTGCACGACAGGGTGGACGATCCAGTTCTGCCTGATGACATTGTCGAGGTTGGAATAGCTGATATTGAGGCCAAACAGATTCGATTCTCCTGGGCTGATGATCGAAGTGGCAGAGTTGTTATGGATAATGACGGGAGGGTTATCAAACTTATGATGTTTGGTAGAGAAGGCCGCGATTGGGAGACAACGAAGGAGCTCTACGGAAAGTATGAGCGAATCGAAGACGTGGCCAAAACCCTCCAGACATATGTCAATGGTTGAGTTCCGCAGTCAACGATAAGTCATCTTGGCCATCAACTAAATTTTGGTATGGCCCATTGAACTCCTCTTCAGTAATGTTCCAATGACGACAAGGGATCTGCATGATACCGCTTTCTCAGAAGGTGACCTGCTTCAAGAGTGGGATCAACTTGAACTCAACGAGCTACAATCACTACTTTGCATGACAGCGAACCGAAGCAGCCGTTATCGCCGCCCCTTCGAGCAATAAGCCCTTTGACACCTTGAGAACCCAGCACTAGAGAAGCGGTGTCAGGAGGGGTATGATACAGCACAAGCCACAAAGATCGCAATGCATTGCACATACTTAATCAACCGAGTAAGGGCATTGCAACGCTTACTACTTACCAGGGGCCTGGCATTGTCGACGTGTTGCGCCTGAGACACCTGGCATGGGCTGTTGAACTGTCGGTGTGTCAGCAAACATGGGCGACAACACCAACTCAAGCACCAAGCTACACCGAGTAACACGATGCTTGATTCACCGACAAGACTGGTCACTGTGTTGCGTGGATAGATGTGTTATTAGGAATCCGAATAAGAGAATATTTCGAGCCTCGGGTTCCAAGGGTCGTGGTGGGACTATGCCCTGTGTGATAATGTTTCAATATCGCCGAGATAGATAGTTCAATTGATACACGGCCAGACGTATTTCTAGTCAGCTACCTTATGCCCACTGTTGTTATAGTAGAATGAGCGGATCCTGAACTTTCGGCATGGTGGCTTACACCATATCAGCAGAAGCCAATGCTAATAGGCGAGGTTTGGGCAATACGCCGCGGGTCATGGGAGTATCTTCAATGGAGCTGCACTTGGGCACATCTTGTGGCAATAAATACAAGTTAGACCTTTGACAACTCATCCAAATCCCACACGCCACGCTTCAATTGTTGGCAGAATCTTCTGGTCTAGCATGGTTAGCAAGCGAGCCGCTAACAAGACAACTGACATACCTCAATCTTTTCCGTGCGCACTTATCCCTCCATATTCCTCTGTAGTAGTCTGTGATTCTCCCGTCTTCACCAATCTAACGGCTTCTTTGCCGTCAGCGCAGCCCCGGAACCAAGTGGTTCATCCCTCTCCAACCTAACCCCAGTCTCATCATCCAAGATGCTCCTATCTATCTTCCACATGGCCACTCGCTCATCCACAATCTGCGTCCACTTCCTTAAAAGTGGATGCGCATCAGCTACATCTGAGAACACAACATCTTCGGCCCCTGTAGCTGGAGTGACTTCATATTTCCAATTACCATCTTCAGACCAATACTCAGGTGTGAACAAGCCTTGTGTACTAAGTTCTTCGCGTGCTTGTTTCAGGAGTTCGGCGATCTTGGAAGAATCTGATTCGTTAAGACCACGAACCGCTTCGTTGATGCCTTCGAGCAAACCCAGAATTTGACCTGCTCTCATGCCAACGCTTGCGCCAAGGCTGAATCCCTCGTCAAATCCAGCTTGAAGACTGCTTTCTTTTGAAACGGTAATGCCCTCCCGGTATCCAGCAGTTGTGTGCTCTGTTTGCAACCGGCGAATGTCTGAGGGGTGTGGTGCTGCTGACTCATCATTATGACGAAAATCTGTAGGGGATGAAGGTTCCGAGCCAAAAACGTCGTCTAGAGCATCATTGGTAGCTACAGTATCAGCTTGAGGTTCGCCTTGTGGACGAGCGGTAAATGCCTCGTCAATCATTTGCTCGACTGGTTGAAAATGCATGGCTGACATTGAAAGTGGTCAAGGTTTAGGGTACGTGGGTTGAGTTTAGACGAAATATTTTTGACGTTGTATGAGTGGAACTCTTTGGGTGGCGCCAAGAGGTGAAACCCCTGTATGTAGCTGCAGGAACTGGAGGGCTTATAAGTTGTCCGTGTAAAGAGGTTAGTTTAGTGGCATTCTTGAGATTTTCAGATGAGGTCTTGCGCTTTCAGTTTCTGAGCCTGGCATAACCCAACATAATGAAAATAAACTGGGGAAAGCTTGATAATCATCCATCATCATGGCTAATCCTATTCTGCCAACTTGCACGTACTACGAAGGATCATAACGTTTACTATCCTGGCCAAGTCCCGAGACACTATCCAGACAGTACCATCATTCTAAGAAGCAACTGCTTGCTCACCAGCATGTGCAGGCATCCTCCCCTCGGCGTTCAAGGGCTGCAACAGGTGGTATTTTTCGCGGAGATAATCCTTCTGATTCTCTCTCATCAACCCCAATTCTAGCAAAAAGTTGACCACGTAAAGAAAGTCCTTCACATGTGGTCGCAGTCCATCCTCTGCTTGACTGTGCCCCGAAGGTAGAGCGAGGACGTCGGCAATTGTGCTGGCGATCTCAAAGAGCTTTTGTATAATACCACTACCTTGCGTCGCTATACTCACAATACTATCCAACTGCCCAACCAAGCTGCGGAGTTGTATTGATAGTCGAGACGCCGGAAACTGCAGCGACAGGCCTTCGTGCGTCGTATCTGAAGACCCTGAACGCAAAAGCCCCTGCGAGAGCGCCAATTGCCAGAGCAATGTGCGAAGCCAGAGTCTAGTGATAAAGAGATCCGCACGCTGTAGTTCTGTGAAACCTGCGTGTCCCTCGGAATGCATCCTTGCCTCGGCCGCTGCAGCATTCATCTCAGCTTGGTCAAGCTGCACCTGCTTGCTTTCAATCCACTGCACCGTCAGCCCGCCGATTGCACCTCTTTGAGACTGCCAACATGCGAGGAACGTCTCATCCAAGGTTAGGAAGAGCTCTATTAGGCAGTTGAAGCCCACTCGAATATGTTCCGGTGTAGAAGAGTCCGGTGCTGAAAGATTGGTGTGTAGAGGTCCCATGATACTGGGGTATCCATCAGCAATGGTGAGGAACCTTTCGTGGATGTAGGCTTCCCAATAGACTTGCTGAAATCGGGCCATAGGATATGGTGTCCGAGTAGGATCTGGTAACGTGCGCTGGTGAGCCTCCATGATCTGAATTAGTGATATAGCCTCCCGGATGAAGCTGAAACTTCTGTCGAGTCGAGGCAGTCCCATAGTTGATATCTCGAGGTAGATGCATGTCACGATGCGCTTGATATTGTGAGGCATTACCTCATCTACACGTCCCGGACCATGGGAGCCGACGGCAGCACGATGTTGTGCTTCGAGACTATGATATACCAGGTTGTTTATCTGGGCCGCTACACTACCATGTGAGTTGTCCGCGGTTTGTGATAGAAATGTTGTGACAGCCGCATAGGCGTATATGAGAGCTGCATCCTCGAAGTTGTGATGCATCATTGATATTGACCTGACGATTTCATCAGGCGTGATTGCAGGGCTGAAAGGATACACCACCTTCTCAAACTCGGGCAGCAGCGAGTGAAAGAAGCCTGTGGTGTATGCCTCAGAGTTTGGCGAATAAGGGCCTGATATTGCTGAACCAGGGCTACTCCCTGGCGGCCACTCACTAGCCGCATGAGGCGTTGAGTGAACTGCCGAAGGAGACACAGAAGCGCTTGGCGAGAGTGCATTTGGCTGTTGGTGCTGGAGGTTTGCTTCTCTGGCCTGGGCTACAAGACGCCCACGCTTCGGGTTCTGGCGTTTCCTTGGGGCAGTGGATCTGATGCATTGCACATCAAACTGGCGGCATGGCGAGCAGGGGTTTCCATCATCGCACTTAACCTTGCGTACTCGGCAGCCATGACAGGCGGGCATCGCGAAGGGGCAATGGTATTAGACAGAGCAGAGGTCGATATAAGAAAGTTACAAAGAGTGGAGGTCAATGTCAGTCTGTTTGGTCCGGAGACAAGGCGCGTTTAATTTAGCATGGAACAGATGGGGTCAGGTCAGGTAAGGTCGGGTCACGTCTGAGAGCTGAGCTAAACGCTTGTGGAAGGCAGACAACATGAGTCACGTGAAGGGAACGAGCATCGTCATCTCAAGGTATGTGGCTTACATTGAAATGCCAGAATTAGCAATTGGAGCTATTCATTCAGTAAATTGTCATGAGCGATAGTCTCTGCACTCACTTATTAGCTGCCAAATGATGATTGAAATAGTGGTGGAGTTCTCTGTTGAGCTAGGTGCTATAGATACCTGGGCTGTAGTTTGAGCCGTTGACTCGCGTTCAGCAAGGACAGAGCCAGATAGCATGCTCCCCTGATTCTAATTCTGATTCTGATTCTGGATCTGACTCTCAAACTCTTATACAAAGTTTATGGGACGTTGCGTCTCCTAAACTTAAAGTAAATCAATATTGCGAGTCATTGACAGGAAATCTTGAACACGATAGGCTGTTGGATGGTTGCTCCTCATGCACATTGCTTTTTGGTGGTAGATCTCGCGTACATGGTTGGTGCAGAGATAGCATGAACCTGATTTAGACCCTTGAGTTCATGAGCAAGCATGAATGTCACTCCGTGTTAGAAGTGTATGATTCGGTTTGTTCATGAGCTGAAACTGAACTATGTTTGGTTGATGCTGGCGATGCTGAAAGCTCAATCAAGGTTGGCCGATATTCCTCTTTCATCGTAATCAAAGGCCATATTTCACATGATCTCATTAGCCAATTGTCCCTTACAGGACTGTTTATAGCCGGAGACATTAACCCGAGGGTATTAACAAGGCGGTGTCCTGATATTGAAACATTATCTACCCACAACATGCAAATATTACTCGGTCTCGACTTGTTTCATCCTGCACCGCATAATATGTACTGATAAACCTCCTATTTTATCATGTCGTAGCTTGCAACACCCTTGGTGCAACATCATACACTGTACATGGTCACAAACCGCCTGGCAGGGTTGACTTGTTGGGAAATATTCTGGAACTGTAACCCAACGGCAAAAGAACCCACAGGCCACAGCAACCATGTTTCTTTTACGAGCCTCTTTGTTCAAAGCGGATCTTGTCCAATCTGACATCTCGGCCGGTAGTGGTACGGATACACATCACATCCCTACTGTAGAAAAATAACAGGCGGTCTGGGATGCATAGTTCACCTGTCATGGGTTTTTCTCCATCACGGGCTTCCAAACCCTATTCCAGATTCTCAGCCAGCACACAATTTTCCTTCGCCTACTGTCATCAACCTTACAGGTGGACGCAGTTTTGATCCTGAAACCCTGCAATTCCCCCGGGAGCAGTACCAGCTATTTAGGCCAGTCCGAGTAGCAACAGAAGCTAACTAGTAGCTCGTCGGCACCGGAGCCACGGTTCTGAGTCTGACGCTGCCGCGGTCCGGGGGCTACGGGGAATGTGATCCCTGCGTCCGGACAGGACACGCCCGGGTTGGGTTGGGCTCAACTCGTGCTAGACAGCGTGTCTATACATATGGATGGTGTTTGCCAACGACTTCTGACTTAGACAGAGAAGCGGTCGACTTGAGATGTATGTATCCGTAAATCACACCCCCAGCATCTTTGTTTGCAAAGTCTGGTCCCTTTTTTTTGCTCCCCCTCGACGCGGCACTTGCACGGCATCTGTCGAACCCCCAAACCACCTTCAGTTCAGATTTGCCTCTGATCGCATGGCGAGCAGGGATCCCTTTGCAACGGTCTAGCACATCCTATCGAGAAATGAGCACCACCGCCCCGGGTGATCTGACTCTTTCGGTTCCATGTACCGTGGAATTAAGGAACCCACCCACCACAGTCAGGATCAGGGTTGGGGTCGGGGTAGGAAAATAAAGAAAGGGAAAAAAGGAGGACGGGTATGTTTGATGGAGACTGCACCAATAGGTTCTTAGGTAGGACTCAGAATTCCAAAAAGACTAAGACAGGACCGTCCTCATGGAACGCACTCCGATTGGCGATGTCATACCCTCAGACCTTTCTTCATCAACGAGCGCCGTTCAGAAAAACTCTTTCGCATTTCCTGTAGGGAGCACCCCTTGTCCAGATTGCTGTTTGTTCATTGCCAGTGACATTAGCAATGACCGACCGAGGTGAACCTCGCTGCGCTTGAACTGTACAGTACAGTAGAGAGAACGGTTTGAGCACGTCTTGCCGGTCGTCAGTCAAACTTGGAGGCTCGCGTGTAAGAGGATGGCCCCCAGAATGCCAATCTTGACGTGTCGCAGTTGTTTGCCCCCAAACCTGTCAAATGTCGGAGGAATAATACCTTACCCTTACCCATAACCACCCATGCCTTGCTTCACTTTGCTTCAGTTGACTTCACATGGCTAAGCGTACTCGGGAAACCTTCCTTGCCACTTAGACAATCCCAATTCCCGGAACCTCATGAACAGTATCCGAGCGATCGGCAGAGGCACGGGACCGTGGACCTGGGATGGTTTTAGCAGGCTATGTACAAGGCCGAGCAAGCAGTGTTGCCGTTGGTGCGATGCCATGCGATAGGCAACGGAGGATGGTGGGAACTCAAAACTCCAGACGGCCGTTGGTATTTACTCCCGGTTGGCTATCTCGTCTCGACTGACTGGCAGGGCTGTGACAGGCGGCTGGGTCTTTGTTAGTGTCCCCGGTTGAAGTATTAACGTGGTCATGACCGTAGCTCGGGAAATGAACTGGCTCGTGCGAAGGAGATTCTTGGCTAGGCGATGGATGGATGGGTGGATGGATGGGTGAAGAGAAAGGGGTCTTGTACGGAGTAACAGTAACAGTAACCACAGGCACGCACGCACGAACGCACTGCAACATGTTGCATCAATTACACGATAACCTGCAACATCAGCATCAGCATGGTTAGCATGACGGACACAGCTGGAGACTCTAATAGACCAGCTCAGCTAAAGGCTAGGGCCAACCCGAAGCGGTGGGCTACAGACGTCACTCGACTTAGATTGGGAGACAAAAATCGATGCAACACGGCCTGAAGAACCGGGGAGACGTGTACACTTGCTTGACACTTTTGTGCAGCAGCGCAGTTGGTGCGGTGTGGTATGACATGGGATGACGAGAGAGGTTGCGAATACGCTTTTTGCTTCTGTTGTTTGTTTGTAGTTATTATACAGTACAATACAGTACAGTGATCTCCCATATCTAGGTATTGCTTTTTCGGTTGAATCAGTGTTTTTGCCTTTGTGTCAAGTCAGTAATTAATTAGATGGGATTGACTCTTTTTTTATCCTTTGTTGTCTCCCTGTTTTTGATCTTGTCTCAACCAGAATGATGTGTCGTTCGGATCAGTGACAGCCATGGCGACTTGTCATAATGCCACACCGAGAAATGCCATCATAGCTGAATCGCTCACCGTCCTTTTTTTCCCTTTTTTTCTTCTTTTTTTTTTCTTATTCTTCCTCTCTTTTGTGTCTTTGCTTTCTCCCCTTGCGCCCCAACGTATTAGCGAAGTTTTTTTGGTCCCAATGCTCATCGTGGCGTCTCTTCTAGAATTCCGTTTGGAATAGAGGTCCCCAGTAGGTAACATGCCTTATCCTGGTCCCCAAAGCCGCTCTTTTAGTATTCCCCACAAGCCCTCCTGGTAGTGCTGGTCCACTGCACTGCACTGATCCATCCTAGGCCATCCATCCCTTCATCAAGTTTGACAACCCCTGGTCCATATCAAACGCCCTTGATCTGGTTCATCTCGCTCGCCCTGCGTTTGGCAATTCCGATCCCATAATGCAAACTGAGAGTTCTCTCCTCTCATGTCTGAGGTATCTTCTCTCTCTCCCTCCCTCTCTCTCATCCAGATGATAGACACAACGCCACAAACAAATGGCTCCCGGTCCCGAGCAAACAGAGTTGCCACATCTTGTTGCTAGTCCAGGGCCCGGAAACTTGAGTTGTCCTCCCGACAGTCCAGTGCCAGTGCTAATACCTAGAGGCTCACGGCTCACGGCCCCTGCCGATCCTAGTAACCGTAAACACAGGCACAGGGGGGTACCAGTATTTGGAAGTCATCCAGGGGTGTAGCAGTGTGCTGACCGCCTGGGCAATGCAATGGCCAGACCAGGCAGTCTGAAGTATCGGTGCGTAGGTAGGTTAGAAGCCACGCGAGCCTCCATCCAAATTTCAACGGGGGTGTTGGCTGGGCTGTAGTCTCCCAGAAATGAAATTTAAGACAAATAGGTCCCCGACATAAATTCTTCGTTTCGTGATCAGTATCCCTTTCATTGGTTTTTCATCAATATTCATTCTTCGTTGTTTGTGCGTGCCCTTGAATTCCAGTCGCTCTGCATCTTATCTGCTCTGCCTTTCTCTGCTGCCGCTGCTTTACACACAATCCAATCTGCAACGCAACCACTCTATCGTCTCATCAGCATACTGTACTGTCTGGATTTCTGGGACAACGAACCTATTTGCGACACTTCAGCAAACCAAAAGAATCACCAAAAACACCCTCATCATGCCTCGCGGACCTTATGACACTACTGGCGTTGCGAAGCCCAGCTGCCCCAAGCCTCCAAAGGGAAAATGCCCCCAGCTCGTTTGCCAGCAATAAGACGATGCAAGCTTTGCGATAATGTCCTCTCATGAGCCAGCAGACCTCGGGTTAGTTCTCTTGACATTCCAAAACCCCCAGACCATGTTTTCTAACACTCCTCAGAGTCATGCTGTCTGTAAAAATCATGCCTGGCAACAGGCTCGCACGAACTGCGCACTGCTTTAGCGATTACGATATCGACTGCCGATCGAAATAAAAGGAACTCATGGGATGACGGTGCTGTGGAGTTATGCTTTCTTCTTTTTTGGGACGGTTCGGAAAAGTACTAGACGGAATACTCAGGTCTCGGGGTCATGATCTATGGGATTGGATATCAGAAGAGGAGGAAATGGTAACATAACATTGGACGGCTATAGATTTGAACGTACATATTAGTGCGTCTTTGGTCGCAGGACCAACTTAATATTGATACCTTACCTAGTACCTATTATCGAAACACGATTTGGAATATCGCATATTCGCTTGGCGTCACAGTTGCATCGGTCAACAACGGTTCGTTTGGCTTCAATGGTGCACCCGTTTTGTGGACTATTGAACCACCGCTAGAAAACGTTGTTGCATGGTGCAGCCCTACAGTATTAGATATGAGCTATCGTGACCTCGAACCAATTCGCCGGGTTGGTTGGTGGAGATGAGTGTGGGATCTTGTGGAACCATGGCTGCCGACGAACGATGTAAGAAGAGGCTAACTGCATGTTACCCAGGGATATCCCCAGATGAAGCAGTTCGGCATCATACATACATCTCATCTCCAGTCCGTTTTACAAGCAACCATCTTGACCCTCTCGCTTGAGAGGCAACTCGCAACAGCAAGATCAGCCAGGCCTCCCATATTGATTCTGGCAGTCTAGCCGTGCCATTTGGTCAGTTGGCGCAAGCTTCGAGCCATCAGGGAGAGTGGAACGACAATGACGATGACACTTGAATTGATCGACGGTGGAATGAGGAATACGAGGGGTTTTTCGAGGGAGAAGAGAGCTGAGTGTTGGCGATCGAAGGATCTGAAACCCGTTTATCCGTGGCGCGTTGGTTCCAGGCGAGGTAATGAGCAGCCGTTTTCTTATAGTTCGCCGTGGTCAAAGCTAAAAGCCTCATGAAACTGCCTAGAAATGCAAGGTCCCGTTGATCTTATTGCGTGTCGTCACTATTCAACTAAGTAAAAGGTTCGTCTTGTGGTTGTGGCTGCGAGGTTGAAGTTGATATCGAATCCATATAATGTGACTATTAGCGCGGGGCGTCTGAGGATACGGAAGCAGCCGTAGTCTAGAAGGTGCAGAGACGTCACAGACAAGGCAAGACAAGATTTACAATGGAGGGGTCGCAGTTCTTATCTCTTTATTAAGCTTGACAGCCCGTGTACATATGCAGCAACTTAGGTGCTTTATATCCGGGACTAATAAGAAACTGGAGGCATTTACCCCGGATTTCTGTGTGGGGGTGGAGTATCAGACGCGGGATGTTGAGTTGAAAACCCCATTTATATCAAAGGTAACCTCTCGATCCCGTGTCTGCCTCCGCTACTGCGTCTTTGGCTGATGCATGAGATCGGATGCAGCATCCACACTTGGGGGGTACAGTAGTAGCTTTATGATATGATCGTTATCTAGATAATCTAGTGTCTACTCGGTGCACGGATAATGAAGCATGCATCGTGGGATATTGTTTGTGATCTTGGTGTAGCTTCAACTTGGACTTATACCACGAGTTACAAAAGTGCCCGGACTCAGTAGTCCAGTATCATTCTTTACTCAAACACAACTGCTTTGCATTATAATGTTTATCATCGTGACACTGGTCAGCCTTCATACCTACTTAATGGTGTGATACACAAAGCATGCAGACCGGGCCGGTCTACCATTCCCATCTTCACGGGGCCAAATATGTAGCCGTAGGATGAAGCTATATTATGCAGTCATTGTTGTCATCACACTACTGGCACGGTGGTTTTCGGAACTTTAGAAGTGGACAATGATTATTTCCGTAACAGCTTGACATTGTACGGTGTGTAAACCATGAATGGCTTCAGTATGGTCTGACATACCCGGCATCCTCGTACCAGCTAGATAGCCACGCAAGGATTACAGTTGCCGGATCATCCAAAACAGTCGACAGCTCGACCGTTTCCGCACTATCGTACCTTTTAGGCCAGAGTAGCTCCGAATTGTCAATGGCAACCGTTCAACGAGTGAGATTCTTGAAGGCCTGCTCCAGGGTGGCTGTCCAAGGGTGATCATGGCGATATCTGAAGGTATTCACATACCTACCTAGCTCTGAAGCGTAAATACACAATCACTGCGTCCACGCTTTCATTAAAAAGGTGCTAGTTACCACAATGCAATTGATTTGCTATGATACTGTAGAAACAACTGTACACATTGTACGGAGTAAAGAGTGACGATATAGAGATTCGGCTGTGAAGCTAAGTGATAACCTTTGCACATATGCCGGGCAACGTCTGTCTATGTGGCCCGTGAGTATTCTTTGCAGCACGTCAAACATCCATTGGCATTATCTGTCTGTTCTGATCTTCTCATCTCCCACTTTTTTGGACAATGTGCATTGAACCTAATTAGCTCGGATGCAACCGATCAAAGCACGATTTCATCCCATTTCGTTGGTCAATCTGCCCTTGTCACCGCCAACCACCAACTTCCAACCTCTCACAGAATCCATGTCCTCCGCCTTTACTCCGACAACTACCAACCTCTCACTCTTTGAAAACTCTTTATAGAAAATGGTTACCAATTCATCCGCTCAACCCCTGAATCACCAACCACGAGCTAAAATGGTTCCTGATTCTCCCTTTCTAACGTCTTAGCGATCCAATGGTTCTTCCCTTTCAAGACAAGTGTTGCAAGCTCCCCCGGCTTCCGGCTGCATCACCTATTGGCTTGATTATGTGACCACGATCGTTCGAATTCTTGTCAACCAACGATGTTCACAGCACTTGCGGTGACAGCTGGCCGTGCCCTGCAAGACAGTCCCCGAATTGTTGTTCACCGCCTGAAAGAGTCTCCACGCGGCCCGCTCGCGCACCCGGGAGAGGGTTCCCCGTCTTCCCAGCCCATCCACTACGACCGATCGAGAGGTCTAAAAGTCCATGCGGTGAAGGCTTGACCATGCTTATGCTTGAAATACAAATGCAGCACCACCTCGCCTGCTTCTTGACAAGAGATCTATCTTCTCAAAGGCTTCTGCTATGCAGCCTGGAGAGCCCATGGCCACTCCAATAAACCATTTTTAATCTTGACTTCCTTCAATGACAATACCGTCCTGTTAGGGCGAGTCGCTCATGAATGGCTTCCAACACCTTCATGGCGGTCCAAGAGACCATTGCTGCCCTTACCTGGCAGCAGACCGGATGCTTGCTTGCGGGCATCTGGCTCATCTATGTCGTCCAGCTTGTGATTTGGAGACTATGGCTCAGCCCTCTGGCCCATATCCCAGGTCCCAAGCTGGCCGCTTTGACTCAATACTATGAGTTCTACTACGACTTTGTCCTAGGAGGACAATACACCTACAAGATCATCGATATGCATGAACAATATGGCCCCATTGTTCGCATCAACCCCTGGGAGGTCCATGTCGGAGACCCTGAATTCTTTTCGGACCTCTACACTGGACCTAGCCGACGTCGAGACAAGTGGACATTCTACACCCAACAGGTAGCCACCTGCGTGCTCAAGATATATGCGGATTTCAACTAACAATCAAATAGTCCGGTGCCCCCCGTACCCGTGTTCCTCACCCAACTGCTCTCGCAGGACCCAAGACTGCGACAGAAGGCTCTCTTGCTGCCATCGACCACAGCCTTCACAAGTTGCGTCGAAGTGCGCTGAGCCCCTTCCACTCAACTCAGACTGTGCGCGAATTGCAGCCGGTTATTGAGGAGAGAGTGGAAGCTCTTCTGGGTGCGTTCCTGAACTACGCCGAGGTATCCAACGGACAACCTCTTGATGTCATGTATCCCTACTCGGCCTTCACCAATGGTAAGTCTAAAGTCTCTCACACAATGACAACTCTAACAATGTCCTCAGATGTCATCAATGAGTACGCTTTTGCTCGAAGCGACCATCTCGTCGAGAAGCCTGATTTCGGTGCTGAGGTCACTAATGACCTTCTCATTGGTACTCACATGGGACCCTGTGTGCAGCAGCTCGACTGGGTTCTCACACTCGTCAATGCTCTACCGGAGTCCATCTCAAACCGGTGCATGCCGGGATGGGGAGGGTTCTTGAAGATGAAGAACGACATTCTTGAACAGATCCACAGCGTCGACCCTCCTCAAAGCAGCGGTAAGTGGATGATGGATGGAGGTCACCCTACCATGCTCTCCACTAAGACTCGCTCCGTTCGTGACAAGACTGCCTCTCGCCAGACACAGGAAAGCCAGATTACTGTCCAGGGTGGTACTCTAACCACGTCGTGGGCCATGTCACTTGCCACTTTCCACCTTTTAAACCGCCCCGAGACCCTCCGCAAGCTACGCGACGAGCTCTTTGATGCCATCCCCGATGCTTACGAGACTACTCCTCTGTCAAAATTGGAGAAGCTCCCCTACCTCCGTGGAGTCGTCAAGGAAGCTCTGCGTCTTGCTATCGGAACTAGCAGTCGCCTCGCACGCGTTGCGCCCGATGAGGCTCTCGTCTACCATGATCGCGAGAACGACGAGGAGTGGAACCTCCCTCCAGGGTCCATCGTTGGCATGAGCCCTTACAAGACCGTCATGGACGAGAAAATCTTCTACGACGCCCGTGGCTTCCATCCTGAGCGATGGGTGGAGGATGGAGAGCGACTTGACAAGTATCTCGACATCTTCTGCTCCGGCTCCCGCATCTGCCTCGGCATGGCTCTGGCTCACGCCGAGCTCTATCTTACACTTGCCAAACTCTTCCGCAGATGGGGAAGCGGTGGTGTTGTGTATGGCAGCGATGATGGCGATCAGCGCTTTGGAGACGTTGGCTACCTCAGCATTTTCGAGACACGAGTTCGAGACTGCGAGATTGATGCTGACTACTTCATGCCTATTCCCTACAAGGGATCTGAGGGATTTCGCTTCGTCTTCGAAACCTATTAGGTTGAAGATAAACACTGCACCACTATATCAAGGTTAGGTATCTTTGCTCTGCTTTTTTGCCGCTTTGCGATACCCAGCACCTATTATGTCTTTCCTATGAACCCTTTTGATGAAAACGAGTTTGTATGATGGGATTACGATCATGTTATGTCATGAGAAGCTATGAGTTTCATGTTTTATGTTTTTAAGATACGGTACATACGTGCCTTTTTCTATGTCACGAGTTTACGTCTTGCATTGCTTTCCAATAGCCTTCTGGCTTTATTTGTTACCGTGTTCTGGAGAAGAAGATGTCGATCTGAAAGCCTAGCAGTCTCTGTGTTGAACATGGATGAACAGCAAGACTTTCGCAATCAACACCAAATCTTCAAGCTGAATGACGCGCACGGATAAGAGGTTGATCTTCTTTGTCATGATAAATACGATATATGGACTTTTACGAATCCCGAATCCCAAAGGATCATGAGATACAGAACTGTATCCTTTTTTCTTGTGTTGAAGGCCAGGACTTGAACTGGTTGGATAGGAGAACCGGAGAAATACATAGATAAAAACAATGAAAAATTACAAATATCCAATTCAACATTCAAAAAGCATATATTCTAGCTTCTTCAGTGTAACCCTGTAATTCGCTTCTAGTGTCGATCTGTCATCTCGTAATGAACATTCACGGCAGTTCCGTCGATAGCTCAAGGATTAGCAACCATCGAGAAAGCATCCAATCCAATGTGGACGGGAGTTTCTCCGTCAAGAGGTTGCAGCAAAAGACCCCCTAACTTACAGGGGATATCCGCACGCCACAGACCTGAGACTACCTTATCCACTGTTCTAATGGTAGTGACGCAGCTACTTCTATTGGGTCTGGTCAAAGCAAGCAGCCACCAAACCACCACGTTGCTATTCTATTCCGAGATCAGATGCCGTCAGACCAGCAAGTGTCCACTGTCTCCTGAACTTCTCTCTTTGGTCTTTTATTAGTTCTTTTCCCTTTTCTTCTCCTTTTATACATACATAATTGCCATTTTGTTTCCTTTACATCCGTTCCACATCTCCCTGGTTTTTGTCTCTGTCTCTGTTTGTTAGGTACTTGAAATCTATCTGTCCTCATTTAGCCGCCAATGTCTACTTTCGATCCCGCAGCGAGGAAGCGAGTCCTCCGGGTCATTGCTGTCTCGCTTCTCCTCGATCTGGTATGTGACAAGAACATTTCAGTATGGTTTCCTCGCTAATTCAAATTCCTAGATTTCCTTTACATTCATCCTTCCCTTGTTCCCCAAGCTTCTCGAATTCTACCGCGACCGCGAAGGCCAGGAGCCAATCGGTCACAACGGGCCTCAAACTCTCCTCCAAACCGTCCTGTCGGGCCTCCACCGATACAAAGCTTCTTTCTCTCGCCCGATCGAGTCGCGACATGACATTGTACTGCTGGGCGGAGCTCTAGGCTCTCTGTTCTCGTACGTAACCGTCAAGCAAGCCTGTAGATACTGAGGTGCAAGCTGACAATCTTACTCGTAGACTTCTACAAGCCATCGCATCTCCTTTAATCGGCGCTCTCTCCGATCGATATGGCCGTCGCAAAGCGCTCTTGGCTTCCATGTGCGGCAATATTCTCTCCGTCCTGCTCTGGGTTGCCGCCGTCGATTTCCGAACATTCATCGCTAGTCGTGTCGTTGGTGGGTTATCAGAAGGCAACGTGCAGCTCGCTACAGCAATGGCGAGTGATATCTCGGATGAGTCGTCTCGCGGTGCAACTATGGCTCTGATCGGCGCGTGCTTCTCAATCGCTTTCACCTTCGGTCCTGGACTCGGCGCGTGGCTCAGCACATTCTCGACATTCACGGCGAACCCGTTTGCGGCGGCTGCGGGATTCAGTCTTGCGCTGATCGTTGTGGAGACAGTGTATCTATACTTCAGCCTGCCTGAGACGTTGCCCTCGCTACGCGGTGCTCAGGCGAAGGACGGTGGAAAGAAGAAGGCTATACCCAAGGCTGTTGAGAGGACTAACTCTCACTTTCTCTTGAACGCCATCCACTTCGTCTTCCTGCTTTTCTTTTCCGGCATGGAAAGTTCTCTGTCTTTTATGACGTACGAGCTCTTCTCGTTCACTTCCGGCAAGAATGGAAGATTACTTGGCTATGTTGGTCTTGTGGCATCTATTCTCCAGGGCGGTGTCACGCGACGACTCCCACCTCTGATGTCTGTTCGAATCGGCACACTAGCTTGCCTTGCGTCCTTTGTTCTCCTGGGACAGGTCAACACAATCGGTGGTCTGTACCTCGCTGCGACATGCCTGGCCGTCACATCCGCTACAGTCGTTACGGGTCTGAATGCACTTTCCAGCTTCGAAGCTCACGAAGATGAGCGCGGCAACAAGCTCGGCATGTTGCGAAGTTGGGGCCAGCTTGGCCGAGGCCTCGGTCCTATCCTGTTCACAAGTGTGTACTGGTGGGCTGGCCGTGAGGTAGCATATGGTATGGGCGCAACAGGTATTGCTATTGTAGCTGCAGCGGTGTTTGGAGGGTTGAAGACGCCAAAGGGCATGAATACTCAGGGCAAGAAAAAAGTTGAGAGCAAGGTCCAGTAAGGTCTATTTATAAACAATGGATAATCCATGAAGGGGATGTGTATATTATTACATGGATATTGGTCAAGCTGGGCTTGACTTGCGTAGATAGTAGCATTCATAGATAATTGCAGCATATATCAGACGTTTCATGTTTTACGCCTTGTTGCGACTTACTTTCTTCTTAAGACTTTCTTCGGTGGTGGTGGTGTTGATCAGACTTTAGGACTGAGTGCACAGCACACTGCCTCGTGACTCAAGTCTCCCAAGACAGCATGAGCAAGAGGGTGTTCGAACCGCACTGCGTGCAGAATAAAAACAGCTTGTCTTGCACAGCAAAAAGTAGAACCCCCCAAAAAGGCAAAAAATACCACCCGCACCCGGATTTGCACCAGGATCCTTGGCTATCGCCTATACTGTTATAGGAGTCCAACGAGTTAACTATTACTCTATACGGGCTTTCGTTTGCTTTAACCGTTCGACCAAGAAGTCTTTGGTATTGCTTGTTGAGATAAGTACTATTGTGACGGCCTATATCCCGTGGAAAAAAGGGGGCGGTTATAGGCAGTGACGGGGTGCTGCAGTTTCACAGACGGGAGCGTGCAGGGCGCTGCGCAGTAATTGGATGGAATTCGGGTGTGGAGGGCGGTGATGATCGAGTCGTCGGCACTGTTACTGTTATTTCTTGGCTGGTCATTGAATCGTTGAGTGGTCGCATTGTATGGTCGCAGTGTCGTTGTTTCGTGGTGTTGAGAAGGTCCAAAACTGGATACGCCTCAGCTCTTGAGATTTGGACAGAAAGCAGCTGATTTCGAGATCTGTATAATCAATTGAACAACCGATATCTTCTTGTTGAGTAATTCGGTTTGAACCGTACTGTCTGGAATAATTTGTACGAGCTTACAATAACCAACTCATGCATTCATGTGTAACACGAGCCGGGGGATGTTGTCTTTATATGGGTATTAGAATGGCTCCGCTTGGCCGCCAGGATAGGTCAAGCTCATCAGGGAGGTGACAGCGGCACTCGAATTTCACAATTACTACCATTGGTCATAACATGCACAGGCTTTCATAATAATTCCTTGGTAACAGTAAAGCTTGGCTTGTATCTGGTGGTGTATCATGGTCAATTTCGTCCATGTTACCTAAGTACCTACCTTGTGTTGTGTGTCTTGATGCTACCCTAAACATGGCATCGAGATCACCAAAGTTCTTGACACCTCAGGTTCTCACTCACATATCAATAGTAGCGGTCTACGAAAGCGAAGAGGGCTTAAAATTTTCTCATCGATGAATCATGAGATGTTATCATGGTGCGTCCTCCACTCGAGTCTCACGATATCTTCCGTAACGTGAAGGAGAATTTCGAGGCGACAGGCCTACGGCGGAGCCGATGCATGCGGCGAGGGCATATCCACTGTGGACAGACCCCCTCGGATAGAGTTCTCCATAATGGCAATGTGAAAACAAAAACTATACTGTATATACCCAGATGGAGACAATAAACAATAACCGCCGTGAATATGCGCCTTAACTATGTCTAGGTACGTAGAGATTGTTGACATGCTGCAACTATCCATCAACAAGGGAGCACAGCCTCCTACCAGTAGATTCAACGAGATATCTCATCGAAAAGAAAGATCCATCACTCAAAGGCTCTTCTTCCATTAAGCTTACAGTGATACGCTTATGCCGTCAGAGTCGTCGGAATAGCAGCTGGATGATAGTTTTAGCTGTGTCATACGGATAAAGTATGGTGGTGCTAACTTTTGCGTTTGACAATCTGGCAATTCCTTAATGGCTCAAGATATCGGAGGGGCACTTGAAGCTGCATGAAATCGCAAGGTCCCTAGGAGGCAAGAAAACCCAAGACCTGTACCCAAAGTGACGAAAAGACTTGGGTAAACTTAGTATATCTCAAGAGGCATTTAGAACAGCTGATTTTGGCATCCTAATTCAACGTCAGAAGTTTTATTAAACCCTAGGGTCCTCATCAGACCTCCTCCATCAGGAGCACGACTGTCCCGCGACAGATCAAGGTGAGGTGAGCTGCAGCTGCGCTTCGTGTGGGCTCCACAGTGGCTGGACATGATTTTTTTGCCCCTCCTTGTGGTTTCTTTTCTGCTCTGGCGCGCTTGTTCAGTGGCTAGAGGCTATTGATCCCAGCAGCCTCTGCTTGGACCATACTTTGATGGAGGGGTTGTTGACAAGGAGGGGGAGGGGCACAACACAACGCGAGTAAACAACAGCTGGGCGAGACACAGGCGCAAGACCAAGACGAGGAAATGTAACAATGAATGGAGATTATGGTCAATGATTGACCACACGAATATTCTGGACATTAGTGGAAGCGATCAAATACAGTACATGATCTGTCCGGTGTCACAATGCCTACGGTGACTGATCTGTTGATATTCGCTTTTACCTAACTGTACCGTACTACCCCTCCAGCTTGAAAAATTTTGATATGAGACAATCAACTTCCTGTTTGACCACCTCACACATCCCAGCCAAGGCTAGATCTTCCGTGCACTGGTCGCGCAGCGGTGGTGGCAACCCTCAGGCGCTAAAAGATACAGTGGAGCATGACGTTAATTCGTGCAGGGAGTTTGAGCCAGAAACAGACCGCGCCATAGAGGAGGGGTAATCTTGAAGCTTCCCCTCCCTTGGTGGTTGAACGCAGAAGAAAATGCAAAGCGAGAGCCAACAGAAGGAGTCGCTCGGTCAGGATACTCTTATCGGTGTGACATTGTAGGCGAGAGAATTCAGGAAGAAGATATTAAGATTACTCAAGTGACTCACGCCGTGGTCGCGTTGGGCTGACGGACGTGAAATTGAGGGGCAAAAAAAATCCTCAGATGCTGCGTTGGGCAGAACAGTCCCAAAGCCATGCTCGTCTCTGTATCAGGCCGGCCACAAGCAGGCCCCAGACAATTTTAGGACGCGCCCGCGCATCCACCACACGAAAGGGTAACCCACCGAGCCTCGACCGCCAGCATGGTCGAATTTTTCTTCAGGCCGTAGTGAGAAATTTTCCTTTGGGCGGCGATGCGCACAAGAAAAGAATAGCAAAAATTGTGCCCCGCATGTACCCGCCTAACAATTCGCTTGTACCTCCACGCAGAACCAGCGCTTTTGCAGTTGCCCCGGTGGAAGACAGATAGGTATTGAAAGAGGTCGAGATAGGTTATTGAGCTGGTGATAGAGCAGCTAGAGGCGCCATGGTGATGTTTCTATTTCTAAATGCTGTAAGTACCTTACGTAGTGCACCAGAGGACAGCGGCTTTACTGAGATTCCTCTAGGGTGCCAGGGCTTGATCGTTCGTTGAGAATCGATGTGTTGCGCTGAACCTCCACTGCCAGTTTGCTCGCTGCTCCAGATATCAGCTTTAACAGCGGCCAGCAGCACTGCAAAGACTCGTCCAAATGCGCAGCAGGCTGTGCAGTGTGATCTCGTAATGGCCACCGTAAATACTTGATCCTGATCATTCGATATTAATGACGAACCTCTGATATCTCGCCCTCGTCGAGCTTCTTCTGCCCCTCCTCGTACCATTCCTGAAGCCTTTACTCACTCGCCGTCATTATGCTTTGGAGCTTAATGATTGGCTCATGCAGACCCACTTGTCTTGTGAAAAAACCTTCCAGCTGTTAGGGCTTGCCAAGTTGGTTGCCCCGCGGCGCCGCTTCTGCCTTTCACCCCACCCCACCCCTCCTTCCTCTGGCTCGCCTTTTAAATCTCCTCCTCCCACCACTTCCCTTGGATTTTTTCTTTCTCTTCCCTCCTCGTCTCGCATACCCGGTTCAAGCATCCGATCTGCGATTTTGTACGTGTAACCCTTCAAGGCCTTCCATCAAGAACACCGACAAGATCTGTCGCTTTACTGCAGGCTCTTGGAACATCTTCTTGATAATCGCCTGGCCTCCTCTCACTGCCTCTCCGGCCGCTGACCTCTTCACAGCACGTACATCAAAAACCTTATCACAAACCATTCACAACCGTCAAAATGGGTAAGGAGGACAAGACTCACCTTAACGTCGTCGTCATCGGCCACGTCGACTCTGGCAAGTCGACCACTGTGAGTACTACCCTTGACGATGAGCTTATCGGCCATCGTAAACCCGGCCAAGACCTGGCGGGGGATTTCTCAAAGAAAACATGCTGACATCGCTTCACAGACCGGTCACTTGATCTACCAGTGCGGTGGTATCGACAAGCGAACCATCGAGAAGTTCGAGAAGGTTAGTCACTTTTCCTTCTATCGCGCGTTCTTTGCCCATCGATTCCCCCCTACGACTCGAAACGTACCCGCTACCCCGCTCGAGCCCAAAAATTTTGCGATACGACCGTAATTTTTTCTGGTGGGGCATTTACCCCGCCACTCGAGCGGCGCGTTTCTGCCCTCTCCCATTCCACAACCTCACTGAGCTCATCGTCACGTGTCAAGCAGTCACTAACCATCCGACAATAGGAAGCCGCTGAGCTCGGTAAGGGTTCCTTCAAGTACGCCTGGGTTCTTGACAAGCTCAAGGCCGAGCGTGAGCGTGGTATCACCATCGATATCGCTCTCTGGAAGTTCGAGACTCCTCGCTACTATGTCACCGTCATTGGTATGTTGTCGCTCTTATTCCGTTCTCTATATCTTCTATTACTAACACATCACATAGACGCTCCCGGTCACCGTGATTTCATCAAGAACATGATCACTGGTACTTCCCAGGCCGATTGCGCCATTCTCATCATTGCCGCCGGTACTGGTGAGTTCGAGGCTGGTATCTCCAAGGATGGCCAGACCCGTGAGCACGCTCTTCTTGCCTACACCCTCGGTGTCAAGAACCTCATCGTCGCCATCAACAAGATGGACACCACCAAGTGGTCTGAGGCCCGTTACCAGGAAATCATCAAGGAGACCTCCTCTTTCATCAAGAAGGTCGGCTACAACCCCAAGGCTGTCGCTTTCGTCCCCATCTCCGGCTTCAACGGTGACAACATGCTTACCCCCTCCACCAACTGCCCTTGGTACAAGGGTTGGGAGCGTGAGATCAAGTCCGGCAAGCTCACTGGCAAGACCCTCCTCGAGGCCATCGACTCCATCGAGCCCCCCAAGCGTCCCGTTGACAAGCCCCTTCGTCTTCCCCTCCAGGATGTCTACAAGATCGGTGGTATTGGAACGGTTCCCGTCGGCCGTATTGAGACTGGTGTCATCAAGCCCGGTATGGTCGTTACCTTCGCTCCTTCCAACGTCACCACTGAAGTCAAGTCCGTCGAGATGCACCACGAGCAGCTCACTGAGGGCCAGCCCGGTGACAACGTTGGCTTCAACGTGAAGAACGTCTCCGTCAAGGACATCCGACGTGGTAACGTCGCTGGTGACTCCAAGAACGACCCCCCCATGGGTGCCGCTTCTTTCACCGCTCAGGTCATTGTCCTCAACCACCCCGGTCAGGTCGGTGCTGGTTACGCTCCCGTCCTCGATTGCCACACTGCCCACATTGCCTGCAAGTTCGCCGAGATCCAGGAGAAGATCGACCGCCGAACCGGTAAGGCTACTGAGTCCGCCCCTAAGTTCATCAAGTCTGGTGACTCTGCCATCGTCAAGATGATTCCCTCCAAGCCCATGTGTGTTGAGGCTTTCACTGACTACCCTCCTCTGGGTCGTTTCGCCGTCCGTGACATGCGACAGACCGTCGCCGTCGGTGTCATCAAGGCCGTCGAGAAGTCCTCTGGTGCTGCCGGCAAGGTCACCAAGTCCGCTGCCAAGGCCGCTAAGAAATAAGCAACTTATTTCTGAAATGACAACCTTCAGTGGGATCTTACGACTTCGATCTCACGCCCAAGGGCTGATGTACTCGCTTCTACGACGAAATGATCATGTTGGCATGAGCACTCGGCTTTTGTCTGGGGGCACATAATGAGAGGCAAAGAAAAAAGGCCAGGATCTCGGTTGTGTGCAAATCAAAAAAAGAATAGAGAGTCTAGAAGTGATTCGTGCAAAAATTTCTTGTTCCTACCAATGATGCTTGTGATGCGATGTGTGACTGCTTCAAATGAAGCTTTTTGTGAAGTGTCTCGCGTTCAATTGAATGACCTGGGCTATCGTAAGCAGCATACTCGACACCTGAAGGGCCAGTAGCGCGTACAGGCGGGATGGTTCAGTGCTTGGGGCGATCACAGCGATGCAGTGTGCGCTGTACCGCTATGTTTGTCTTGTTGATGTCCCGATGTCCGTTGTATTTTGGTGTGACTAATGATACATACTGCCCCTTTCTATACATTCGTCTAATAATGGTGCTACTTACATAACTATGATACATATGCTGTTTAATATACAATATTATCTCTTCCTTTTCTTTTCTATATCCAAAGCTGCCTCGCAATTTCACGATTTCCTCATTTACAACGTGCACGTCACAACCGGCATGGTGCTGTAGACACACAAAGGGGCAAGAGGCGGGGGGCAGGGGGCACACAAGCCTCAACGAGTGATCGTCCTTATTCATACCGGCGTTCGTACTCCTGACATCGTTTTGGTCGTCGTAGCATATTCAAGCACTTCATTCGAGAGCGGTTCAAAGCCTTTTGCTCTTCGAGTCCTTCGATGCCGGCTGCTTTTTCTTTAAAGTAGACTCTTTCTTCTTTTGAGCGGACTTCTTTTTAGCAGGCTTCTTCTCCTTTGGAAGGGTATCGAAGAACCCAATGACACTATTTTGGTCCTGCCCTCTGTTTTCTGAAGTCGCTCGTCTGGCGAACTGAGCCGCAAATGCATCTACATCTAACATTGTGGCGGGTTTCTGCAGCTCAGGGAGGGTGCATTTGCTGGACTTTTCCTTGGCTTTCCCGGTAGTTGCTAATTTCTTTGGCGTTGCTTTGGGCTTGAATGCTGGCTCCTGGGTTGCGAGCTTCTCACTCTGGACCTTTTTGTGAGTCTTCTTCTTTTTAGTTGCAAATGCTTTCTTCCGAGATTTAGGTGATGTGGCCACGTATTCTGGCAAGTCTGACGAGTTGTCGATTGGAACGCTCGTCATGTATTTGTAGGCAGCATCGATACCGTAGACCTCCTTATTGTCTTCGGTCAAAAAGGCCTTAGGGCTGGAGTACTTCTCGAGGAAACTCATAAGCTGATCTGTCGCTTTACTTGGGGCGATTAATTTCTGGTCAATTTCGGTCCAGTGAATATGTTGCTTGTCAGACTCGGATGCCGTGTCGGGGTTGAGCTCAGAAGTCGGGTCCTCCGCCGCAAGCAATGCGTCTATGTCGTCAAACGTGTCAACTGGAGTTTCTTCCTCTGGCTCTGGGTCAGGCGTGCGTTCATCCACACGGCCACGGATTTCAACTTCGCCACCGTTCGCATTCGTGGCTGACTCACGCTCACCAATACGGTCTCGCGAATCATGCTTACCATTGCTCATCTCGATGGCTGGCCTATGTTGATTCGAGAGGCTACGCGAGTCGGGCTTGTGACTGTCTCGGTTCGTAGTTGGTCTGTATCTATTCACGCGACCGTGCGAATCAAACTTTTCGTTGTCGACAATGACGTCCTCAGGGAGATCCTCTTCAAGCAGATTGTAACTGAAATCTTCTAGCTGGCGGCTCTTGATGGATTTGTAGCCTTCAGACCAGGAGAAGTATCTTCCAGTGGCCATGTCCTCGACCAGTTGTAAAAAGCTCTCACGTCTCTTATCCTTGAAAGCAACCGGGTTCTCGCCTGGTAAACCAGCCTGGAGTGTAATCTCCTGGCGTTGGCCGCCATGCTGTCCAGCCTCGATGCTAGAGTAGCGCAGTGTGTGGCCATTCCAAGGCATTTCCACGGTCTGATGGATCTCAGTTCCACGGAAGTCGTAAAGAACGTCTCTTTTCGCAGTGTTCATCCTGCCGCTGCCGTTTCCTCGCAACCAATTTCCTGGAACCCTGAGCACGGCTTGGCTCGGTGTTCTAAGTTGACCCTCCCGAAGGTTAAGTTGCGATTTCTCAAAGAATTTCTTTATGCCTGGGTGAGTTATTTTTAGAGCATAGGAGCGCTTGTGCTCAAGGCGGACATCTACAGCCTCTGTAGGAAGCAGCACGTCACTGTTGTGCCACGGCACATAAATGTGGGCAGTTGCGTCGTTTGGGATTGTGAAGTTGTCGAGATCGGCCTGAGGGTGGACGGGGATGGTAATGTAGGCAGCAGGATCTGCAAGTAATTTCCCATTAGAATCCGTTACTGGACTCTTTGAGGTATCGATATGAGGCGAAAGGTGCATAACAATGGAAGTAGTCTCCTTCAGGGGCAAGTCGTTGTCAGGTTTGAGGGCGGAGAAAGCAGCGGGATGAGGTGTAAGGGGAGCCAGGATGCGGCGTTTGCGGTTGAGTTCCTTGATCGAAGTGCTAGCGTGTTGGTGTAGGATATGGCCAAATTTTGCTGTAGTAGCGTCTACATTTCCAGTGCGAGGACATTTCTCTTCGGGAATCGCTGATTCGGAGGGCAGCCCTAGCAGTGGAGTGTTTTGAGTATCCTTGCTGATGGGTGCGACAATTCTCAACCACTTCTGGAGCTTGTCTCTCCACGACATAGCCCGAGCCTGGCGTTGTACGGGGACGGGATGGCCAGTGACTAGGTCTTGGTCGTCGGATCGCGGAAGACACTGGAGGACACTGTGAGCGGCGCCTGGGACGACACGGCCAACGATTAAGCGGAATACTGTGTCTGCAAGGTCTTCTGTCTCGGTTGGAGGCTCGTCAGGCTGGGGCATCCAGGAGACGCGCAACTTCTAGATACCAGTTATTATTATGTACGTTTCAGTGACAAGTGGAATTTCGTACCTCTTCGGAGCCATGCCTGACAGGCGTGATTGAAGTCTTGGTCAGCCGGCCGAGCTCCTTGCGCTCTGCCTGCGTCAGAGCTACTGACCGAGGCTTTGGAAGAAGGGGGGCAACGTCGATAACCCGGCTCTTCATCCTCTGCACGGCCTGGTCGATATGAGCGAGGATACCATAAGTAGTTGACTTCTTCGCTGTAATATTGAGGCGGCATTTCGGGGTATGCAGTGTTAACTTCTCGTCTTCGCCGACTACGAAATCCCTCCTGAGCTCCCAGAGTAGACGACCTATGTTATTGGGGCCATCTGTGACCGCCAGTCAGCAAATATAACATCAAGGCCAGGTTCTTGGGAACAAACATGTGAGAAAGGGGAAGATGTCAGGATCCATCCAAACAAACGCTTTTCCAAGATCGTCCGCATGTTCCTGAACCTCGATCTTCCATTTATCCAACACGATCTTTTGAGCAAGAGTGGCCTTATCATTGCCACGCAGTCGAACTGAGTTCATTGATGTCCATGGTACAATCTCTTCTATCCAATCATATTTTACCACGTCATGATCCCTGGGTTCTGGCTTGCGAGCACTGTGATATTCCCGCAGCTGCGTGAGTGTGAAACCGTCGCAAAGAGTGTTGACGAGCTTGTCGATATCAGTTTGACGCAGAATACGACTCACGGGGCAAATTTCGTCGATATTCTTGAATATATCTTCAGATTCAGGCTCCGTCATTCCGGAAGGAGTCAAGTTTTGCCAGTCAAGGTCTGTAGTGTCTATAGGTTTCGCTTCCACCACGGTGGGGGCTGGCCGCTCGATGCGTGTCATATTCGGATTGTTGATAATGATGGCATCCGCTGGCATTCCCAGAGTAGAAACTCCGAGGGATTCATCGTGCATAAGACGATCGTGGAGGCGTCTCTTTGGCAGAGGCATGAGATCATCTCCAACATCTTGGGCTTCTAGTTCAGGCAGTTCATATGCCTCGATCCCTGGCTTCTGCGATTCTCCCAAGAGTTCGTCTAGTGCATACTGTTCGGGGCTAGGCGAATATCCTGACGACGATTTGGGAAAGTCGGGTAGGTCAGGTAAAACGAATCTTGACGATTGCGGTTGTGATGGGGATTCGTTCAGTACATCGTCAATTAGGTTCTCTGGGAATGTCTCGTCGCCAGGGGATGACTTCGTGTCTTTGGAGATCGGGTCCTCGTCTAATTGAAGTTCCTCGGAGCTACTAGTTGGCTCAGAGTCGACGTTGGTGGCAGAGGGAAGATTTGGAACCGGTGTCGCCTCTTCTGATGCTGTAGCTGAAACTTTTGACTCTTTGTCCAGTTCCTCTTCTTCCGGCGTTGTTTTCGGAGCGTCCGTATTCGTTATGAAAGGTTCAGCCCTGTTCTCCCCAGCTTTTCCAAGGTCAGATGTATATAATCGTCGTGCCAGGCCTTCATGGACTGGACTTGGTCGAAAGCCCAGCCCAGTGCTTCGTTGTGTTATTAAGCCAAACCTGCATGCCAGGCGAATACGCGGCACTCGCACCGCTCTAGAAATCATTGAGGAGTAAAGAATAAATACGGAAGCCCCATTGAGGGAGCGGAATGCGACAGTTCGACCAAAACTTGCCCAAAACTAAGGTAGAGGCAGACCAGTGTTACTAGAAATTTTATCCGATAAGCCGATAACAGGATAAGCGATAAGCTCCCGTTGCGTGACAGGACTCAACGCGTCTAAGTTGGGAAGGGCGAAGACCGCGTATAGCCTTTTGTCAGTATAAGCCACCCCCTCCATCTTTTTCATTCATACAAATCGCCAATATTTGCATCATTGCAACACCAATCTGAGTATCTGTGTGAGATTTGATATTGAGTAACCACAATTGTTCGCTATTAATATGCCTACACAAAGGCGCCGCCGTCCCGTGAGTTCAATTCCTCAGTGATTCACTAAGGACGAAGCTCTAACTTACTATACGCTTCAGGTCCAAGACGAGGAATCAGAGGAAGATGTTCGCACCCGTCAACGGAACAGGGCGGACTCTGAGAACGAGAGCGAACAAGAAGCTAGTGATGTCGAAATGGATGGAGACCAACATCATGCCCAGAGTGCCGACGATCAACTGGTGAAGAAGCTGGTGCGGTATGTTATTTCCTGCGAATATTCGAGAACCGCGATCCGCCGAGACGGTATCAAAGAACGAGGTAACAATGGAATCTGGGGGATAACAGGCCAAAGCTAATTCAGGAACAGTCCTCGGGACCCAAGGCCGATCATTCAGGCGGATATTCGACTTGGCGCAGACACAGCTCAAACGGGTCTGGGGCATGGAATTAAGGGAGTTGCCTGTTAGAGAGAAGATGTCACTCCAGGAAAAGCGACAAGGTACAGCCATCATCCATCGTACTTGATCTAGCTACTAATAACACATAGCTATGAAGTCCAATGCCCAGCCCAAGCTCGGTTCTGGCGCCTACATCCTGACGTCGATATTACCAGAGGCGTATCGCCATGCATCAATTCTTGCCCCATCCAAGACACCAAGTGCGGACGACGAAGCTACATACGCAGGATTCTACACAATGGTCATTTCGGTAATTTTCCTGAGCGGTGGAGAATTGAGCGACCAGAAGTTGAAGCGCTATCTCCAGCGGCTTAACGCCGACCGGAATGTGTCAATGGACAAGACAGAAATAATCCTGAAGAGGATGGAGAAACAAGGCTACGTCGTCAAGAGAGTTGAAAGACCACCTTTGGGTCAAGACGGCGACCCGACTACGACGTGGCATGTCGGTCCTCGTGGAAAAGAAGAAGTTGGTATTGACGGCGTGATGGGCATGACGCGGGAGGTCTATGGCGACAGCTGGAATGATGACAACGAGAAGAAGCTTCGTGCAAGTCTAAACATCAGGGATGCGCCTCAGCAGGACGGCGACGAAGACGATGAAACCGTGGGCGAGGGCAGTCGAATGCAGGGATAAGACAGAAGGAATGAGGACTAATGCCGACATTATGATACCCCAATAGAGACCAAACATTCAATTCAAAGCTTGAAACAATTCTGTATGATGAAATAGCGTATTGTAGGTCCAAAATCTTCCCTACCATAGGGGTATTTATCCTTGACGCCTTTCCGATTCCCCGAGCGAAGCAAAACCACGTTGAATCTCTTAGCTCTGCCTGCGACATCGTACTGTCTGTCCGTCCGTTCTAATCCTCGCGTGGCGGAGGAGGGCCACAAGGCTGCACCATTTTCTGCGCCCAACATGTTAGCTGTTGGTCATTGGCAAGGAGTAGCTTGACATACCCTAATCATCTGCGCGCGAATCTTGGTAATGGGTTCATTCTCGGCAAGCGCGATATAAGAGAGAAGAGGCCTGTGACCGGCGATTGAAGAGTATGTGTCGCGCTGGATGTTGGTGCGCCATTCCCAGCTTGTCGTGTCTGGGTGACCAGTGCCGACGTATTTCGCTTGGAGGCGCTCGAGTTCTTGCTGGGTGCGGAGTTTATCGGCCTTTCTATATGTCAGCATACGATGTTCGTAAATTGGGATTGCAAGAGACGTACCATCTTGCTTGGTATAAGAGACGGTTGTTTGAGCAGACGAACGAATGCGACGAGATCGCGAAATGATGAAAGTCGATGCGCCTGATAAGATAGCGCGCCTCGGTATGTGCATAACGCCAGGCCCAGACAACCAGGACATGTACAGCAATGTCTTTTAAGTTGATAGAGATTCATGCAAATGGAATAATAATACAAGAGACATTACTACGTCGTCTTTTAATCCTTTTCTACATACAAAAATTGGTTGCATTAGTGTCCTTATGGGCATTGTTGATCTTCATATGTCAAATACCTTAGTTACTCATTTCTATGTAAGTCAAGATGAGACCTTTTTCAGGTGGCCAAATTGGTGCTGTTCAAGACTTGCTTGAGAACTAGGGGCTAAACATGTGTATTATCCTACATAACATCTTGTCTGTATTACTAGTAGCAATAAGAGAGAATTTGTTGATGGTCTGTAGCGATTGAGGCCAGCTGATATACACCGCCTAAACATCGGCAGTTTGGGCTTTACCTACAGATCTCCAGTTAATGACCCCTGCCTCTCATTTCATCAAGAACAATAATAGACGACGTTAACACGAACTGATAAAACACAAAAAGACCACGCATTGACTACGAACTACTAATTCATTGACATACTCAGTACCGCTTCTCGTCTTGTATATAAAGTTCAAAAACCTCAACTATACTGACCTTTTGGCAAACCCACGAATTGAGCATTCTTACAAGTTTACTACTTAGAGATCAAGAACAGATTCAACCTAGTCACGTCAGGATTGGGAGAAATGGGTTCGATGGGCAAGGTTGCTTTGCCAGAACATTGGACAGAGTTGAGCGCGGCCCGAGTGCACAGGCAACAATGCGCCGACGAAGTGGATGCCATCAAGAAGGCGTGTCTATCAGAATGCGAAAAAGCAAGCGTGGTGGAATGCGAAAAGTGTTTCCCCAAGGTCCTTGACAGGATGCGTGCTCGATACTGCGATGCTGAGGGCAGAGAGTGGTTCTCAGAGCGAAGAGCATTTCTGAACGAACTGGACGTCATGTTTGCAGATGTCAAAGATCACAAGAAGATCGACCTCACGTCGATCGAAGACAGTATCGCATCGGAAAAAGAGGCATGGTACCGCTGGGTGCTACGCATGTATCCGCAGTTCCTCTCAGTAGGAGAAGGCGGGGCAGATCAAGACGAGCTGCGAGCAATGCTAGACGATCCGGTTAAGCGCTGGGAAGAGCTCACTGAGAGGATATGGGAGGGCGTTGGCAAGCCAGCTAACTGGGAAGCCGACGTGGACTCACTTACCGATCAAATCACAGCAGCCAAAAACGACGCAGCATCGTTGAAACAGATCTATATCGATTTCTTCTTCAAGGATTCGCAAACGGGAGAGGTGGTGGAAAATGCGCAGCAATACCTCGAAGCATATGTGGCCAGCGACGCGATGTCCATTGAGCAAGTCATTGATCGGATCTCACAAGATCACAAAGCGAGCCTTACGACGGAACCGCAACGTGAGCATCACAAAAACCGACTGGATGAGCTGCGCAGAGCAAAGATGGCATTTGAGCAGAACAGGCTTCAGAATAAGACTCGAGCCCAAGCAAGCCAGACGCCCGCTGTTTCCCAGGACTTATATAACCTACCACCATGTGCGGTTTGTGCGGCTACAGTGGACTCCAAGGATGTTCTCTCATGCTCGGTGTGCCAAGCACTTGCCCACATGGGTGGCACGAGGGAACTGACAGTTTGGTGCTCGGATGAATGCTTCGAAAGGGGTGTCGTAAGTGTTACCGGCTTCTTCAGACTGACTGGATCTAACCCGAGCAGGGCGACCACAACGAATTGGAGCACGACTGCGAGAGCGGAGATAGATGTGTGCAGTATGAGGATGAAGACATCGAAATGCAGGACTGGACTAGTACCGCCGTGGCGTGCAAGGAATGCATTGATCAAAAGAGGGATACCATATACTGTTCGATAGGATGCGCAGCATCCAATCTTGCGAAGCACAGACACGAAAGACATGGACTTAAGACGGCTGCGTATGAGATTAAGAAGCTGGCAGTGCCGCTATGGGAAATCGTGGAAAAGACTCTGAAGGAGGCAAACCCGGGGCTGAAGTATACAGTGGTTGAATGAGGGTATGTGTGTATGTATATGTGCTGTATTATTATTTGGGCGTTAGCATATGCTTTGATAGGCGAGTCAGAGAGCGAGAGAGAGCGCGGGCTGAAGTCCATTTTCCTACATTTTTTCGGTTCTTCTTTGTTCTGTTTTTCTGGAACATGACTCCAAATACAATACTCACTCTCACTGGCTGTATATGTGTGCTTACATCCAATGTCAGCAGCTGTCTTGTGTGGGTCATAAGATCCGAGAGGTGTCGGCGATTGAGCATGATTCGGTTCCTCATTACACCGGCGCAAGTCACGACTCTACCTTTCGCTTTGTCGCATGAGGTTTTCTTCCTTTCACTGCTAGATTTCCTTGTACATTTGTCAAATCATTCAATTCAATCCCGAACCGCCACCAATCGACATCTCGACACAAATGGCGAGCGAGTCACCGGCAGCTGAGGCTTGTCCAGTTCGGAAGAGGGTCTCAACAGCCTGTGAAGCCTGCCGCGCTACAAAGATAAAGTGCCAGCCGAGTGAACAGCCTGGGGTCTGTCGCAAGTAAGACCTCTCGATCAAAGATTCGTTGACAGGGCATCATCTGACGTGGAAAGGTGTCTCGAGTCCAAGAAAGAATGTATATCGCGAACAGGCCCGCGAACGCGCAGAAGAAGGACAAGACAGTAGGGAATACTCTGTCGCATTGGGAAATCAGGCTGATAACTTGATACAGCGCGATGGAAACTCATCAACCGCTGCCTCCTCCACCACCAGCGCCATCAAAGACTTTCACTATTGACTTTGAGGTTCCAACACAATTGGACGTTGATGAGAACTTTGACAACCTTCGAGACTCACATGCGCAGTTCATAGACTCAATATTCCCATCCGATCTAGACGCGGATCTCGGTAGCTTCGAAGACTCGCCGCTCACGGGCTTTCCTACGCCGTCCTCATCTCACACGCTTTCGATACAATCTTACCATGCGAAGCCCCAATTCAACCTTGACTCCGCAGAGTCGCTGTTAGTTTCGTTTCGGGGGATGCTGGTTCATTACCCTGTCATTGCATTGAAGCCTGATGAGACGGTGGCCAGCCTTGCTGCGTCCAGACCGTTTGTCTTGTTATCGATATTGGCTGCAGCTTCTGGATCGCGCACTTTGCAGGGACATACGCTTTACGACGATGAGTTTCGAAAAGTGTTGGGCCTCAAGTTCGTGGCAAGTGGCGAGAGGAGCATGGAATTGCTACAAGGCATTCTTATATACTGTGCTTGGTCAGTATATCAGCCCTGAACAAGTTTAGCATGCCTGTTAACATTCACAGGTACCCATTTCATCTGAGACCAAAGAACAGACAGGCATTCCAGTACTACCGTATGGCTGGTGATCTATTAAGTGACCTCGATCTCGACCAAGAAGTGCCCAATCTTGACAACACGATACCGGGCGATATGAGCAGTATGCAGCTCGACAGACTACGGGCGTATCTAGCATACCACTACGCCGTGTCCAAGTACGTCGTCCTCGAGATACACCAGTACCAACTTACTCACAGATTCGACAGCTTCCTCTGTACATGGAAAAAGATGGATCTGCTCATGCCCCAGTGGACGCCCTGGACCGCGACGTGCTGCGAACTACTTCACCGCCACGCCGAAGTTGATGGTGATGCTTCACTGAGCTACCTTGTTCGACTTGCAAACATGACAACCACGGCGAACAACTCGATACGAGATAATGATCCACAGGTGAACCAGCAGGTTCAGCTTATGCTGCTGGGTCTCGAGATGCAGCACAAGGAGATGAAAGAGACCATGGTACCACATCTCTCTCGTTCAGGTAAGCCATCTTTATTGCAGTGCTAACATTTCTAACGTTATACAGCACCCGTGAAACTCGCACATCTCTTCTTCGACGTCTTTTTGCAAGGTGGTGCCATCTTCTGCCTCACACGCGCCAACACAAAGAAACCTCATTTCATCCACCCATCATCAGTTCGTCTCACACGCTGCGTGAATAACACCCGCGCCCTTTTCGACTACCTCCTTAACCTCGACAGCTTCAAGTACTTCACAAGCATCGATTGGACAAAGTTTATCCTCTCCGTGATCCTCGCCGTGCGACTCTCTTTCCCCATATCTGAGGTTCCAGACTGGGACCATGCTTGGGCACGCTCACAGCTACGGTTTGACGAATTCCTCGAGTTCATGTGTGACGGGCCGGAGGATCTCACACCGTCTAGTAAACGTGTCGACGTACTCTCCGCAAGCCGTGTGATACTGCGTGTTGTGAAATCAAAGTACGACAGACGCGTTGCTATACTCACAGCACCGAGTCTGACTTTAAGGGGCGTGGGACACCAAGGTTGCCCCATGTTTGATAAAGATATGCAGCCATACATATCGGCGTGGGACACAGACTTTGACATGAATTCTGCAATGCTCACATCGGGTCTGAATACGGATGGACAGCAAACCATGTACCATGATCTATGGGCCACCATGACCATGAGTTGGGCGAATGATGGCTCGGTGGACTCGTAGAGCTAGCGGAGCTTTGGTCCTATGTATTATCTGCAGCCAATGGATGTGATATCTTAACTATTCCCAAACAGTTGGCGTTGTCAACATCAAACTGGAACACTACCACCCTGGTAAACATGTGACAGATGCCTCATTCACGCAATAAGCAATATCATAGCTACGGTTTCAGTCTCATTCTAGGTGATTTGCATACTCAATCCCTGGGTTCATCGACTGGTAGCACTCTACTGCAACTCCATTTCCACTGCCACCACCGTCGTCCCAAGTTCGTCATACCTGCATGAGCATCCCCCTCACATATACACACACAAACCCCAAAAACAGATTATCTGATCAACCTCTCAACCAATACCCTACCCACCGGATCGTTTCCGCCTTCTCCCCCATCCAATAACGGCAGACCACACAATCTCCGTGCCTCTGCAGGCGTCTCAACACAGAAACAACCCATCTCCACCCCCTGTCATCGCCCACACACCCCTTGCTACCGGTTATTCCCACATGACAACCTCGTCGCACAGCATCTCTCCCCCTTCCCAATTTCCGCGCCCGTCCCGTCCGCCCGTCGAGGGCTCGGCCCGCGAACCTGGGTAAGCTTTATTGTTGTGTAGTAGAGTGTAACCCATCTACAGGCTGTAAACCGAGACAGATGCATATTGGTAAGCACCGTCCTCTGGGGCCTCCCGTCACCGGTTCCCGATGGTGCGTAACACGAGCACGAGCATCTACACAGGCACAGGCGCCTCGGTCTGTGTACGAAGCGCCGACTGCAGCGAATGCAGCACCACTCGAAGCGCATACTCGGATACACGACCTACTTTAACTTGCATCTGTCAAGCCACACAATGCTACCCTACCCTCTCAGCATTTGTATGCGTGGAAGCCTCAGAGCCATTGGTTAATAGCCGGGTTCATCGAGATGAATATGCCTCACCGGTAATGCTGGCAGATACTCTCATATGATCAAATATCTAGGACTTGAGCATATACAAGTTGCATTTGTTGCTTATGGACGAGGATATCGTCGGCTTCACTTTTGATGGACCACGTTCTTTGGGGTAGTAGTTGCAACCTCAAGCTGACTGGACATGCAATGACATTGAAACTGCATTTCGAGCGCTGTCAAACCAAGAATACTATGATAACGAGGCTAGTGGCATGCGAATGCACCTCAACATTCGTCAATACTTCGCAATGCGGAAAGGAACTGGAGCATGTATGCGAGGGATTGATTGAGATTGCTAGAGAGCGAGGGAATTGTCATTGCATGCACGCCGAGACACGAGAGTTTAAAACAAATAAACAACTGAAACTTGTACTCTATCGCTAATAACCGCCTACCGGCCCAAGGTAGGAATCTGTAGCCGTATCATTGAGACTCAACAACATTTACCAGAAGAAAGCCCATAATCCACCGTGCTATGCTTCATCCGTCCTAATCAAGATGTAAAAGGCTGTGCTTGCAAAATGCATGCCCCAACTCGCGTGCCAGTCCGAATTCTGATGCGCGAAAAGAAAAGAAAAAGAGAAACAAATAGAAAGGTAACGCCCTATTCCTGCGCCTGACGCGATGCATATGTGGATATATCGCGTTGAGCCCAGTCCTTTCCCAATGTTCCATTGATGCTGCCCTCCCTTCCCAATGAGACATCTCAAAGAGCTCTGATCCAACAGCAACCGATGTGAGCTCAAGTATGCCTGCCTTGTGACGTTATCAAGCCTGGCCAAGATGACCATCAAGAAAGACTTCAAACACCAGTTTCCCGCAGTGGTGGATCAGATAGATGAACTCCTCAATGCCGATGCGACCTGCTGGAAATGCCCAGCGGTGATATCTTGGTATGCGTGTGTGTCGAGTCCTTGGTCTCGTGTAGCCGTCCAATCCCATGCTCCAATCCTTCTGAATGCAAACGCGGGACGACCGCTCCAGTTTCTTCCATGCTCCAGGGAATCATGATCCATCCTTACCTTATTCCAAATGAACTCCCAGCATTGATTGATATGAACCAAATGAATCCCAATAACCCACGCTTTCTGAACCCCGTTCTTTCATGCAAAAAACACTTTCCATTGTGACTCGCCACATCTCAACTCCTAACCTTCATTCTTCTTCACTTCCTTTGGTGACTTTCGCCATGCTCTACCGTCTTTGTTTTACTGCTTTTCTCTTCTTCTTTGGGTTTTGACCGTGAAGTGATAGGTTGCGCCTCAGTTGCAGTTGCCAATTGTATTGAGAGAAATCAGGGGCGCGATCAAGTCGGAAGGGGTTCGCAGCGAGAGTTGGTGGCTTGAACTCGAAGTACGAGACCCAGGCAAACAGTGTGCTAGGTTACACCAGATCAAAGCCTGGTGAGACTTGATGTCCGTCGGCTTTGAAATATATCCACACCGAGCCGAACCATCCACAAGACGGCTGTAAGTTTAACAAGCACTCACAATTGCGAGGAATCAAAACGCCGTATATAAAAGATGAAAATGAGTGGGTGTTCGTTAAAAATGGGGAATCATTGAGAAAATATGAAGAAAAGAAAACAAAACAAAGCATGAAAAAGCAATGCATCAATTGAGCACGAAAGCCCCCAGGCCAACGACAGGTATAGTCACACCTAAAACCCAAGGATGCGAACTGTGCTCGTTAACCATGGAGCGTATTTTGTTTAATCTCGCAGCATATAAGTTTGACCGAAGCCTGATGACTGAGCATAGGTACTGTGAGACGATGGCGTAGCATGGTTGTTGAACGCGGGAACAGGCCAGCCTTGATGTGTGAAACCGCCAAAAGTGCCAACGGGGCTGGGGTTCATGGAGGCCCCTCCATGGAAGGGGCCTCGGCCGTTTCCGAGCATGGGCGGGTGAAGACCAGGAGGTGGTCCAGAAGCTGTGCGGTTGGCTGACCCGAAAGCATTCATAGAAGCGGCAAGATTGCCGTTCATTTGACCCAGTGCACCTGGGTTTGCGTGAGCAGGGTTCTGACCAGCTCGTACACCAAGGGGGTTCTTGGAGAAGCTGAGTCGAATTCCACCCTTGTTGCTGTTGGACAAAAGCTTCCCATATAGTTCCGTCAGTGCCTTGGAAGCGAATGGGATGTCCTCGAATTCGACAAAGCACATAGGCCCATTTCCTTTCGTGCGAAAACAAAGACGTTTGTAGCCCCGCTGCTTGGAGAAGAGAGTCTTGAGTTCTTCTTCTGCCGTATCCATAGGAAGGTTACCAACATACAGAGTGTTGCAAGGGGGGTTCTGATCAGCCGTATTGGCGTGTGGATAGTTCATACGTCCGTACGGCGATTGGTTAGGAGCCTGGTACCCATAATGACCCTTGCCCGACGGAGACATGGGGCCAGACTGTGCTGACATTCCGCTGCCGTAGTGAGGTAGAGACGAAGGAGCGGAAGGGGGCACGTTGGTGTTGAGTGAAAGAGCATCCATCCTGTTGATGGGAACATTATCAACTGTGGCCCTGCGCGGCGCATTGCCGTAGAGAAGTGTGTCCAAACTTTCGTCATCAGTTTCATTGGCGATGAGGCTCTTGCCTGTCACCCTGCCAGGCTCGTTCAGGCGATTGCCGATGGGAGAAGGTGACGAGAAAATCTGTTGCAAATTGCCATCACTCTGAGTAAGGTCATGCACTGGGTAAACATTGGCTGTCTGAGGGGAGATGCTTTCCAGTGAATGAAAGCCGCTGTGAACAGCTTCTGTAGGCTGTTGATGCGCAGCAGGGGACTCGTCG
Organism: Fusarium verticillioides 7600; assembly: GCF_000149555.1. NCBI lineage: Eukaryota > Fungi > Ascomycota > Sordariomycetes > Hypocreales > Nectriaceae > Fusarium > Fusarium verticillioides. Next base: position 1,254,236 of record NC_031680.1, on the reverse strand, counting down.
CTGAGAATTTCGACCCTCAAATGCGCACTATTGGAAGTGTTGGCGCACCCATCCAGCAGCTGTTTGGCGTTCTCAGCGCCCGCCCTTGTTCGGAATTTGAGCAATGCTTTACGATAGTGTGGCTCTGCAGGGTCAACAGAAAGTAGTTCGACATCAACAAGATCTTGCGACCAAACCAGCATGAACCGCACTGACTCCTTGGAGGTTTCGAGCGGCAGATTTCGAATTAAGACTTTAACCGGGCTAGATGAGAAGCCTATTGGTGCCGGAGTGTATCTGTGGATATCGCGCGACATCTGGGGTTGAGCGTATGGTGGTGGCATAGATCGAGGGCCAGGAGGGAGAAAACTTGGTGTAGCCATGGCCGAAAGTGACGCAGTAGATGCGGCTGTACTTGTGGTGTTGGATAGGGCTGCTGTCGCAGCAGATGATTTCACTGAAGTAGCCGTTGGAGGCGGCAAGGGACTTGCGCGATAGGAAAGGTTGGCTGTTGGAGATGCTATCCTTGCTGGATCGGATGGTGGTGCGCTTCGATCAATGTTCATTGCCCACTGTGCAGTTGCATAAGCTGGGGCAAGACGTTATTCGTCGGGGAAATTCGATTTGGGGTTAAGCGAATGCGACAATCGAAGAGACCTTGGAGTTCAAGCTTGTCGTGATCGCGTCTGTCGTTGGTATTGTATTGGGGTGCAGTCGCGGGCGCAATCGCAAAGTTGATGAGTATGTCGTCAAATTTTGAGAGATGAGTGACGACCGAGCAGGAATGAATGGTTTTGTGAGGCGGATCGCAGTCTGGCGCAATCTGCCTCTACGTGGTGGTTGAGGATCGAGGTAAACAGTTGTTGCGCGTTGATGGCTGCCACGGATGATTGACTCAATGATAACAGTATGGATGCAATTGGGTCTGTTATTCGCGGTAATCAAGACAAGATGTTGCGCTCTGTAAGTGCGATGTCGCGTTAGCAAGATGATGGGCAGAATGCGCTGAGAAAATGACGTGAAAAGGAGTGCGACAGACAGGACAGACTGTCGCAGTGAACAGAGCAAGCAGGTGTGGTGCAAGTTGCAATGAATGTTGCGAGGATTGGAGAGGGGGGCCGTTGTGGTTAATGTAGGGGGGCTCCAGAAACTCTCATACCCCAACCGCAGGACACGGCTACCTTAGGTAGGGGAGAAACGGTAGCGGCAGTGGTAGTGTCTGTAGCGAGAAGATGGTGGGAAGGATTGGCAATGCTTGGTATCCCTACAGCAAGCAAGCAGGTAGTGGAGGTGGATTTGGGGCCTGCGTAGGTGGGAGGGCGGTACGGTATGGGTGTCCCGAAAGACCAGACTGGTATGTGACGGAGATACGTTGGGGGGAGGGGACGCGGGATTGTATGTACCTTGGTGCCTGAACCAAGCGAGGGAGTTTTAAACACCTTGTGTAAGAGGAGCCAAGGGAATGGAGGCCAACCCAGAGAGTGCGACTCGGTGGGTAGCAGCAGCAGAGTGACGGGACAGGCGGAATACCCCTAAAAGTTCAGGTAACACCCAAGAGTGGCACAGATACTGATGCCAGTAATTACGTTGTCTGTCCTGGACTACCAAAGATTGAAGAGAACGACAACCCTGCGAGATCCTGCCAGTGTGTGCGCATGTGTGTGTATGTATGTGTAGATGGAGGGATGATGTTGGGAATGAAGAGGAGAAACGGGGAAATGAAGGGGATAATTTGGGAGCAGAACGCGGGAGATGAACAGAGAGGGGCGAGCAAGACCGTGTGATAGGTATTGTTAACCACCTTACCTTAGTAAAGTCACTCACTTGGGTATTTTAAAGAGAGATACAGATGCGTAAGGTAGGTTGGTAGGTTGGTAGGTTGGTAGGTTGGTAGGTTGTGGAGATGGTTGAGAACTTGGAGGGTAACAGCGGCAGCAAGAATCGCAAAGTGCGGCGCGGGCGCAAGTAGTCTGTCTGTAAGTAAGCTGGTAGGGTACCTAGGTAAGGTAAGGTAATCAATCGGTAGCTGGAGGTGAGAATCTGTCGCACGTCCCGGTAATTCCTCAGCTAACGTTAGGTCAAGGTACAGTAAGTAAGGTCCGTTTCCTTCTGACGCTCGGTCCAAGCACTGCTGATCGATTTGGTTTCTTGCGTGGGCTGGGCTGGACTGGTTCGGTTGCTTCCAAGTCTTTGGTTCAATGGAGTAAATTGGAACCGTCCTTGTCCTTGTTGTGCCTGGGCACGCTGGACGCTTTGCTTGTATTTGGTGGACACGGCCTTCGCTAGCGAGTATCGTGTCCGGGGATCAGGTCCGGGGATCAAGGGGCTCGGAGAAGCTTGGACTAAAGGGGAATGGTTGGCAAATAGAGTGGTTTTTTGCTTGGTTTCAAAGATGCTATTGTTGATCCAAACAGCTGGGGAAAAAATTGCTGATGAGTAGAGAGCTGTTAAAGAAGCCGCTCCGAGGTAAAATATGGCAGATGGTGCAGGTCGCTCTGGTATCCAAGGGCCCGAAATGCGTCTCGTGCAGATGCTAGTTACAGTGGTACGCCGGACTCGGTGTTGCATGTATGTGTAGTCCAGTATATGTAGTATGCAGTTGGCCGATGCAGTCCAGCCGAAGCTGTTTCAGCCGCGATTGAGACTCGATGTGCCTGAGATGGCTTGAATGCCAGATTAGCCACTTGAAATCTAAGCGGTCATCTGTGTCATTACATACGTACGTACGCAATATGTTGCATCCAGGTAATTCCCAGGCTTATGTATCAGTCCGTCCATACATACATAGGTAGTCAATGAAGAGGGGGTTAGAAAATGCACTTGGAAAGGTCAAGGAGGGTCTCGGATTCTTAATACATATGTAGCCGGGGTTAAGGAAAGCGAAAGTTTATTTATTGATGAAGCAACCTTGGACCTTGCCTTACACGACCATAGCCTCCCACGGCAATACGTGAGCTATGATACACCGACAACTTACATACTTTCTGTCCGACTGGGGTTAATGACTCACATGGCTTTAAATTCTAACTGCTGACCTTACCCAGAATTCATTCATGTAAATACATTCATGCAAAGCTTGTATGTGTGCATCCCCTCAGGACGAAGGTGAGAAAGTGACGGGACTCTGGGAGAGTGGGTACCTACTGATTTGTTATCCCAGGAGCGCAAGCGAATGTGAGCGACTGAGTGGGGTGTGTACGCAATTTTTTTTGGCGTCAATGGTGTATTTGTCTCTAGGCTATCGTACCAATCGGAGCGCGATCGCATGGTGTGGTGCAAAGCCAAAACAAAAGAAAGTCTGTCTACCTGAAGTTTAGCGCAATCCGGCGCCATCTGGCGAATGAGTGACTTGTTCTGAGGTTGAAAATGGTGGACGCTAAAGATGGAGGTCGACGCTAACTCTTCACAACCAGCATCAAAGAAGCGAAATGCCGACCAGACACAGACCAGACAAGACAAGACAGACATGGAGGGGGAGGGAGGGGAAATGCGCCAAACCAAAGATGAGCCGAGCTCAGACAAGTAAAACATACAGTACTCCGTAACTTGGGCGCATACATACATCAGCGAGGGGCAGGTGATGTAATCTCATGTTGGGATTGGATTCGAACTTCCAGAGGTCAACAAACAAAGCAAATTCAAACATTGATCCATCCTTTCATCCTCACACATGATCCTAGTGGCTGAATGCAATAGCATTATGGGCCGGTATCTGTCATTTCACGCCGCGTCGCTACCGTCCGATTGCATCCAAGGCTGGCAATTATCCAATGGAGATGGCTGATTCATTGGGGTTTGTAGATTGGATGGTTGCTAAGCCTACAAGTCAAGCGCCCATGAATGGACAGATCTTAGATCATACAAGGTCATCAAGATCGAGTCTGTCATAGAACCTATCTGGGCAATCCCTTCCTGCCCAAACAAGCAGACAACAACTGCAGGCAGTAGGTACCTGCCTTCTCTCCATCTCGTCTTGTTTCCCCCGGCGGCTCTTGCCAATCTCACTTTACATGCAGAACAAAGAGCAGAGAGCGGGGCAGGATCTTGCTTGGCCATCCACACCCACTTCGCTCATGCAGAATTAATTATTGTAGGCCCCCCTCGGCGACTAAATCGCCGAATGAAGTCTCGACAAGCGGGGACTTGCAAGGTGAGCTTCCTGCTGAATTGGTCGAATTATGATCATGATCATGATGGTGATAGAGTTGGTAAGGTAGGCAGCACTGGCGTAGTATACGTCACATACATCATAACATTACCTTATCATTTGCATCATTTCGCTCTTGTTACAAAACCAAGCCAATGGTTGGTAAAAGTGTCTTTACTCATCAAGCACAAGCTTATCATCAGCTGCTTTCATACCAATGAGCGCACTCGCAACCGCGCCTCAGCCTGAAACTGAAGGGTCCAAACGCCAACTCAGACTTTAATTCAACCCTCCTACAGACACAAACAACATCACCAGGGCCATAAGGTAATCGCCCCAGTTTGACTTTTGTGAAGCTGCTGTCGTCACTTGTCCCTATCATCGTCGTTACACAGAAGCCAGACTCGGGCTTGCGACTTTGTTTACTTTTCGTTACTTTGTGGACGACATACTAGCAGCCACAGTAACACTATCTATGGACTCGCCTGGGTGTGGTGAAAGTCCATCTGCATCTTAAATGAACTGCAACCTCGTGCTGCTGCAAACGCAAGCTGGCTCGTGCCCGGATGTCTGTGACAAGACGCTGTTGACACCATAGACAGAGGGGAACATTGCTTCCTTCCAAGAATACACTCTAATGATGTGAAACCAGGGAACTCTGACCGAAGCATGAAAAACACGTCGGCCCGTCGAGCTACGTATCGGCACGAACATAAGTAACAGCCATGTACATATTGTACCGAGTGTCTCTGGGTTTGGGGCGTGTTGTCCCGACAGGAGCCACGTCTACCCCCCATTTTCGAGGTGCCTGCTGAGGACATTGGACCCTCTCAGTCAGCGAGTCCCCAGTCCTGTCACCTCCCAACTCAGTTACAGCTAAACCACCCAGGGCTGTGGCCGCGGGCGGGAGGGGTGCACAGCCGGTGAGCCAGCATGCAGCGATTGTTGACAGGGGTAAACTGGCCCCTCCCCTACCTCTTCCCCTGTCAATCAACCAAGATAATGCCCTGTTACTGGAAGCTTTCTTCTTGCCGTGTTTGTCATCTCAATGCCCACTGGAGAGCAGAGCACCACGGTCTGGGTGAAGGGGATGCATCTTTCCCCAGTTTGGTGGTGTCATTATTAGAAGTCAATGCGTTCGCCAGCGCAGACTTCACGGCACATCGAAGACAAAACAACGGCGGACCTCGGGGTCTTGTCCTTCCGGAATTTGAGCTTTGTTCATGTGGTTGTGCAAAATAAGACGGCTCATTTAGTGTGACTCGGTCAATCTGGTTCATGGTTGAACAGGTGCATGGATGTCCATGGCCACGTTTATGATACACCCGCAGAATGTGCAGAACACCTACGGAGTAGGTTCCCACTTATATCGCTATCAAGCTCAAGATTGAGCGACATGATAGAACAGCTCGCCTGCATACAACGGCTGGGAATAGACACAAAGAGCAACCTGACTTCCCAGATTATTGGGCTCCGGGATCGATCGAACGGCCCGCTTGCATCCACAGGCCTAATAAATGGCCCCCACCGCGGACATACAGGATGGGGAATTAGAACTGAGATATGCGCTAGTCAAGGCCAGTTTGACGATTGAGTGAAACTACAACAACTGCACAGTTTCAAGCTTCACGGAAACATACATACTTGGAGCTCAAGGCCAGGGGGCTTGTCGACGGAAACCAGGCATCCTGCGAGTGGAGTCATGGCTTGAACTCTCGACTCTGTAGTGCACATCAGGGATGGCTCCGCTTGGTTCCAGTGCCTGGATGTCTTTCTTGTCCCAGCAATGTTTCATCCCTTCTCAAAGTTGCACAGATTTAGCAACGGATAAAAGCAACACTATGTGTTAATTACAAGAGACAGACGTTCAATTCGTTCAAAAGTCATCCGGTAGACTTTGGGAACCTGCCAAGGGCGAATTTATCAACACCTAGTTTGGCTTCTAGTCGAGTTCTGAAATAACCAAATAGTGGAATCAGGGACCGTCAACAAGAAGGGCATCCCTTTCTTCATCGCTAGCATGCGTTCTTCGTACCTGTATCACCTTTTTTCAGCCACCAAAAGGGCACGACCTCGGCAGGATACCCGTTTCAAAACCAAAGCCCACTTCCACCTGGGTTTCTTCAATCACTTTCAGGATGCGAAAACTGAGACTCAAAGCTACTGAATGACCTCAGTCCTTCATATAACGCAACGGTACGGAGTAGCGTTGTACTGAAAACGTTCTTATTCCCCATTCTACATGAAGCGGACAGCCGGATCTCCTCAAGGCTTGAAGGAGAATGCAGGAAAGATGCAATGATATCGTCATCACATTCAATCGAGGATTCGAACATACTCGTTTCAAAAATCCTGGGATTCATGATCCAGTGTACTGTCACTTACTACAAATCTCGGCTCACTGGATGATAATTTATTTTCGCAAGAAGGGATGTTGTGTCAAACCTCGCATCCATTCGTTAGTAATCCAAACAAACCACTGTGGATGGGAATTACTTTTGTAGTCATCTGGCGTCACCAATCTTACCAAGGGTGATCTACGAGCTTCTTTTTCGAGGATAAATAGGAAGGCACAACAAAGACAGCCATCGCTTTCTCCGTTGCTGAGACTGAGTCATAGCCTTATCGAATGACATGGTGTTGCCGCAGATCTATTGCCTGGCGCGTGAGGATACAGCTTGAAATTTGAAGTTTGACGTTCCCGGATAACGACCTTGGGTCGCATCGTCCTCCAGCTCAATTAGGTCGTCATTACTCGATCCCGATTGGACTCTGGCAGCCCATACCTGTAGCAGAGCTTGGGGAACAGGACGTTTTGCACCCCTACGCTCGGTATCCTATTGGCTTGAAGAAAGGTGTGTGTGATCAGACCTCGTGGTGATATCGCATAGCTTCTTACTTCATACCAGTCATTGCACTGATGACGGATATCAGGATCCTTGGAGACTGAACAAGCGCTTTGTGAGAAATTTTAATGTGAACTTTCAGCATCTCGTTGACGAGTCTCAAATCCGTAAATACGGGGATTCTGCCTGCGCCGTAAGTTTAGTGTTGTCAACAGTTCCTTCAGGCACGGTGCCAGCCATCCAGCCATACATACGCGGATCTCTTACCCAATCGCTTGTTGGGAGTATCATCACATCTCAGATAGGTACAATCGTGCGCATTGGGGTGATCCCCATCAAACGATTTGTCCCTTGCTACCCACGCAGGAAACCAACATGTGGTCTAACGGTACCACGTGAGTGACGGATTGCGGCTCAGCGCAACATTCTCAGGCACAAATTCAGGGTCTTGATAGAGGAATTACCAAACACGTCCACTAAACGAGTTAACCATTCTACAGGACCCAGCCATTGATCTGAAGTTGAAGATGGGGCTAGCAACATCTCACAAGTTGTGTCTATTCCAGCACAGAAAGGACAGCCTCGATTGCTTCTCATGGGTTTACTACTTTCGGTCCATTGATTTTTACCATTGTGTCTGTGTGTGTAGGAAACCACCCCTGCCATGTTCGATACGACAGGGATCCCTGGCGTGGCTATTAACGCCAACTATCCGTAGCCAGCCCATTTCACAGGCCTGCGCCCTAGTCCGTGAGTGAGGTCACCGAGGCATGATCGTGCCAGGCCCAGATATCCATCCCAGCCAGTCGGTCGGGGCTGGTGCGTCTAAAGCCCGTCACATCCCGGTGGTATCACTGGATCCCCAGGCGGGATGTCTGGTATAATGACTGACGCAAGGCCCCTTGGGGAAAGTCACGACAACCATTTGAGAAACCATTAATAACCATTCAGTCCAAAACAAAACTTGGTTCAACCGATCAAGCGCGGATGATGTCGGGTCTGGCTTCACATTGGGCAATCGTGCGTGCTGATGTTGGCTTTGGGATCCATTAAATTCTAGACGAAATGATCGACGGTGCCCGATAACCGTCGATACTCATGTGACACATTCAAATCTTCTCTCCCTTCTCAAGACAGACTAAAGTCCTAGACAGCCAGCCACTGTCTAAGCCGTTGGGTGGATATGCTTGTTCCACTAACATTGAACCCTTGGCTTGAGACAAGGGGATCACTAGAGTCGCTAATGACGAGGGACGACGATCCCCTGCGCGACTGTATGAAATACTCCGAAAGCAAGGGATAGCTGTTGGTTGAACGCGAATGCTTTCCCCTCCTCCTGCATTCCCTGTTCGGCTTTGCTAATGTGCTCGCTCATTTGCCTGACTGACATGATTTTGTCCAGCAAACGGCCTTGCTTCAGTAAGGCTGTTTGTACCACGGCGTTGAGGTTAGATGAATCAGAACTGCCAAGTTGGCGGCAGTGATGCTTCGAACAGGGGGCTGAAAGCTTGCACCAGATGAATCTACCTCAATACGGTAGACTGACCTTTTGCAGACGTGCAGCTCAAGGTTCCTGAGCTAGAGGATGACAACCACACCCTCCCAGATCAGCATACATTGAGAAATGATGAGGGTGATCAAGTTTATCATCAGCACCATCATATCTGATGACGAAGATGACTGTGCACTCTGTTTTATAAGAATCAATGGTCGCCTGACCAGCAATAATTTGCCTATTTGATGACTTGGCATTCATGCCGGGTGTTTCAATGGATAAACGGCCCGAGAAAGGGCAATTGACAAAACCTTTCACGAAATTCCGAACTGCACAGCCGAGATGCTGTTGCCATCCATATTGGGGCTTACAGCAGATTGTTCAGCGAGTCTTTCTCAAACAGCGCAGTGCGGCACCGTAGGCCCAGCACAGTACTTCATGGTGCCGGGCCTCCGGATCGCGACGGAAAAGTCCATAGCGAAATATTGTCTATACCTACAGCCCTTCTACCAAGGCTACCGAGCTCTAATGAATGTCCATCCCCGGTTGTGGCCCCCAACAATGTAGCCTCTATTGAGATCTGGACATAGAAACTCTCGTCTGTTGTTGTGTCCGAAGATAGCCACGAGCCTGCCTGGGGCTGCTAAGCTCCGAACAGCCATGGGCACCCAAGAGGTGAATGGTGAACATGGCGATGTGTATCAGAGCCCGTTATCACTTCCTTGTTGAGTATTGGAGAATTTTATCGGATTTATGTTCTGCAAACCCAGAATTGTTTGCGCATTGAGGTTCTCATCACTGTCACTGGACTCGTCAGTGAAACAGCGTTACATTTCAACAGTGAATGCGAGAAGCAAGGATTCATTGCAATTGGGGGCCTTGTTTATACCAAGAAAACGGAAACTCATGTGCCGCATTCTTCTCCTCTCTCCATCTTCTTTTCTCCATCTTCATCTTCATCTTCATCTCGGTCTTCGGATCCCAAATCGTTGGCATCATCCGCAACATCTGGAGTGGATATCCAATATCTACCAAGCTCGAGACGACCCGCTAAAGCCAATTTATCGGGCCTCCAAGGAAACAACAGTACACGATAGGCAGATCAAAAAGGTGAGATTGGCCTGGACCCTGCAAAAAAGAGCTCAGACTCCACACGGGAGATATTTTTGGTCCAACGGCTTTTGGCTTCATAGCTGACTAGGTTCGTTGTAGCTGAAGCTGAAGTTGGGGCTAATTTGTTTGGCTTGATAAATAGGTCAGCAAATAGTTTTCCAATACTCGTAATCACTATCATACCATGTTCGTTTCGTCCATTGCTCTGTTGTCGGAGAGCTAATAGACTACTACAGTTGCCGAGATCATTTCTACTCGATTCATACCAAAGATCTCAACCATCCAAGCACATACAAACGTTCAGCTATGGAGCCCACCAACGATATCAAGGGCCTCATCCGCCAGTCACCGCCCGTCGATGTGTCCAAGCCCTACGATGCCACAACTCTCAAGGGGAAGACTATTGTCATCACTGGTGGTGCTAATGGTCTTGGTTCTTACATGGTTCGCGAATGGGCATCTCATGGGGCAAATATCATCATCGGCGATGTCGCTGACGCAGCGGGCGAAAAGCTCGTAGCTGAACTTACAACTCAGTATCCGGACTCAGCTTTTGCCTTTCAGCATTGCGACGTCACTGACTGGGAATCACAAGTCAGCCTCTTTGAGACGGCTGTTCACGTCAGCCCTCATGGAGGCATCGATATTGTCGTCCCCAATGCCGGCATCATCCTTCCCGACGTCTCTATTCAGTTCGAGGAGCCTACTCTCAAGAATGGCCGTCTTCCAAAGCCCAACACGGCTCAGTTCGACGTCAACATCACTGGTGCTGCCTATACCACTCACCTCGCCATGTACTGGCTCCCACAGAATGGATCTTCCCCGCGAGATCGTTGCCTGCTTCTCGTCGGCTCGCTTGCGTCTCTTTGCCCTTTCCCAACTCAAACCATGTACACGATGAGCAAGCATGCTATTCTTGGCCTCTTCCGCACCCTTCGTGCTACGTCTTTCCGGAATGGCGTTCGTGTCAACATGATCACTCCCTACTATGTTTCCAAGTCTAACATGCTCAAGCTCCCCATCGAAGCAGCCTTCCTCTCGGGCACAGCAGGCGGGGCAATGATCGAGGATGTCATTGATGCTGCCACTCGCCTCATTGCCGATGAAGAGATTGCGGGTCGTGCTCTCTGCGTCGGTCCCAAGCTCAAGTCCGCTGGTGTGGATGGTGTGGAGGATGTAGATGCTCTCATGACCGTCCAGGACTCTGAGAACAACGGACAAGGGCGTGCTGTATGGGAGTGCTATGCCGATGACTATGACAACGTTGACGCGTTTGTGAAACGCTTTATCTTACTTCTGAACGCCGCTGAGAGAGTCAAGGGGTGGTTTGGTATTTTCACTGACATTTGGGGCATGCTGCGACGCAAGTGAGCAGCAGCTAAGGATCGACAAAGACCCCATTGCGGTCGCTTTCGGTATCAGTTTCATGAGCATTCGAGCAGTCGGATTGTGATCGGTCTTTGGAGACACGTCATAGTCAAGACTTGGTTACACACGAAATCATGTATGCAGACTATTGCTAAGTCATGAGGATAGCATAAGACGTGTCGCACTGGATAACGGGACGTAGGAATGCACGCAAATAGAGAATCGAATGGCTTATTGTCATTATAAGATAGGATCTCGTATATGTGATGAGTCGTGGCATCAATGGACAAATGGTTGTTCGATAAGTAAGGGTGATCTGAACACGCGGCTTGTCGCAGCTTCATGCAGTGACTTTTTCCAGGATGGTGACACATGGGATGACGGGTGAATGTTGTGTAACATGTCACGATAAATTCGTAGCCAGACTTCACGTCGGCTGCAATGTAAAGTCAAGCGATCCTCTCAGACTCGGAGGATAGTTCACGTGGTGTTGCCACACAGGTCCAAGAGAAGTTCCGAGATGCGAGTGAGCCCCAGAAAGTGGAATATATTGGGCAGAAACTGAACGTCACCCTTGTCAAATCGGAATAGAAGCTTGGAAATGCCTGCATTTGCATGGCCTATTTTGCTTCATTCTCGTCGCTTGGAGCATTTCGTATCAATGCAAAGGTTGTCCTACTTGATCATACCAGAAAAAGCTTCTCATCCATCTCACCGTAGTTCAAGAAGTAGAACAAAATACCCCTACCAAACCGTGAAAGCAATAAACATGTGCAGAACCTATATCCCAGGTCCGATATCCAACGCCTCCAACGCCGTAATGTGGAATACAATATGGGAATTGTCGATCCCAAAACACCAGTGGTTTAGCTCGAGCATGCGATGCCATGCGATTCGACTCTATTCGATTCGGTGTGATACGTCATGTCGTCTATACGCGTCGGTCTCGTTTTAATAATGCGATTCGATTCCGCAGCGAGTCTGGAGCCAGATCGCAGTTAAATACCGTCTCGCCTCATGAGACCGCGAGGTCGTTCATGTGGTCCTTCCGAGAGCACCAGATAGCTTTTATAGATTTATTTTAAATGGCCGTGATCCGCGTAAAACGTGCTGTATAATGTGAGAGAATTGAGGGGGAAATGCCGAGGCCTAGAAAATTGAATTGAGAGAAGTGAAAGAATTCCAGTGCTTAAATGCCATCCAGTGGCCATTGTTCTGAAAGCGGTTCGTTGAGTTCACAGGATCACACATCGCGGTGAATCCTTCTTTCGGCGACGTCGTTGACGTCTATGAGAACTCCGGCCGTGATCATACTTGTAGTCGTCATTGGGTCCGTCATTCGCGTGTTGTTCGTCCTCCTTACGCAGCATTTGCCTGCAGAGATCGATAAAGACCTCATCAACGTTGGCTGCAGATTTGTTAGTCCAAATGCGGCGAAAGAAGCCATGCATGCATAGGTAGGTGGACGGGCAAACTTACTCCTTGTCCTCGCGCTAGCCTCATAGTAGGGTGCGCCCCATCGTTGTGAGATGGAGAAGCCCTTGGCTCGGGGCACAGCGCGATTCTCCTCCAAATCGGCTTTGTTACCGACGATAACAAGAGGTACATTTTCATCGTCTTTTATGCGGATAATTTCTTCGCGCAAACCTGCCAGTTCGCTTAGGGAGGAAGTTGATGTGATACTGAATACAAGAAGAAAACCTTGGCCGGTTTTCATGTACAGATCCCTCATGGCGACTGTACCAACATCAGTACGAGGGTCGTGCGAAAGTTGTTGAGACATAGAGGACCTACCGAATTGCTCGGTCCCCGCAGTATCGAGGCTAGTTAGAGGCCGAGTCAGTGACAGCTCTTCTCCAAACACGGATTGAGTGGTGAGACAATCAAGGTGTAAAAACTCACATTTCGAGAATAACTTGACGTCCCTGAGACGAGCGAGTCAGTCAGAAGGGGTCAGGTAGTGGCATTGTTGCCATGCGCAATACTCACATCGACCTGAAGCTGCGTGCGATAAGAGTCTTCTATGGTGGGATCATAGCTCTCGATCCACTCATTGTGGACGAACTGGGCTGTTCTCGCATGAGCCTTGTACTACAAAGGGGAAGACAGGGAAGCGTGGTAGGATTGCGGATGCAACAGTGGGACGCAGGCGCAGCAACATGAAGAACATGGGACGAGGGGAAGGTGAAGGCGAAGGCCGCGGCCAAGGGAGAGTGACAACTCACCAGTTAAACAACTTTTGCCCACGCCGCCTGCCAGATGATAAACGAGTCAGACAAGTGAACACGTAAGAAAGGGAGAGTCAAAGCGAAAGGGTTGCGTGGTGGGTGTTGAGTATGGACGAACCTGCTCCCAGGACTACCACATGGAGTTCGCGACTGAGTAGCGAATTAGCATCAGGTACAACAGAGCGTCTGGGATGAATAAGCCGAACCTGGGTTGGTAGTGATAATGTCGTGGCATGATGATGATGAAGAAAAAACCAGAGGATTTCGTGATGAGCAAGCGTATGCCGACGCAAGGCGAGTGACAAGCAACGTATGCCCCTCAAAAAAACTGTATATTAATTAAGCGATAAGAAGGATTGGGGTTGCTGATGATGATAGTGAAACTGGACGTCTTCAATGCACAGTCCGAGCGAAGGAAAAACAGACACTGATAAGTCTGAGAGTCGATAAATTGGTGACAAACAGGTACAGATAGATCGGTGAACTGTTGGTGAGGAATTGGGACGCTGGGGGAAAAAAAAAAGGCGAGACTGATCGTGGCCGGTTGCGGTTATGTATGTTTCTGGAGCCTCACAGCCTTGAGGTCTGATAGTTGAGCACCAAATCTTATGTTGCGACGTTGAAAGAAACCAGCGCGCGCACGCCGGGAAGAGACACGACACGACACGACACGGGCAGAACCGAGATGTTGAGTCAAGCTCAAAAAGAATGGTGTGAAAATGAGCTTGGGGAGGAGGGAATAAATGAGACCAAGAGGGGAGATAGAGCCAGCCAGACAGATGGATGACACTAGAACCAAATAAAAATGTCCAGGATTTGTGATGCCTGAAATTGAGTTTCCTCGTTTGGTCCCAGGACCGGGAGTCTGGGAAGCGCCCGTGGCGGCTAGCTCAAGATTTTTCCTTGGGGAAGCGGAAGGCAGCCACTGAAGACCAAGGGAAGTGTACGTAAAGGCGTACGTACGGCGCCTCTTTTCTTCCTGGCTTGGGTTGGGTTGGTACTTGGATTCTCAGGGTGCAAGGGAGATGGATGAGAATCGACCGGGGAAAGACGGTGTTTTTTGTTTCTGGCTGAATTAAGGCCAAGCACCGCCCCAAGAATTCGAATGCTAAAAAAAGAGGATAGTGCTTAAATGTATGTAATGGTTGTCAAGTATTGGCGTTCTAGAACTGGCTTGAACTTGAACCGAAAGCAAGATCTCAAGGCTGGATCGGGCTGGACTCGGCTGGACTAGAGCTTGGGGTGAATCGAATATGGCTGGGTGGTCCAGAGATAGCACCTATTCTAATTCGAGAATGACGGTAATAATGACGGCCGTGAGGAGAGTGACGTAAGTAAAGAAGAGGATTGTTGCTGTGTATGTGTTTGTCTGCGTGTTTATATGTCGGGGGTTGAGAGGTGTATTATACCTGCCGCTGTCTGATAGATCGACCAGCTCAGAAGGCAGCTTCTCGACAGTCGCAATCAAGACAGGGCGTCAACGAGGCGACTTATAACTCAATGATGACAGGGAGAGAACGTGGCTAAGACCTGCAAAATGAGAAAAGAGAGCGTAGCAACAGGCATCCGCATGCGATAACAATGAGAACTCGGAGGGGGAAAGTCAAAAGCAAAACTTGGCCAGGGGTCTTTATAAGAAAGACGTCAAGGTGGAGGGGCCTGATCCATCAATGAGAGTCGGAGGAGTAAAGTAGCAATAGGGAGACAGTAAAAAAAAAGAAGGTTGATGGAGCAATGTATCATCGGCAGACTGTGGCAGCCGGGTACAGGGATAAGCTTGTGAAGGGCAACACGACATATGAAAGCGACTGGACAGAATGAGAACCACGAGGCAACTGGCGAAATTTAGATAGACTGAGTACGATATGGGGCATGAGGCGAAAACTCTGGGGCAATTCAGCGCCGCAAGGTCATTAACCAGAGAGTGAATCTCGGCAGCCAGTCATCTTCCAGGATTGGCAGCTGTCAATCGATGACAATCAGGAACACGGACAGGAGAAGAATAGAACGAAAAGATTCGGCCAACACGAGCCGAGTTAAGGATCTCTAGCTGGGGTCCAGTATGGAGGGGCTTGTTGGAGAGAGCCGGATAGAGAACATGGTTGGCTCATGAGTGAGTTAGCTGATTCCAAAAGACTTCCACAAAGCCGCCTGGTCCCTGGAAATATTGCATTGTTCGAGGTCAATAGCCAAATAATCCGAGTTGAGCTCGAACCAACAGGGCAGTGCTCAACTGCCATTGATGGGCTACGGATAGAAGGGGTAAGGAGGGGGACACGCGGATGGAGCGTCAGGTCCCGGTTAATGTTGGTGCAAGGGTATCGTTTAGTGGTCCACTTGCTGTACCAGTTTCGCAACGTTCCTGAACGTCTCGGATCCAATGATTAACAGCGTTGATGTCAGTGCAGCGACGACGTCAACATGTCTTGCATTGCTGACTGAGGGTGCACGACACAGGAGTGAGGAGAGAAGAGGCCGAGAGCTCAGCTGGAACTCCTTGGACGAAGATGCCACCAACCCGAGTTGTGATGAGGCCAGATTTCTTTCTGGTTTTTGTTGGTATCTTTTTCTCAAGCTTGACTCCAGTAGCTCGGGAGGGCTCCCAATGCCGTAGTTAAAGGTGACTGTCGATTGGTCCCCTACGGTTGGAGCTAGGGGAGGGCTAAAGGTAGCGAAGACGACATGGCGGACGATTTGGGCGCTCGGCAGCCTTGGATTGCAGCTGCAGCGGAGTTGAGGTGGGTCCTTGGGAGGATGACAGCAGACCTAGGGATACAGCTTGGGGCGTGGATCGGAGAACGTCTTAGGCCTCGGCCACAGGCCACAGGGGATGGGGGACGGGGGACGGGGGAGCAGCGTATTTCGCCGCGGGAGAGGAGGCTGTAGCCTGAAGGGTCATTGGGAACCGCTATGCGAAATACCCGCTTCTAACAACCGAGTGAACCTTGGAACCCGGGTCGACCAACAGTCGAATCGACGAGCGGCCGCTTGAGAAAGTGACCCGGTCTGGAGATGCTCAAAGTTAAGATGCGGGACAAAGCCACATCACCAACGTCAGAGCCTTCTCGAGTGAGGATTCGGTAACTACTGTGAGCTATCCGTAGGCCAACGGGAGAGGCTGGCTGCTGTTGAATTGGGATCCTTGTTTTGGCTTGGCTTAGCTTACCTTAGCTGCTTAGGCCCAGGCTTGTTTGACTGCCGGGACCACCAGGAAGAGGATCGGGGCTGGACTGGAGATGGCACGCACTGATGTCACCAGCAGGAATGGCTCCGGGCGATGCAAATCATGATTTGCGTGCGATGAGCTGCAATGCAGGATGTAGATGCAGACGACGATGATGATGATGATACAAGTGGGCACATTCATTGTCTTAGGTACTGAGTGTTCAGGGTAAATTTGAAGTCGACCAACCGCTAATTTTAGGCTGAGGCCTGACTGTTTTGGCAGGCCACCTAGGTACCTTACAGACCGCTGTCAGTGGCAGTACTGCCACGTGCCTTGCTCGGAACAGCGCCCGGGCTCCAAGTCTCTTTCTCTCTATTCCCACTGCCATTTCCATCCAATGCCAATGATGCCGTCAGTCTCCATGTGCACTGATCCTGCCATTTTCAGCACACTTGGACCCGACGTCATGGAAGCATTATTTTGGTTTGCTTTAGTATCTCAAGTCGATCGACATGAATGGCCACGTTTAGGAGCGTACGTACCTGGGCTCGATCTTCTGTCCTCTCCTCTGTAAGTAGGTACCCAAGGCATCTTGTAGCTTACCTATCCACCATTACATCTCCACCACGTCACGGCAGTAAAGAGTGCATTTACGAGTCGAGCGTGTGTCGCCTTGTTCTCCCCTACATGCACATCATTCCAGATCATCCTACACATCACAAACGTACAAAGTGATTCCCCAGTCCAGGCTTGGGTCGGAACGAAGGAGATAGCCTATTCGAAGGCATAAAAAGAAAGGTTAATGAATCAATAATCACTATTGACGGTCCGTTTGCTCCACTGGTGTGTGTATGCATCCTCGCCTGAATGCTTTTTCCTGCCCTTGCGTTGATATGAAAACTCTTCACCACTTGCATCTGTGTCGATGCCCAGATGCACGGCCAGATTCACATAAACAGATCTGAGGCATCCATACCTACAGTACCCAAGATTACGGAGTAGATCGGTAGTCGAGCCGGGAACATCCCTGAAAGAAACGCTCTGTACCTGCACCGGCTACGGCATCCATGATGAGCTGTTCTGCACGTTGAACCTGCATGGTAACGTCCAAGGTGTCCTTGCATACAGTCACTCTACATGGTTGTACTGTATGTATTTGCTCATGTTTCAACAAGATACATATCACGCTGGGATGTAAATCATTGTTCCCTCTCCTCCCCTTGAGACATCCATTACCATCGTCGATAGGGGCTGTGGGTGGTATCAAAACAGCCCCATCTGGGCCCTGCGGATCTAGGATCGAATCGAGTGACGTTACGAACAAGCCACTCTCGGACCTTTCAGCCCTGTTTAGTTTTTACCCAGCAACACATCAAATATCAGTTCATAGCGCAGCGCAGGGTGAGATCCTCTGAGACTCGGTGTATGTGTGAGAAAAGAAAGGCTTAGATGAAACTGATGTCTCATTCCTATGCTACGCATTGTTTGCTCCTCGTCTTGTCTCCGTTTGCATACGCTCTCGAGTTAAAGCGAAAGGAGACAACTTCAACTTCGCCTGACGGAAGATACGCGTTGGCCGTGTTCACGGAGACGTCAGGTCTGGATCTAAGTTACAACATGCGTCGGCCAACTGGGCCCAACACAGTGGTAGAGGGCGGGATGATAGAGTTTCTGGCGCTCGACCAGAATTGTAACCCTCTGCTGTATCCGTACCCTTCTATCAAGATCTAGTCCGGATCCAACGATGGGCTTGTTAAGGCTGAGCCTGATCGAGTGACAAAGGTAAAGGAAAGTCAATTAAAATCATTGACAGCCAACAAGAGGCCTTGGCCGGGGTAATCTTTAAATGCCGATCATTTAGAGTTTTACTCAAATCGGGTCATTTCCCCTCCTCCCCGTTGTAATCTTGGATCTGGCTCCCGTTCCCACTCCCGCTTCTGACGGCGGATGAACTCCCAGCCAGTAGACGCTCACCAACACTCATCATGTGCCAACATCAGTAATTGACCAGGCGCCGCAAAAGGCTATCTCGACTCATCTTGATGTAATTTTATTGATTCATCTCGGCTATCAGCTCGCCACAATGCTCTTGGCTGGATCATTTCCGCCAGGAATGTGCAATTGAGTGGGTGTGAGGCCTGGAGCTTGGGCATTGGGTATTCTTTCTCGGTGCTAACGATAGAAGGCTGAATGTTGACGCCTCTGCAACGTCCCTTAGCGAATGTCATGCAGTAGTAGACAATGGGACGAGGCTCCGAATGTGTGTCTGTAATTCGTGCTGTCCCGGAAGACTCGACATTGTCCTGATATACGGTAGACCAAAGTTCATGTGCTATGCTTGAAGTCTGTGCCATGTAGGGTAAGTAGCTAGGTTACTTCCACATTCTAACACCAACTCATACATACTCTTTACACATGTTGCAACTGCTCATGGGAGACATAGAAAGCTTGCAGATGGGTCTGAGTTGAACATTCGTAGCTTGATTTGAGAACAAATTCTACAAAAAGACGATGACTTTCATTGCGAGCTGATGTGCTGTACGGATGGCAGCTGGCTTCAATTCAGCATGTAGGTGTCCACATTCGATGGTTGACAACATATCACATCACATCACGCGTCAGTGAAAACCCAGATATGATGAAAACGAGCCCAGTTATATTTTGAGTGGCTATCGCTTCACATCCAAGCAAATCCTCTCATTAAGAAAATAAAAGACCCGTGTCCAACGCCATGCCATTGCTGCACCCGCAGCCCAAATATCCCCTAAATAAGTATTAACAAAAGAAAAGTCAGTAAACTGTGAGCGACAGTTGCATGTCCAGCTAATCGAGGCTAATCATCGTTGTTGTTGTTGTTGTTGTTTTTCCATTGCACCTTCACAACACCCATCAGAATTCCCATGATCAACGCAACGAAGAAGATCATCACCGCACAAAGCGCCAAAGCGAGGATCTGCAGTTTTCTCCTCCGTCGAGCTCTCGCCGTAGCCACAGGTCCCATCTTGTACGGTGCATTCAGACTAGAGCCAGCACTGCTGCCCTGCGGGTATGGCCAAGGCGTTGAAGGCGGATACTGAGGCGGAGGCGGGGAGATTGGCGATGGTGGTGCAAGTGGAGAGTATATCGCTGGCGGACGGGACGGATCGTATGGAGGAGGTGGACTTGATGGTATAGCGGGGGACCATGGCGATGGTGTTGGACTGGAATATGCGGGGATACTGGCGCCGAAGTGTGTTGGTGGTGGTGTTGAGTAAGACTGTAGTGATGGTGAGGATGGCGAAGCGATGGGAGTAGCCATGATTTGAGGTGAGTGATCGCCGGGTCGATAAGGAGAGTCGTTGGGATATGCGGCATCAGGAATCGAGTCTGATGGATGACTTCCATGTCGAGTGTTTGGAGCGTCCATGGTTGAGCTTGATTATGATTTTGTGAGATGTAATGCAATGTGTTGTGTCGTGATGAGGTGAATTGAGGTGAGGTTGAGAATTATATCGTGATGCCCGAATAAATGTCGCTGTCGCACAAACAAACGACGAGCTCCTTCAGACCCGTCAACGTTTCACCAACACCTCATCCAACTTCACAGATGAACTCTTGTTTGTCGTTTGTCGTCGCGAAGAAAACAGAGTCTGTCAAACGTGTCGCGCATCCATAATATCCCGCCCAAGTGTTCGTTCGTTTCGTATAAATTTGCCCAGTTTCGACGCTAATGCTTCGTCTCAGAAATCGACACCCTGGATAAGTATCCTCTATTTTGCTTGTTCTTCGGCAAAATGCATTGATAGTCGAGGATATGGGATAAACAGACCACTCTCGCTTTGTCGTTGGCGACACCTGGCGAGATACGAGCGCGATATTTGTTTGTTTGCTACCGGTAAATGAACCGTGACACAAGACAATTAAAAGGAACGGAATGAGCACAACAGAAAACCAACAATAGTGAGATTGAGGCAAAAATGGCGTGAGAAAGAGTGAGAGAAAGGGAAGAGAGAACGGCAAGATAAGAAGAAGCACTGCCCCCTTCTCACGGGCACGGGAGCTATAACAAGGATTGGCACAGACGAGAGAGGAGTCTCCCAAGAGCCCTTCAATTGCGGGGGACATTCCTATTCCTCAACTTCAGGGACCACTCTCTGGGAAATAAGACGAATTAATGGTGTCCTGCACTGCCCCCCGTGGCGCCGAGCCCACGACAGGGGATACGAGGAACGTGGTATCCGTATCTTGGAGAGAAAAGATAAGAGATGATCGACTGTCAAGACTTGGCTAAAGAAATCCGACCATAGAATAGAAAGCCAGAGTATTCCTTTGCGAAACCCAGGCCTTGTTCGTGGCCACCAAAGATCGGACAAGCTTCGGTCTCGGCGGCTTCAGAATACGAATATAGCTTCACTGTTTACGAGGCCTCTAACCTCAGAAGAGGCACCGTAAACTAGTAGCACCTTTAGTTGCCGATCTGAAACCGGCTTGACCCTTGCAAAATCTCCATCCAGAAAATTCCTCCCTGCTAGGATCACCAGGATCACCCTCATCCGTCACCTCGATTAGACTCATAATCTGTTGATCAACCCGAGTGGTTTATTCAATTCATGGTAACAACCATCAAGACCAACAATGCGATGACAATACTATTTCTCATTTATGCTCAGAGCTGTTACAAATTACACTAATATCGCTATTCTACAAATCAAATCAACCGTCGCTATTATCCCCCCTTCCTTTACTCACTCCGTAACTCCTATTATATCCATATACCCTAGTATGGAGGTTTTGTCACATTGCCCAAACTTCCCTCGCTCGGCCGGCTATCAATTCCTCGAAGGAGATCCTGCAGATCCATGGTCTTGGTGTTCTGTGATCGTACCGACTTGGGCCGAGTTCCATCCCCTCCTCGGCTGGTCAGACTGCGCCGCGCCGATTTATCCTGGAACGACGTCTCAATCGACTGGATGGGACTCCTCTTACCCCCGAGCAAGTTAACGTCTGGCAGTGGTGGCACAGGAGGAACTGACTCGTCCTCCTCATCGTTATCGTCGTGTAAATTTGGCGCCGCTCCAAGAGGAGGGTGAGCGCTCAGAGGTCCTCGCTTAGAAGCCGTGCCAGGGCGCTTGGTGCTTGTTGGGCTACTTGGCTCCTCATTCTGCGTAGCAGGGTTAAAGCTCATCTCTGAAGGACTATAATTGTAGCTAACCATGCTGTCTCCGCTGTCATCGTCCCCGATGATGGCTGTTTTAGGCGGAGGGTTGCCTGATAGCACAAGCTTCAGCTGATCCACCGACGCAACGGTACCTCGGTTGCCTGCTGAATGGGCGGGGGAAGCAGAACTCCGCAAGCTGCTCTTCCGGTGCTTGGGAATTGTTCCTTCGCGATCTTTCTCGCGATGGCCATGCGACGAGTGAGGCCTCATTAGATTGTATTGGCTTCCATAAGGTGATGTCGGTCCATTCCCATTAGCGAATCCGTTTCCGTTCGTCTTCACCGTGAGGTGGCCTCGGTGTGTCCCAGAGGTTTCTGTCTTGGATCCTGACAAAGATTCCGACTTTCCAGCAGCGGCAAGCATGGCGCCCGCAGCATCTCTGGTCCAGTCTGCCAGCATCTGATCGCGGAATACAGCTGGCAGCTCCGAATCGGGTTGATCCTGTCCAGTTAGAGTTGAGCCAAGGATTGGCCCTGAGAGAACCCTGCCTGGGGAAGGAACCGGGCTGCCAGGAGGTGCCTGAAGGCTGTCGTGGTAGTGCGACACAATGTACTCTACGAGCGCCTCTCTGTCGTCGAAGGGAAGTAGTTCTTCTCTTTCGAGCGATGCAGAGTCCCAATCTGGCTGTGGGCGCGCCTCACCTGGAAGTCCAACCGTATCGACTTCTGGTGGTGGCATGGTAATGCCCTGAACCCAGAAACCCTTTCTTCTGCGGCGCGCCACCTCTTGCTCAATCGCTATACCAATATCAGAGTCCTTGAAGTCGAACTTCTCGGTAAGTGCCCAAAAGTATCCATGACAGAGGGCTGCAGTCCGGACCTTGTACAGAGGCGTATCGATCTCTTGTACGTCCTCTTGTAGTCGGTAAATCATTGGTAGGCCATATCGAGCGGCATTGACGCCCAACTGCAAGACCAACCTTGTAAGAAGGATATGGAGCATGACGAGATCATTCTCGTACTCGACATACTGGAGGGCGTTATCGTAGATGACCAGATGCAGCAACGCCAGAAATTGCGAGTGTCGTGGCTTGGATCCTCGCTCTCGATGGGAGGCGTTTGAAACGGCTCTACGGGTCTCCTTGTTGATCTTGAGAGAAGAACGAGAACGAGGAAGCTTTTCCTCGACGGCAATCTCATTTGCAAATGAAGTTTCTCGGTCAAGCCATGTAATGAGAGCGTCCATATATGCCTTGCGAACGTGACCATCGGGATCACGCAGAAGCCAGTGGGTTCCCTCCCAAACATAAATCGGCACAGGGTTGCGGGACAACCCCATGTTGCCGGTGAGCTTCTTCTGAGGGTTTGCGACTAAAAGAATCTCCTTAATAGCTCGGAGGCCAGATACTCTGCCCGTGCTGAGGGAGAAGTAATGGTCAAGCTGCTGGCTATCGCTCAACTCGATGGTGGAGGCACCCGGTCCAGCTTCATTGTTTCCGTTCTTTTCGCCGCCAGGGGAAGAGTTGACGCTCGCAGATCGAGACGGTTTGAGGCGCAAGATAATAGCGGAAATCATATCCGAGATCTGATCTGCGTAGTATACGTGGGTTGCCAAGTCGCCAATGCACAGTTCAAGTCTGCCAACAAGATGCTTAGTCTTCTGGCGCACGACTGATTCAGGGTCCACGGCAGAGGGGCTGCCGTCGTCGCTCTGGCTGGTCGGTGTTCGCATCCTAAAAAGCTTCCTAATCTGCTTGATCAGACCAAGGAGGACATCCATCATACTCAATCCAATAAGGTTGACGTCGGACCGTAGGAGGGAGCTCATGATTGTTACCAATGCGAGTTGTTCGTCGAGCGTAGAATCCTGCACGGGAATCCGTAGTAGGGTTTCGAGAGCGGCAACAAGAATTGTGTACCTGTCTTGCACGGGGGCCCATCGCGAGATAATGCCATAAATACTGATAGCCCAGCCGCTGTCTCGTTCTCGGTCATCATGAAGTTCCACCACAGCGTTGCCTTGTGCAACCTTTTCTTGAATAAATCTTAGGAGAGAGACGGTTGCGCCGTGGATCTGAGAACGGGTAGGGACGATGAAGATGCTCTTCAAACATTGGAGAGCCAATACGCCAACCTCTTCTTCCGCAAGCTTATCAACATCACCGGCAGTGCCGGAGAGAGCGACAGGATTCGGGTCGTTTGCTCCGTCAGTCCCAACTGTCGCGATACTAGTTCTCCGTCTAAGCTGCTTTTCGGTGTCGACCTTTTCTTCCGATTCGAGCCGTTGGTGTAGCGTTTCGAGGAGGTCGGGGGTTTCGGACCATAAGTTCTCGAGGATGCGAGGCATGATGACATCCATTTGACTGCCCGTTATGGAAGATAGTGCGTCCGCCGTAGAGATGCTACGAATAGCTTCGAGGCCCGCATTCCTCCATCGAACCTTAACTGGGGTGGTGAGAGATTCCTTGCCGGGCGCAGGCTTTGTTGAAGCAAGTTGAACGTACAACCGAACAATTTCCTCGTATTGCCGAAGGTAAGTCTGATCAGCCATGAGGAATGCGGCATCGTGATAATCGCAAAAGGCCGCAAATGTTGGAAGGGAGGACTCGATCATGGTGATGTCGTCGGAGCGGAGGACGGCGTCGAGGATTTTGAGTACGAATGGAGCAATCAGGACCGAGTCCTTGTGAAGCTTTTCCATCAAGGCTGACAGAATTTGTAGAGTTACTTGAACATTCCTGCGGAGGGTCACATTAGCAATCATGGATTCCGGCTGATCATGACAAGTCCCAAACGCAAGATCGCATCACGAGCGGGGACTCGAAGAGGGAGGATCTGACACATTGACGTTTTGGAAGTCAATGAAATGCGACGTACCCAATACGCAGACGCCAGACATCACTAGCTGTCTTCTTCTCCAAAAAAGCGCCAATCTTCTGGATCTTGGAGCGACGACTCGTAGCATAGTAGAGAAGATAGCTAAGCTCGCTACTATTCGGCTTGACATCTACAGCGCCTTTAGTAGTCCGCGGATAGCATTTTAGGACGAGGACCTGGTGTTTCGGCCGACACTTTTGCTGAATTGCGTTCATCGCGCTCGCGTTTCTGCTGAGCTCAGCCCAGCCCCGTCAGGTCGAAGGGAAGATTCGGTCAAGTCGAGAGGACGCAGACGAGAGGTATAGGAGTTGATTTGAAGCAATGAGACAAGCAGAGCAATATAGAGAAACCAGAAGCGACACAGCCGAGGGAAGTCGCCCTGAGTTGACAACCTTTTGGTTGAGGTGAGGTGGTAAGTCGGGGAAGGGAAAGGTCAAGTTTTAGGTGGAAGGGAAGGGGACCAGCCCAGACTTCGGGACGGGAGTTACGGGGGTCCAAGGTACAAGTTAGGTACCCCACTTGCACCCGAACTAAAAATCTCAGCCATCCCAGGGCAGTGGAATTCCAAGTTCCCTTTGGGCAGAAAGCGGGAAAAGGAGTAAGAAAATCAGCAGCAGGGATTATAAATAGGAACAAGGGGAAATTAGTTGTTCATCGTAATCTGTAACATTGGTTAGGTAGTGAATAGCTGATACTTGACACTCCGTCGCATGAATATTCGTACAAAAGATCAGACTTGATACTGCACTGATCTCTTGGTGACATACATGCCTGTTTCTTCACAGCCAAGTACACGTACGTTGCCCTCCACGTCCGTGCTGTGCCTCTCTGGTTAGGCTGTCCAGGGGTTTCCGTTTGGTATCGGGTTCAGCGGATGGCTTCTGACTCCGAATTTTGTCTTAGTTTGCGAGCCAAGTATCGTCAAAGTACCTCACTAGAGTCTAGACCACAACTCCCCTGTCGGATACTGCCTGGACTGACGAGATGGAGTCCACGGAAACTTTCATGTATGTCTTGGTTATTGGCATTGTCTTATTATGCGTGCGTCGTCTTGTATTAATCTCAAGTTCCAGCTCAATCAATGTTTCTTGTTTACATAGGTACTCACTGAGAATAAGTGACTTCACTGCAAGGAAAGTTCTAGGAATATCCTCAGTATTAATCACCTGTTAGGCCACTGACAGCTGTGACGCACTGTCGCCATCACACCCACCATCATGACAAGATCGACATCATCGTCATCACCATTCTTCACCGAAGTGTAACGACAGCACAACCTAGGGGAAGAAAGAAAACTCAAGACCTTAACCATAAGTGATGAAAATACTTAGGTCAACTTAGCCTAAGTTTAGGGTTCTCTTTGCCAAGTTTATTTTAACACCCTATATCAAGGTTCGGTATTTTCTTGCCCCCTTGAGGACAACCAAACCCCAACTCAGGTTGTCCCAAAACGCTCCTCATTCAACGTGCCTAGTTTGTAATATCAGAACGTCGTAAATTACTGAGCCTCTGAAGTGGCGTGGCTTATTCTCACAGTCAGAAGGATTTATTGATGTATTTGTGAATGCATTAGACTGACAGACCCGACAGAACTGTTCCCTTCATCATGCGCTTACTTGTTCACCGTCATTCAACAACCCAGCAAACATCGTGAATGGATGTTCCATCCAATCCCCAACAGCAACCGGATGCAAGAGTGTCACTGAGACCCTGCTAAGATCACCGCTTCCAACTGAGTGGTACAGGGTGAGTACTTGGCTGTCAAGATGCTCCTCTGACCAGCCACGTCTCGAAACGTCATAGTAACTATCGTCCGTTTCCCCATTCTGGAAGATCTACAGTATCAAACGCCGTAGCTAGAGATCGTCAATATGTTGATCATTTGCATGTACCTATTTTAGCTGTTCTCTTGATCTTGACACGATATTCGCGCAAAGAAGCGCATAATGCTATGGTCAGCTCCAAGTCCACTTGCTCGCATTATTCATGCAAGTCTCGTACAGTCCTTTTCCTCACCGCCGCATTCTTTTGCTCACCTCCTATGCCACGTTGTCTCCCTTACTCCAACATCTTCATGCTGTTTGACTTGCATCGTCTCCCGATTTCCATCTAAACCCGCGGTTTAATCTGTCTACCTCGGCCGATTCCGCTTAAGTGGTTGACTCCACATTAGACGTGTCGGCCATCAACTGCATGACACTTTTCGGGGCCGGATGATCCGCATTCAAAACCGGCTGGACTTGGATAATAATGTCCCATGCCTTTAAAGGATCCCCGGCAATTGAATGCCGTCAGCCTTGCATCGTGGCAATTGAATGCCTTTCTGTCGTGTCCGGTGCAGCCGGCCACAGAGCCCTTGTGACTTGCGGGCGTGACAGCGACCGTTCTTGTGACACAGAAAAGACGAGCCTCAACAATTTTTGTTCTTTGCAACATTTGAAGATATTATACGTGTAAGATATCGATAATACGCAGCGTGATCTTTGTATGCAAAGATTTGTTGGGGAACTGAACGCCCCTACTTTGTCGCTCAGTTGTCCTTGCTATTCAAGCCCTCAAGGACATTATCGACGACAGTCTGGATGTCGTAGGAATACATCCAGTTCGATTTATTGCCCTTTGTTCTTCTGACCTTTGCCTCAATTTCCTGGTCCACGGATAGCCCCTCTGCCGCAATCTCCTTGCCAATGCCTGCATACCAGTCCAGGACATTATATAGGTCATGATAATGCGGTGACCTGATACGGTCGTATAACTCCAGTGCAGCCTTGATACCCCCGCCTCGAGTCCAAGCCCACTCAAGGGTTTTGGAGAGTGTATACACATCCTCGAGGGCAAATCCGGCTCCCGCTCCAAATGCTCCTGACAAGGGATGAGAAGCATCTCCGGTCAGGGCTATCGAATCAAGAGCAACTACTCGATCAAGTCGCGGCCCAGAGAACAGAGCAAATTCTTGAGTATCCCCCTTTGCTGCCAGTCGAACAATTTGGCGAACGGGCTCGCAGAATTCATCGTACTCGTGGACGAGTGTGCTGAAGTCAAAGGGCCGACCCCAACTGACGTGATCTTGCCCTTCTGACGGTCGGGAGATACGTGCTGTAACTTCAAAATCGTCGTTCCCAAGCGGGCTCGTAAATACATATCTGCCGCCTAGATTCTGCCAGAATGTTGATGCTTGGGGGATCGTGCCAAGAGCATTAACTTCAGACTTGCTGATGATGGTGCGATATGCGGACTGCCCATTGTATTTGATTTTGTGCGAGGGAAAAGTAAACGACCGGACGACCTAGATTGCGTCAGACTTTTGATTTTGATTACTTGATTGCTCTACTTACCGATCTTATGCCATCTGCAGCAATCAGGAGGTCAACCTCATCCGTGAAGCCATCCTCAAATCGAATGATGACTCTGCCACTTGACAGTTTTTCAATGCCCACGAGCTTCTTGGAGAGCTCGATTTTAGACGCATCGACCTCTTTGAGAAGAGCTGCTTGCAGCTTTGCTCTTCGCTGACGGCCACTGCGTTGGTGAATGGGTGTATCTTCGGGATGATAGCTTTGCTCAATAAGCTCACCAGTTCGCCCGTTGCTGATACAGTCAGCGTTGAAGTCCCCTGACCACTAACAAAACGACTTACCGCTGTTGTCCACTGATACCGTCAGGAGACCTGAATAGGTCATTGGGCTTAATGTTCTTGGCTGACCCGTTCCATTCAAGCATCTTCCATGTATGTAGTTGAAGGCTGATACCGCCACCTGTCTCGCTGATCTCCGGCTTCTTCTCATACAGAGTCCAATCAACGAAGGATAGCTTGGAGAGAGCAATTGCGGCACCTAAGCCACATGGACCTCCACCAATAATCGCAGCTCTGATATTGCCATTGCCATTTGTAGTGTTCTTAACAGTCATGGTGGCAAGTGGATATATACAGGCGAGCAATCAGTTTAAGTTAACGACCAAGATGAGTTCAACGATTGAAAACAGACACGGAGCTTTCTTGCGTTTTATAAGAGAAAATAAGAAGTTGCTATGGTAGTATTCTATCAAGTACTGATAGTGATGAGGCCATTTCAGATCTATGGCGCAATCAGTTGAACGGATTGGCAATTGATTAAACCCGCAATCGGAGGACTCTAGGCCTTCCATCAGTGGTCCACTTCGTTAAACAATTGGATCTGCTGATTAATAGTAGATAATTCAAGCGGTGATTTCCAACGTATCTTACGACTTCAGTAGTGATGCCAATGTGGGATGCGAACAGCCGCGGAATGAGCCGCTTCATCAAACATGTACGTATCGTTCCTTTGGAAAAGGATTTTGCTTTTACAACTGTGAATCTGAATAATATCCCAATGCCTCTTGCAGAAGTTGGTTCGCTGTGTCCGGATCCCAATCTACTAGGACTCTCTCTTCTGCATCATTCATCTTTCTTTCCACGACCATTTCCATAGACCTTTGTGCCTCTTCCCCTAGAAGATGAACCCTCGCCTTCCAAAACTGAGATTCTTGTGTATCTTTGTCTCTTGGCCCAAAGAACTTCTCATCCAAGTACTTCCAGAATATTGTATCGAAGGCCCAACTCTTTCTCGTAGCGTAGGTAAGCCAGAAGCGACCACCCTCCCAGCTCTCACGCATATAAGCTGAAAGGTTGTCTGGAAAGTTGATCTCCTCACCCCGTTCCTGATATTCCATTGCAAATAGCCAGGTCTCAAGTCTGGCTTCGTAGACCTGGGACCAATCATCGATTCCAGAAGGCCACAGCTCCGGAGGCTGCAGCAACAGCCACCAGGGCGGATCGAGGCTGAATTGCGTAGGAGCGAAGTATGAGAATTCCCAGTCAAGAGCTGCCGCGATATTGTCGTTTCTGTCCAAAAGAACATTATGGGGCCTCAGATCGTCGCACCAAAGTCGAAAAGAGTCAGTCCCATATGGCATAGAGCACGACAAATTCAAAGACTGAGACTGGGCTGACCAATTATCCTCAAGAAATCCAAAAGAAGACAGATGACCTTCCTTTGCGAGTGAATGAAACAAATATCGTGCAACATACTTATTTCGGCATTCGTCCTCCGACTCAACAATATCGTTATGCTCGAAAAGCAACTGAGCCATGTGCATAGCTGCCGAAGCGGCGTACCATTCATCGGCACTGTGATATACCTTTTCCGATGACGGAAGAACTGATTTTGGGATAAACGCCTTGCATACCATGTCGTACATATTTTGGGTGAGTGGTCGACGCGCCACTGAATGCTCGCTGCCAACTTCGACCAATGACCCGATCTTATGCCGGGTTGGCTCGAAGAGCTTGATCAGAAGCGCAGCCATCTTCCCGTAAAGCATTCTTAGATCCTCTTCGGGTATCTCTGGGTCCAGAACCGTTATCTCCTCCGGATCTTCGTCAGAGCCCGCGAGGGCGCCTGACATGCTCCGATGACTTTCTACGAATAGTAAGATCTTAGCCGGTCCAATATGTGATGACGGAATGTGAAAGAAGAGGTCCGGAACATGTACAGCACTGTTTTTGGCGAGGTAAGACATGGTTGCAGATTCATAGCCAGCCTTTTCCTCCCAGAACTGTACCAAATCGGGGCGTGGTTGCCGAACAACAATGTCGTAAGGATCTCCATCGCAGTGAATTCGATAGATAACATTGTGCCTGCCCAAGGTGACTGGAGGGACCAAGTGTGCAGTCTGATTGCAAACAACCTCGACTAGAGACACAACCTCATGAGAGGTCCTTTGGATAAAAAGTCGCCATTCTGATTTCTCCCAAGATTCTCCATCCACTGCACGTGCAAGATGGTTCAATCTTTGCTGGGCTTTGGTATACGCAATGGAGAAAGCGGTGGAATTAGACATTGCGCGGGTTATCCAAGGGTTTGCGAGTGAGAGAAAACATGCAGCATTTGGGGGCTGCAGATACAACTGAGTCCCATATGCCTGAGGCAGAAGAAAATGATGTGACACAGACTCACACAGTTAACGACTTGAAGAGATTTGCCACGTCTTATGCCTTATGTACTTACTTGAGCCAGCGTGTGCAATGTTTGCCGTTGCAATTTTGAAAAGAACTCTCAAGGATAAAAGATGGGCACTCCGGTGGGTTAAACTACCCGTAAGCCTCCCATCCTCTTCCACATGTGATGAAGTGAACCGCCGGGGAAAGCCTGTTGGTTGCTTTCTGCGTCGTTTCAAGTGGTACTTACACGATAAGACGCCAAAATGGTTCTCGTGAGGTACCTCTCAGACCTTCATTCCTACTCTGTTAATACATTGAGGCCCGAGGATAGCTCACCGTGAACATCAAGAGCGCTGTTTTGGTGTGAAGCACGAATGTATCCTCGCTAAACAGGATTTCCTATTCAGTCGTGAATGCGGTAGCACATCACCCTCATATAGCTGCTCGCAGCAAGTTTGTCATTCGACAATGATGGCCAGCTACATGAAGCATGCAACTCGGAGCAGAGATAAGTCCTATGGCATCAGGCGCTGAGGTTCGTGCTTCTAACCGAGGCCAGCCACGACGCCCGATAACCAAGTTCCAGACCGGAAGGGTTGCAGCTGAAACCCCTGGCGATTTACTTACCACCCGTAGGTTCCGTGTGTGGGACAGACATTGTTTATCGGCAGATCACGATATCTTGAAGAACGGCTTGTTGCTTCCATTGTGGAGTGTCGTATCTGTAGAGCAACGCTTTTGGAAATACGCGAAAACAAGGAGGCATGGATTGTTGTGCGTGCATTGCATTGCATTGCATGCATGGAAATTAGGAGGGGAAGTTTGTGAGACGTTGCGTGAGAATTGCAATGTCACAGGGAGGATTTGCAGAGATCAGCCTTGTTTGGAAATGATAACGAGAACCGACATATATTGATGCGGCGTGGCAATACAACCTTGAAGGTGATCAATAAAACTCGCACCAATGGTCATTTTGCCAATAAGCCTATCAATTATTGACACAAATGTCACGTCCAACGTCCCTGTGATGCAACGACCTTCGGACTCGTTATAAAATATCTGCAGGTGCATGAATTTGTGAGAAGAGGAAACAAAAAACTGACTGTGTAACAGTGCAATCAAAACGGGCAAATCACACCGCCTCACTTTCAATCTCCGTCCGTGTCTGCGTCTGCGTCTACCTCGTCTAGGCAGGAATCCCGATCCCGCTCGCACTGATCATGTTGCGAACCAGCTGACGAGGAGTTATATATCGGGGGGCCGGGTCCAACAGTGCCTCCCCCCATGCTTTGACTTGGTCCGGCCACCTTTCAATTGTCTATCTGCCTCTCTCTCAAGAAATCTCTCTACCACGCAACGCAACTGCACACTCCCAAATCATCATCAAATCAAACCCAGCCATCACTGCAATATTCAACATGTGCACCCAGACAGAAAATGTGGAAGAGTGCAGTCGATGTGGCTACACAACTGCCGTTCTAGAACCAATCGAGAGCTGCGGTTTGAGAACTCCGGGATCGTACCGCGACCCAAAGGCCAACTGCTACATAGGAACATGCTATGGAGTGTGCTTCACCTCATATGTCGATGCTGTTATTTGCCAGACTTGCATTGCAAAGGAGGAGCGGGACAACATCAGACGGAACAACAAGAAGGCCGTTCATGTCTTTGAGAAGTGACGGACTTGTACGTGAACGAGCAGACTTTTGTATTTTTGTATTGGGATTGGAGGATGACACGTCGATGGCATCATTGTAATACGTATGTACGGACTTGCTGGCCACTGGGATAGGATAGTGGAGGACTGCATTAGCATCTTGAATTGATTATGTAGCACTTCAAGAAATACACAAATGAAGGCACTTTGAAGAAAATGGCTCAGACCATTGAAACGAAACACAGCAGCGAGATGAAGCAAATGCTTGACCTGTATAGGGGCATCCATCATGTCTTGTCTGTCTGCCTTGTGACACAGCCTCATTCCACCATAAAGCCTCTGAACCCCGCTTGAAAACAAACATATCATGATCCTTGAAAACCGGTACATCCTTATCGAGAGCTATCAAAATGGAGTGGCATGACCCCGATTGTCGTCGAATGGACCCTGTTCCATTTGACAACGACCTCTGGGCGTGCCAAGCCTGCGGAACAGTTGGTCCTCTCAGGTTCTTCGCTGACTCGCTTGGCGAATGTGCAACCCCAGAGCCTGCGAGTAACAAAGACGCGCACAAAGAGTCCATACAGCGCTTATCGTGGCCAGAATGTGTCGAATACTCTCAAGAACCATTCGGTCAAGATGTAGAAAAGACTTTGTGCCTCGTCAAAGCCAATTATCCAAAAGTGGCCACCGGAATTACTTATCAAGTGGGAGAAGTGAGCGATGCTTACGGGCGAGAGGTGAGCTATGACACCTGTAGCAAGTACTGAAACCTCACCGGTTAAATCAGATTCTCCCTATCATTTATCCCAAGTTGATAGAGCCCTCCCATATCCGGCTTCTGGAGCTCTTACCGGCGCCTCGAGAAAAGGCCCTTGAAGGCCGCTTCCGGGTAGTCGACGTAGAGTAAACGTCAGCCTATGAAGCTTTGTCGTATACTTGGGCAGATGACAATAATGATACTTCTCTCTGTCAGCGCATTTTTATCGGCCTCGGTAACAGAGCTCTACCCATCGCGCGTAATTGTCATCAAGCACTGAGTCGTCTACGCTGCAAGACCGAGTTTTTGCTGATATGGGTGGATGCCATTTGCATTAATCAGTCCGACCAAGTTGCCATGATGGGTAAAATATTCTCGCAGGCAGCGGAAGTGCACGTATACTTGGGTTAAGACCCTGATAACGTCGAAGGTGGAGAGTTTGGAGCAATAACCCTCCTCAAAGATGAGCTCCAGTCCTCCAAACTGGCCTCGAGACACTTTAAAGACAACGCCGAGGAGGCCATGGGCAGACTCTTGAGAAGACCGTTCTTTTCTCGGTTATAGGTCGTACAAGAAGTCCTTCTCGCCCGATCCATCACCATTCGCTGCAGCGATTCAGCCACGCCTATTTCTAGGGACGTGTTTATTAAGGCAAAGTTGCACAACGCCGAGGTCCCTTGGTGGCTGAAAAAGATCGGTTGGATTGGAGCACAATCAAAGGGCGATATGCTGGAGCTCCTGTCTGCAACCGCACTTTGCAAGATGAGCGACATGTGAGACAAGATATTCGGCCTACTTGGGTTGGCCGATGGCAATGAAGTCAATGTACTGAAGGCAAATTACAAGCTGACAGTACGAGAAGTACACATTGGGACTGCCCTATACCTCATCCAGCAAAGATATTGGCACAATGTCATTTAACTTGCTGAGCCTATGACAAACCTCAGACTTCGTTCCAAGTACGGAATTCCCAGTTGGGTTCCCTGGTGGAACTTACAAGAGACCGCCTACAACGCAGTCGACTTGTCAGAACGATTGGGCGACATAGAGCTTGGCTGGAAAGCGCGTTCGAATCAGGGTCCTATTCTCTCATCCACGACAGGGAACCCTCTGGTCCCTGCCTCTCAGCAATTCAGAAATATCCCATTCTCAACCAGCCATGAAACAGCAGGAAACTTGGGCCCGACGCAAAGCTTCAAAGCAGTAGATGCCGAGACAGGCTGCCTTATCACAGCCGGTTATGAGATCGCTGTTCTGTATTACACCAGCTTCATGTCTGGGAATGAAAAGAGCACAGTCGATGGCCAGTATCGTGAGACTAATTATCATATGCTCAACAACTCCGTTTTCCTTGCCACCAGTGGGCCCGTGTAAAGGTTCTGAGATAAACCAGAACGCATGCTGGGGTTGAGTGATCTCCTTTCTTTGGTCAAGATATCTGGCTGCAGAATGCCCTTTCTCGCTAGCAAGCATGTGCGGGATGGAGATAGCGCTACGTACGAACTCCTTTATCCATGTGCCTCGGCTATTATCTATCCGATAGATAAGGACCATATTTACAGCAACCATTCTGATTTTGACAGAATCTGTGCCTTGGAAGTCTCATATCCACTAACGCTGGAGATTATCAAATTTCTTTATCACTGGAGGCGTATGATTAAGCTGAGAAGCCAACCGCCTGGTGCCAACGTATTTGATTCCTCTTCCCTAAAAAACGAAGAAGGCCACGCCTGGAACTTCTTTGTCAGACACTCAGTTCTCACTGTCACCCAGGTGTCGGGCTTTGCAGGGGAAAGACAAGAGTGGAGGCTTAAATTGGAAGCAAGCCCTGGCTGGAAGACAAATAGACAATTGGCATTAGTGGACAACTTACTGTCAGAGTCCGCAGAGCTCATGAACTTTTGGAACCCGGAAGCCTTTGACGCTGTTGAGAAACTGGCGAAAGAACTGGATATTGCAAAAAGCACTCGGGAGATACAGCACTGGCATAGGACTCTTGGACGCTTTTCAGCTTCCTTTTGTGGCCGAGGATGGAAGGGCGATGCCGATACCCAACGGTCGTTGAAAGAGGCGAAGCTTCGAACCTTGAAGAAAGCGCACGAGTTCCTCTTCAACACTTTAAGTCAGCTATTCCCCGCAGGCGCTAAGAAAGAGACAATGTTTTCGATGCCGATGAATTTTGGCGAAATTTCTCAGTTATCGGAGGAATGCCTGGGAGGTTATCGAGATGAGGAAGAAGCGGTTAGCATCATGGAGCAGAGGTGGATGAACTGTACGAGCCTGTTTTCAGTACTCGCCGAGTCTGCGGAACTTCGTGGAGAAGCTAGAAGAGTATTGGAGGACAGACGGGAAATGTCAAGAATGTTTGGCATTGGGAGAGAATCCGAAAGGATTGTGATTGAATAAGGCCCATTATGATTCAGCTATCTACTCCACAAGATCCCAAGCTTCGTACTCAATAACATGATTGATGATGAGTTTAGTGAAGACCGAAGAGATATTCGAAACGCTCGAGGGTCTTATGGATGGTCAAGAAAGACACAAACAAACAAACAAACAAACAAACAAACAGGATGTGTTCATCGCTCTGCCTCCAGGACTGGACACATTTCAATTGAAATGCTACATCAATAGCGAACGATATGATGGTATTGCTGACTCGCAATTGGGATGGTAGTCGTTTACTCTTAGCGATAAGATATGGGAACTTCCGAGTGACCTTGCTTGATCAGGTTAAGTGGACGGCTGCCTGCTGATCCTGGACACAACATTTTCTCAAATACCTCAGCTCAACCAGGTTGACTCAATTCTAGCATCCTCAAGCAATCATCACACTTGGGAAAGAACAGAAACAAACACCACCATCATGTCTCTCACCACTGAAAGCTCCGCTGTAGGTCTAGCCCCTCTCCCTCCTACAGATACCATTCTCAGCTTGCGAACAGGCAAAATCCGCCCACTCGGCGGTGTAAACATCCGCACCGCCATTAACAAGCGAGCGCGACAAGGAAAATGGGAACTGACCCGTGTTGGACTCGTCGGCGACGAGCAGCAGTTCATTCATCATGGTGGTCCTGAAAAGGCTCTTCATCAGTACTGTGCCGGTCACTACGATGTCTGGAACGCTGAACTGCCTGGTCGAGAGGATCTCTTCAAAATCGGTGGCTTTGGAGAGAATCTATCTGCAATGGACATGTCTGAGACGAACGTCTGCATTGGAGACGTATTTCGTGTAGGACCGGATGTGATCATCCAGGTTTCTGGGCCGAGACAGCCGTGCTACAAGCTCAACCATCGCTTTCAGCACAAGAAGATCTCGGCCATGACGCAGTCAAGTGGCCGAACGGGATGGTACTATCGTGTTCTCCAAACTGGATTCATCGAGCAAGGCGATGCCATTGAACTCGTTGAACGCATCAACCCAACCTGGCCCCTTTCACGAGTCCAGAAGTACCTTTACCACGAAAAGGATGACATTGAAATCTTCCAGGAATTGTTATCACTTCCTGCCTTGTCTGAAGAGATGGTTGGGATATTTCAAAAACGACTAGATCACGGTACTGAGGACATGAGCGGCCGTCTTGAAGGTGACCGAGTCCCTGTCGTTTGGAGACCTTATAAGCTGGCGAACAAAACGGAGCTGACTCCAAGGATCAAATCCTTTATTCTTGAAGCTCAGGAACACAATGGGGACTCAGAGTTCGGCCCATTTCCATTTGTACGGGTTCAATTTGGTCCAGATGGAAACATCTCTCGTGCCTACTCTGTCGTATCCGGAACCACGAATCGGTTTGAACTTGGTATCGCTAGGGATGATAATTCAAGGGGTGGATCAATCTATCTCCATGATAATCTGAATGTTGGAGATATCATCAAAGTCGCTCCAGGGCACAACGCTACTGCAATAAAGAACGAAAAGGTGGAGAACAATGTGTCCAAGCATATATTCATCATCGGTGGTATTGGAGTAACAGCCTTTCTTGGTGAGATCGAAAAGCTGTCTCAAGAGGCGCTCGAAGTTGAAGTTCATTACGCTGTGCGGAGCCGCAAGGATGCGGCCTACTTGAGCCGTCTACCAGTCAACAAGACCACCATCTATGCAAAAGACGAAGACCAGCGACTTGTTCTCAGCCAAGTTATCCCTAAGCCCACGGATGATAAAGGTCGCAGACCATGTGTTTATTGTTGCGGTCCAACATCACTCATGAACGCCTGCCGTAACTTAACCACCGATCTTGGGTATCCAAAGGCCAACATCCATTTTGAAGAGTTTGGCGATGCCACTATAGGAACTGGGGTGCCATTCGAGGTAGAAATCAAGTCAACTGGCCAAACGGTCCAGGTACCCCGCGAGAAGTCCCTTCTTCAGGTACTTTCTGATGCTGGGTTTGAGATCGAGTCATCGTGCCTGGTTGGAAATTGCGGTACATGCATGGTGGACTATTACAAGGGAGAGGTTGATCATAAAGGCGTGGCTCTAGACGAGGAGCAGAAGAAGGGATCTATGTTAAGCTGCGTTAGTCGCGGGAAGGGGAAGATTGTTATATGATAATAGTTTAGGAGGTGGCATCAGTCTTATCGAGGGGTTCTGGGAACTTTCAAGTTTGAATTTTGTGGATTATTGCTCGCAGATAGTGTGGGTTCTACTTAATGGCTCTTCATAGGCTACTTTCCAAGGATCACTCGACATCATATGAATGTCTTGGGTGATGCGAATTTTAGAGCACTAGCAGCAGTATGAAGTCGTAGAGTTCACGAGTCGACAAGAGATATACAAACACACTTTTTTTTCCTATTTAATCTAGTTCCTCATAGCGAAATAATACCAGAAAGCCGTCCTGCGCACCAAGCATCCTCAATTTGAGTGAATCTTTTCCGTGTTTCCCCCTCAGTATCGTCATTATCATAAGTTAGGTTTCTTACAAAGACCTCTTAGCAAGGGACCTTTAGGTCGCTAGCTGTACACTGCCTGACCAATATGCCGAATCTAGGAATTGGTGCAGAAATATGGTGTGCTAATCCTGATAGATTTACCTGTTCCTTTCCTGTCCAAGTTTACTCTCCTGCTGGTACAGGGCTACTCATTATCCATCAAGTTCATTCCAATAGCCTCAGCAGCTACTTCGCGGATGGTCTTCCGCTCTTGCCTGGTAAAATCCATGTTTACAGGCCAGTATGACTTGATAAAACCAATGCGACTTTCTATGGCCTGAGGAACATCGAGATCCTGAAAGGTTGCAAACTGCTTGAAGGTCTCAAGGTCTCGGGAACGCATCTGTGCACAGATGGTTCGTAGAGTGAACTCTGCCTTGAAATAACACTTACCTTGGTTGTCGAGGCTTGTGAGCGCCAGGATCAATGTTGCAAGCGAGTCGTCGTTGTCTGACGAAATGGCCACTTCTTGAAGGGCAAGAAAACCAAGTCTGAGAAGGAACATAGAGAGCCAGGAGTCGTGAGTCTCGGTCCCGTGACGCAGGTAATAAATGCGAAGCACAAGCTCTTGGTTTCTCCGAGCATCTGCAAGTATCTCAGAGGGCGTCTGGTCAAGTACTTTTGTGGGATCGTCCCAGCCTGCAAAGGGTCTGAAGAGATCCATCAAAAGAGCCCAATATTGGATACTATAGCGATTAGTAAGCAGTAGAAATAAACTTTAGTTACATACTGTAGCCTTAGCTGGAAAGGTAGGGCTATTTTTCCTGGATGTAGGTCATCTGGGAGACCATCAAACCAGGATCGCAATCGAGAATAGAACTCGACAGCCTGACCGAGGTAAAGTGACCGGATTTGGACAGGACGGAACAAAAAGATGGCAATGTCATTGAATATGGTCCAGAACTCCAAGTATGCCTTGAACGTCTGGTAATACTTGGTTGCGATGGGCTCTCGGCTTGAGGGGTATCGGACCCAGATATCGCCATACCAGAATGGGCATTGGGCGGGGTCCGGGTAGGACGTCTGAGGAGGATCCTTGAGCAGAGGTATCTCTTGGGCCATGGAAGATATGATTCTGTTTTTCGATCTCAGCTTCGTATTCAAAGAGGGAGCGTAGGAAGACTACCCTTGCCAAGCGAAAAGAGCCCAGGCTGTCACTTCACGGACAACCTCGACATCTTGATCCGCATTCTGTTCAATAGGTTCACTAGGAGAGTTGAACAAACCCATGATCCTTGCTTGAGATACAGCGTTGAGTAAATACTGATGTGAGGCGCCGTCAACGCCATGATCGTTCACGGTAATGTTCATCACGAGCAGGGCCTGGACAGTTGTGATCTTTGGTCGAAATGTTTCAAGTTCCAATAAACGCCGGGCCTCGGCGAGGAATGTATAGCCGAGAGTATGGGGATTCCAATGCTCGTTGCGGTGCGCAATCCAGGGGGTTGCGTGACAAGCATGAGCCAAGACAGCATTGACAAGGAGGTTGGAGCAGAAGCGACTAGATCCAGAACCAAGACCTCGCAGGAAACATTCTTTGTGGAAGAAGGGGAAGGCCGAGTAGATATGCAGGAAGTATGCTTCCATGAGACTGTGTAGCAAAGGCTCATCGGTGCACACATTCGTCCAGCGAGAGATGGTAGCGTAGTCTAGCAATGGCTCGACTAGTTTTGCAAAGTGGTATGGCATGTACTTTGGGGCGTCCAGATACGAGATCAATCGTGCATCAAACGTTTGTGGAGAGTCCGAGCCAAAATATGGCGTCTCGAGGGCCAAGGAGTCTATGTATGCACTCTTTGTTTTGGCGAAGATACCAGGCAACGCATTCCGGTACGGGAATGGATAGCGGACTTGAGATGCAGGGGCCAGGTGCAGCTGCATCAGTATGTCCCCGCCCTCAATTGAGCTCAAGATAGCCTCTGGATCAGATCCTGTTCGAACCCGCCTGAAGACAGCTTGTGCTACATCCTCAGGCTTCTCGCGCATTATCGCAAGGAGGGAATCAACGCGACCCTTGTCACCACTCATCTCGGTGTACTTACGCTGCAGTGCCCTATAAAGCGTATGTATGTCGGCTTTTGGACCGAAGCGACATTCCGAGCGGCGAAGAACACATGGTTCACACGGCCGCGGAACATTGCACTACACGTATCAGCTGAGCTCTCACATTAACGGAGGCATGGATACTTTTGACTTCCGCTTGCGACATTCTTCACAAGCTGCAGACACAGGCCGGAGTCGCTTCCGCAAGACGATGTCAGTCTTGGTCATAATTGTCGTAGGCTGGTTCTCCACTGGCTTAACAGGGCCAGGTAAAAGGGGAACCAGACTAGACATAGCGAAGTAGGTAGTTTAGAGTTAGATCGTCCGGAATATTGGGGCTCTAGCCGAGGGTTAAACTGAGTCGACGTTATGCCACAGACGGTTAAAGCGGGTTGAGGTGAGGGCGAAGATGTCTGGGTAACAATAAGGCTGCAAGACACGTCGCAGGTCACGGAACTCGGCTTTACGATCAGCCGCAAGCCTCGAAAGCACAATGACATCATGACTTTCATCTCGATATTCAGCTGTTCGCTTGATGGGTATGTATTAGTTGGATACGTAATGCGTGTAGGTTTATATAGTTCATCTCGTGCTGCTGGGAAGTATATAAGTTCAACCGAATTAGACTCTTAACATATATAGGCTAAGTTAGGACTATTATTCAAAGGCGGCAAAGCTGATATCTCTGTAAACTCTACGACAGCAAGGATTATTAATCTTGAAACAGTGGGCAGCAAGCACGCGAACAAAACCATACACCTAACAAACCCATAGAATTCCCTCCAACCTAACCCGATTTCTTCTCACCATCCTCATTGACCTTTTGAACAGCCTCAACGTTGTCTCCAATGCTTTCCGGGGGACCATCCTTACCCCCCTCCTGAGGTACAGTGGCATTTTCCTCTGTGGCACCGTCCTTACTACCCTGGTCACCTTTATCCTCGACAGCCTGGTTCTCATTCCCTTGAGTCTCTTTACTTTCTTCCTGAGTTTCACCATCTTTCTTTCCCCAGATTCTCACGCTGGGCATGGAAACATTGCCTAGTGATGACACGGAGCTAGGCACCTTGGGCATACTTGGCATATTGGGCATGCTAGGAAGGTTTGGCATCTGCGGGATCTTGTTTGGCAGCCAACCTTTGGCGTCGGCGCCGGTTTGCTGAGCCACGCCGAAGAGATAGTTGAGGTAAGTTCGCTTCTCAACTGTGTCAGCGCCCTCAATATCTGCATCGCCTACGATGCCTTCACCCTTGTCATCGGGGAGGGGAACGAGGGAGGCAGCGTTGGCGATGTCCAGAGGTGATTCGTCTGGGAGTCCCGTATCATTGTCGCCATCTTTGTCATTTGCGCCCTCAACCTTCTCGTCTCCTTCAATTTGGCCAGGATCCTTTTCAAGAATCTCCTTGGTAGTCTTGGTCTCTTCTGTTTCTTCGGGAGGTGTCTCGCGGAATTTAGGATCATCAAAAACATTCTCTTCGCTCTGGAACCATTCTTTGATGAGCTCGGCCGACCTATCTGTCATCTCCTCGTAACCTCGATGTCTCTCAGGCCTGAACATGTTGACGTGCGCTTCAATCTCATCTTCAGCCTTGGGCATGACGCATCTTTCAAAAATTGGGTAAGCTGAGTGGCTTTCCTCAGGAACAGCACAGAATGTCCGCTCAGGGACAAAGTATCCCCCACTCCAGTAGCCATTCTCACCAAGAGAACAGTAAAAGTCGTGCATGCCAACGCCCTTGAGTGAGCCAATGCGTTCGATGCGGCGGTTTAGCTCTTTTTGTCGGAGGAGTGCACCGACAAACGTGACATGATCTGAGAGCCAGGCGAAAGACTTTCCGACATTTCCGCGGTTGATATAGGCCAGACCTTGTCCGAGAGCATCCATTCCCTGACGGTAGCTTTCGGCCACAGACTCTTTGTTTATGTTCTTCATGCTCTTCATCCCTTGAATGATGGCCTCTCGGTTCATGTAGGCAGCTACACCGCCAGCTGCGATGGCGCCTACAGTACCTGTTTTGACAGCTACAAGCTGCCATGTTTTCCACTGTGGTCCCCGTGTGCTGCTGGTAACAGCAGTGGTTGCAGCACGTCGAGCGCTAAGTCGTGCAAGACTAGCAGGCGCAGCTGCAGAGATCGCTGTCATTACGTTGAAGACGCTGTTGACTTTTTGATAATTGGAGAAAGCGCCATAGACGAACATGGACCGGGCCAGACCATTGTAAGGAGTGTCGAATGTGAGGATACCTTGAATGAGTGGAAACAAGGGGTCATTCTCGTCTCCATTGTTAGCTCTGTCGTTGATAGCTAGGAACAGAGTATCCGCCGCAACGAAGCCTCTGGTAGAGTGTTAGCCGATGTATAAAGCCAAACTTGGCCTGACCAACTTACCCCATCGAGTGAGCAACGAGAACAACTCCTACATCTCTGTCATGAGGAGGCCATGGCTTTTCCGATTTCTTCTTTCGGATGGTCATTACCTGCTCCTTGAGCCTGTTTTGAGTGTTAGCAATCCGAACGTCTTTGATTTAGTTGAATTAACCTACCACTCTAGAAAGCCCTCTGCGGCCTGAGCCAATTCACCAGTAGTTTCATACTTAGGATATACGATGGATTCAATCTTGTCATCTGGGAGTTCTCTGGCGACCGCTTTTTTGAGGTCCTTTGATGGTGTAAGTTTAAGCTATGGAGGCTTGTCGCATTTAGCGTGGGTCACCACTCACATATGGAAATTCATGAAAGGTATTATCGGTACCCTAAGGATGTCAATAACTAACAGTGAGAGACATATGGCTATCGCACCTTGAATCCGTGGATGAAACAAAGCAATAGAGTGCGCGGCATCTTGAATATCGATATAGGTAGATAGGTTGCTGATGATTCCGTCTCAGAAGCAGATGGGGTTCGGAGTAATAATACAAACAAATAAATAAAGTTTACGGCACCTGCACCAAATAATGACGTTGTTGGTTGTAGGACAAAGACGATGGAGTTCCAGGTTTTCCAGCCACACTCGATCCAAAGTACGCGTGGCGAGTGTGTATGGCACAAAGGAGCCAATCCAATCCTGTTGTGAGGGGATGAAAGGCGTTGACGTTTTGTTGGTGATAACGTCATTTTATGGCATCGTGCAGCACTAGCATCGGTCATTAGCCACGTTTTGGCTGCTAGCGCAATCAGAAGATCAAGATCCAAGATCAAGATTGGCCCTGCAAGGAAAAAAGCTTGATTGTTTCAGATCCTTGCCCAGAAAAAAGATGAATTTTAGAGGCATTTTAATCAAACAAACACCAACAACCATCCCTTGGAGGCCGGCCTGAATGCTGGCCTTACTTGGCTTTGCCACCACTTGCAGTCTTGACCAACTCCTCCCACTCAATATCCTCTTGATCATCAGCATGAATAAACACACTCATATTGACTGCCTTTTTCAAATATTCCGTCGTACTAGCGTAGAGCATGCGAAGCTATTCCCCAGTCAGTAATTTCAGTCGCGTCAGCATGTGACAGCCATACCTTGATAGGCGACGTCTGTGGAACCCAAGATATAAAGATCGTCTTGGTCCTACCCGTTGTCAGGAAGTTCCAGTACCAGTACCAGGACCGCTAAGCTCACCTTTTCCCATCTTCACCAAGGTCGTAATCAACGTCGTAGAGTGCATAGCGCGGAGCCGATTTTCCAGACTTGTCAACCGCCGAGAGAAGCTTCTGACGGAAAGTCTCATACTCAGTATCAGGACACGCCTCTTCAACTACTACGCACTGCTCGTCATCGGTAATCTTGAAGATGACGAACTTGATCTTACTCGACCCCTTTGCAAATCGAAGATCATTGGCTGCGGTGATGCAGCCTTGGTCAATCAAAACACTGTGTATCAAGATCAGTCGTAGATTGCGGGATGATTTCAATGA
Organism: Fusarium verticillioides 7600; assembly: GCF_000149555.1. Lineage (NCBI taxonomy): Eukaryota > Fungi > Ascomycota > Sordariomycetes > Hypocreales > Nectriaceae > Fusarium > Fusarium verticillioides. Next base: position 1,210,618 of record NC_031680.1, on the reverse strand, counting down.
CAGTACTTACCCAGAAGCAGACTTCACACACAGAATAAGTTGGTCAGACACACGGGCTGAAGAATAAGAACAAACTTACCGCCATTTTTAATGGTTTGCGAGATTTGCCGCCGATAGAGAAAGAAAACAAGATAATCAAGATTCAAGAGAACTGGAGAGCTGCGATGTGTGAAGTAGATTGAATTTCCAACAGCAATCACATATCAAGGAAGATCATATTCATTAAATAGTAAAAAGACACTTTTGACTATGACCAAATACCAAAGGTTGGTGTCGAGGGAAAATGTTCAATTCTCTGGTCTTCTCTCTGCCTAGTCAGGCATCCAGATAATCGACTACACCTCAGAGAGTGGATCTCATCCATTATTATCACAATAGCCTTGTGGCTAGGGACCAAGATGAAAGATTTGCCACGCACGAATACAAGGCAACAATATTATTCAGATGAAAACAGCAAATGTCTCAACAAATATAGTTGCCTTGGAGAAGTTTCGCATATTCATTAGCTGCCTAGTTTTATTTTATGGAAATTATCCACCGGTTACGCGTTAAGACGAAGCATCTAGTTTCTTTTAGACTTCGATCTCATCTAATCAAGTTGTCTGCAGGGATGATTCATTCCCCAAAGTCCATAGCAAACATATCAGATGCTGGGGGTTGTCCGTTGATCCAATCAGCCAATATGTTGGTCATGTCATCAGTAAGAAAGTCCGCAAAATCATCAGTCCCAGCCTGTTGTTCTGAAGGCTGAGCAGCCATATCCGTCCAAGTTAGGGGATCATTCTCGGACACACCAGCCACCTGTAGTGTATCATTATTCTGATCATACATACCCACTGACGTGTTTCGAGATTCGACCATTCGACGGGCAAGTCGTGCAAAGGTAGAACAGATTTGATAGAGCTTCTCAGCTCCAATGTTGATATCTCTGGCGCTCCGGAACGTGGTGACTACTTGCTCGAGAAGCTCTACGTCTTCAAGACTAGATGCTGCTATAGAATGCAAGAATATGACGACAAAAGGTGTGAATGACGAGTTGTGAAGAGCCCTGCTAGTGTGAGCTGACAGGTCTGAATAGGCTAGGGCTGACTTACCAGTCAATGTAGTCTGCTTTCGAGAGCATCTTGTCGCCACCGTAGCCCGAAAATGCGAGAAGATGACTCTGTAGAGAGAGTCTCGCTGCTTGGAAACACTGGGATGTCATGTCTGTACCTACTCCTGGCATTGCCGGAGCTCGTAACAGAATGGTCAGAGTTGAGTAGTACATGATGTCCCAATGGGTCTTTGAAAGCTTGAGAATCTCCGCAAAGCGCACTGTACTTCCATCCATCTACACATGTGTTAGTTCAGTGACCAGCAAAGACTCAAAATATCAGAGAGGAGGCCCACATGATCCAATTCGTATCGCCATTGTTGCATGTCAGTGACCAGTGTATCAATCCATTGTCTGCGATCTACAGCAGGGGACTGTAGGCCAGCAACAGAATAAAGCTTATCAAATATCAAACCCTGGATCTTGGCTAGCCTGACGGCTAGTATAAACAGTTCAGTCCAGGGCTTCTCAGCCGGGTCATCCTGTATAGTGGGATAATGTGCGTCAACTTCAAAGTCCTGGATCCTCGAGGCGTTGCCGAAATGGAGAGAGTTTGTCTTGTCAAAGACATAAAGAGTCCAGAAAAGCCGACGCTTATTGTCAGCGAAGCCACTTTGGTCTTTCTGATAGGTTACTTCTCGGTGGTAGCCCATCATCTGGCAGTGACTGAGGCCTGCGTTGACTAATGAACGGGCCAGGACAGGAGCGGCTTCGTTCTGAATCTTGAGAACCTACAATGAACAAAAAGATTGATTAAAAGTCTGGCCTCAAATGTGATATGAGAGAAACTAACCGCGGCTGTGATAGCCAGAATGTTCTCAAAACTGGGCACCGTCATAAGCTCAAAGGTTTGAAGACCTTGGTCAAAGTTTCGCTCAGCCTGCGCTTTTAGTTCCTCCAGGTTATGCTCTTCACCTAGGCTATCCTTTGTGATGATGAACTCGCGGAGGAGTAGTCGCATGATACCATTGACGCTTGTGATATGTCCCAGAGTTACTGGTTCCGTTGGGAAGTAGACCTTTTGGCACAGGTGCTCAATGAGACGCACATCAGTGAGGGCCTGGCCAGGAAAGAATCTGGTAGGATTGGCTATAGATTTGGTTAGCTATTGGATCACTGGAGTCTTTAAATGTGTGTTGGTTACTACCCTTGATCTTACGTAGAATAGTAAGGACAACTGAAGCCGGTAGAGGTGTAATTTCTGGCATGGAACGAGTCGAGGCAGCGAAGGGTAACTTCCTATCATTATGGCTCCTGAAGATAGAGTTCAGTTGGTTGAATGATTCGCTGATTGTCTGTGCTGCTTCAGGACTCTCTGCAGCTGCAGAGCGTTGGACCTCTTGGCTAGCCTGGACAGATTGCTGAAGAAATGATGATGTTCCCTCGTACAATGCACCACCAGGAGATGGTGCTACATCATATACACTGGGCTCAGAAGAAACAGCTGGAGAAACGGAAAATGTCTCTTTCGGGCGCGTGGGTGCAGATGTTGAAGCAGGCGTGGAAGTCAATGGCTGTTCAGACTGTTTGTCTAGACGTAGCTCAACCTTGGCCAGCCTAGCTTCAAGAGTTGCCACATATTCTTCCCTTTGTGGAAGAAATGAGTAATTATAAATGTATAGAGAGTAAAAGGGCTTACAGTTGATTAATTCGGTTGTCTGGCTTTGAACGTGCATCTGACTGAACAGAATGAGCTTGTTGGCAAGCTATACCTGCAGCTTTACAGTTTCCGCAAGGGTGGGACCTGTCACAGCGAATCTAAGACAGTCAGAAGTGAAGAGACCTGTTTGGGTATAGTATTCACCTTGCGGACCTTACACGCTTCACACTTTTGCATTGTCAGTGTCTTGAGCCATAATGGGATAAGAGGGTTCTGTCTGAACAGTACGTACCGCCCTTGGGACCTGAGAGAGCCTAGCCCGCCTAGCCAGAATAGTCTCCTCTCCTGACATGACCCTAACGAACCAAAGTTCACCCACTAGACGAATCTTCAATGCAATGTGAGGCCAAAGATTGCGTTGCGGGAGAACGGGCTCGCGGAGGAGAGGGAATGCTGACGCCCTCGCTACCTCGGAGGCGCGGGCCCGTGGTCCCGAGCCCTACAAATGCCCCTAATTCTGTTAGTGCAGATCATGTCGATTGGCTGTCCGTGTCTCCCGCGGATCCGTCCAAACGAGGGAGCCTACAGGTAGTCTAGACGACAAAAAACTGAGCCATATTTAGGAGAGATTTAGTATAATTAATTTTGGAATCTTGCTGAAGCTGCAGCGCATTCAGGGATGGGATCGATTGTCTTGGCAGCGAAAATATGAGAATGCAGTCAGCATGAGCCATTCTGTATGACCCGCTTGCGTACCCAAGTAAGAATGTGAGCTTAGACATGTCCAAGACAGAAGGAAATAAGTATCCAACAACGCCACTCTCGTTTAGTTTGACATTAAACAATCTCAACCAGACAGTTTTTTCACTTCTTTCTATTGAGCGTTCTTTTAGGCTTCTAGCCTTCGTTTCAACTTCGCTTCTTCTCTTTCACCACTCTCATAATAGATTCTCCCCTAACTTCCAACATGGACGCCAACAACGAGAAGAAGATCCTTGTTGAGGACTCAATTACAACAACACAAAAGGATGAGCCTGAAAAGCAGGCTGAACTTGGAGATCTCTGGGTATGAATTGCTATTCTACTGGAGTAGGTGAACTCATGACTTACACATTGCAGCGTGTCTTTCGTTTCGCCGACCGTCTCGACTGGATCCTCAACTTCACATCCCTTATCTGCTCCATTGCTTCTGGAGCAACACTCCCACTGATGACTATTGTCTTTGGGCAATTCACCGGCCGATTTAGCGACTATGCGAGCGGCAAGATAGACCCCCAGGGCTTTCAAGACGAGGTCAACACATTCGTTCTATGGTTTGTCTACCTCTTTGTGGGCAAATTCGTCCTCAGCTATTTGGCCACTTTAACTGTTACCGTTTCCGGAATCCGAACGACGCGAGTACTTCGGCAGCGTTTCTTGGAGCATCTCCTTCGAACCGAGATATGGTACTTTGATACGGCTAGTGTTGGATCACCCGCGACCCAGATGACTACCAATGTTACTCGTATCAACCAGGGTATTGCTGAGAAACTGTCACTCCTTATCCAAGGACTGGCCATGTTTGTCTCATCATTTGTCGTCGCGATAGCAGTCCAGTGGAAGCTGGCACTCATCACTTTGACGGTCGTGCCACTCTTCTTTTTCATCATTGGCTTTGGAATGACCCTTGATGCGCCTATCGAAGCAAAAGTCCAGGGCAGTTACTCCCAAGCCAACGTCTTCGCCCAAGAGGTCATGGCTTCCATCCGGACTGTCCATGCCTTCTGGGCACAGGGCAAAATGACAGTGCGATATGATGACTATCTTAAAGAGGCTCACGTCCACGGAAAGAAGAAGTCTTTCATGTACGGTGTCATGAGCTCATCCACTTACTTCTGCATGTATGCTGGAAATGCTTTGGCCTTCTGGCAGGGTTTCCGTATGTATCAAAATGGTGAAATTGACTCTGTCGGTACTGTATTCACGTAAGGCTCTCATACTCCACGAATAACTGCAGATGACTGATCTTTCATAGCGTTGTACTGTCTGTCTTGCTTGCATCATCATCGATCGGTCTTCTCTACCCACAGGTCCCGGCGTTGGCCAACGGTGCGGCAGCAGCTTCCGAGCTCTTCAAAGTTTTCGATAAGCCATCCTCACTGGATCCTCTCAGTGATGAAGGCAAAGTCCCCGAAAACTGCCACGGCCATCTCGAGGTTGAGAACGTTTCCTTCTCATACCCCTCTCGACCCGACACAAACGTGCTCAACAACATCAGTCTGAGCATCCCAGCTGGCAAAACCACCGCTATTGTCGGAGCCAGTGGCTCTGGAAAGAGTACTATAATCGGTTTGTTAGAGAGATGGTACCTACCAACCTCTGGCCGCTTCCTTCTTGATGGTATGGATGTATCAATGCTGAATATTAAGTGGCTGAGGTCTCAGATGGCTCTTGTCCAGCAGGTAAGACAGTTGCTGTTGGTCCTCGTAGACGTTTCAGCTAACGCATGTTTTAGGAGCCAGTTCTATTTAGGGGAACCGTGTTTGAGAACGTGGCAAAGGGGTTCACAGAAGCACAGAAGGTCCTGAGACTTGATGACCAGAAGAAGCTAGTGCAGGACGCCTGCGAAGCCAGCTACGCTCACGAGTTCATTCAAAAGCTTGAACAAGTAAGCACACACCTCAACTATAACCAAGTTTGTCTAACATTTCCTAGGGCTACGATACGTATCTCGGCGAGCGAGGCGGCACACTTAGCGGTGGCCAGAAGCAACGAGTTGCCATTGCACGTAGCGTTGTCTCCAACCCCAAGATCCTTCTCCTTGACGAAGCCACAAGTGCCCTCGATCCCAATGCCGAGCGAATCGTTCAAAAGGCCCTATCTCGAGTTTCTCAAGAGCGAACCACGGTGGTCATCGCACATCGCCTATCAACCATCAAGGACGCTGACAACATCGTCGTTGTTTCAGCTGGACAGGTCGTTGAGCAGGGCACTCACGAGGAACTTCTTGCACTCAATGCTCACTATGCCAGACTCATTCGCGCACAGAACCTTGCAGTCTCCTCGAATGACATTCAGAAGGACATGAGTGCGAAGCAGGATATGGTCGAAGTCGAGACAGACGAGGAGGTGGCGTGCGTCATGACAGCTCAGACCGAGAAGTCCATGGTGCTTAAGGATGGAGAGGGCAAGCCAAAGGACCGGTCTATTATGACGAGCATCTTCCTTATCATTAAGGAACAAAATGCCCTTCTCCCTCACATCATCGTCGCAGCACTTGCCTGTAGTATCGCCGCAGCCACCTGGCCAGGTCAAGCGGTCCTGTTCTCCCGACTCATCACTGCCTTCTCTTCCAGTGAACCCTCTGCATCAGATGCCAACTTCTATGCCCTCATGTTCTTCGTCATTGCACTTGGCAATCTAGTCGCCTACTTCACCATCGGATACATCTCCAACCACGTGGCTCAATCCATCTCTCATCAGTACCGCCTCGAGCTGTTCAGTCGTATGGTCGTCATGGACATTGACTTCTTTGATCGACCAGAGAACTCATCCGGTGCATTGGCTTCAACCTTGTCCTCAGTCCCCACGAGCTTGACAGAGCTTCTTGGGCTGAACATCTATGTTGTTCTCGTCATGGCTGTCAACATCACCGCTAGCTCCATCCTTGCCCTGGCATATGGTTGGAAACTGGCTCTTGTTATGGTGTTTGCAGGGTTGCCTCTTCTCATGGGTTCTGGCTACATCAAGATCCGCCTTGAGTCTAGACTTCATGAGAGCAACGAGGCAAGATTCCGAGAAAGTGCCAGTCTTGCCAGCGAGGCCGTCTCAGCTCTGAGGACTGTTACCTCTTTGACCGCCGAGTCGGACTTTATTCAGGCATACTCTGAGGCTCTGTCAAGCATAGTTTCCCAATCGGTCAAGTCTCTCTCAATCTCAATGTTTGCATACGCCTTCTCACAATCCATCGAGTTTCTAGTTATGGCACTCGGATTCTGGTATGGCTCACGACTCATCTCCTCTGGAGAGTACACATCAGAACAGTTCTTTCTCATCTTCATGGGTGTTTTGTTTGCGGGCCAAGCTGGCGCCCAGTTGTTTGCCAACTTGGGTAGTCTCACAAGGGCAAAGGGTGCGGCAAACTATCTATTGAACCTGCGAGAAGAGCTACCAGTCGTTCGAGAGACCTATGAGAACAAAGATCTAGGCCCTGACCTTGACGAGCCCATCAGGGTTGATAATGTTCACTTCAAGTATAAGAGTCGAAGCACCAAGGTCCTTCATGGGCTTTCAATGGATGTAAGTCTGCTCTTTACCCATCTCAAGAACATCCACTAATATTCCCAGATCAAACCATCTCAGTTTGTTGCGATTTGCGGTCCCAGTGGCTGCGGCAAATCAACCCTGGTCTCTCTCCTCGAGCGATACTACGATCCTACATCTGGCAAGATCTGCGTTGGTGGGCAGGACATCAAGGATGTTTCGCCTCGCCTCTACCGTAACGAGATGTCCATGGTTCAACAGGAGCCTGTCCTCTACGAAGGAAGTGTACGAGAGAACATCTTGATGGGACTTGATGGTGATATTGGCGATACATCTGACGAGCGACTCAACGAGGCTGCTCGACAGGCCAACATCCTTGAGTTTGTCTCATCCCTCCCAGAAGGATTCAACACTCCAAGTGGTGCACGAGGCACAGCATTCTCAGGCGGTCAACGTCAACGAATCGCCATTGCCCGTGCTCTTATCCGCAAACCGAAGCTCCTTCTTCTCGATGAGGCAACTTCGGCGCTCGATACACACTCGGAGCAACTCGTCCAGGAGGCACTGGAACAGACGAGAAGGGAAAGCGGATGCAGTGTGATTGCGGTTGCTCATCGACTTTCGACCATTCGAAACGCTGATGTCATCTTTGTGCTTGTTGGTGGAAAGGTTGTTGAGGTGGGAACTCATGAGGAACTTCAGGCTAAGGGAGGTGTATATGCGGATATGTGTCAGGCTCAGTCTCTAGACAGAGAGGCCTAGGGATAGACTCCTTGTTTTTCTCTGCATTTAGATTCAGATTTTTGTACTCATCATGGGGAGCTAATATAGCTCCTTTGCTTTACATTCTCTCTGTTACTCTTCCTTAATATTACAGTTTTTATTCTAACTTTCTTTCCTCGCTGACATACGATGTACAGTTACTGTAGGTTAAGTTTGGTCTGACCTGAGAGCGGTGACATTCAACCCCTGCATATAGTTTGCCCTACTCGCTTCGCCCCGTCGGAGCGGTCGGTACACTACCTTAGTGAGCGCGGAAAAGTTTCTGAAACGTGCAATTAAGCCTATTGTTAAGCATCCCTCACTACTCCGTAAGACTGTTTGCTACAGGCACATGAGACCTTGCAGCGATGACAATCCTTTTATTCTCCATTAAGCTAACCCATCTGAAATGGATTTCCATTTTATCCAACAGGCTGAATTACTTCAGACGGAAAAGCCCACATTTGTTGCAACATAATGCCAGGAAAGTGTAGTAACAAGATTCTTATCCGTAGAAAACGGAACATGGCCTGGATAAAGAAGGTAGTGAAATCCAGAAGTGTCGGAACCTGGCTCGCCGAACCTGGCAATAGTGGATCGTAATGCTGGTAAGTCTCCATATGATGCCGAAGGTTCAGAGGGAGTGGGATACCGGTAGTTGAGTCAGATAAAGTGTGGCTTAGAAGATCATACCCCCTTGAGGGATATTCCCTTTTAGATAGGGACGTTTGTATAATGCCGCTGTCGGAAGTTTAGTGATTGCGACCTTTCCATAATAGGATGGAAGTTGTGCTGGAAGGATTATATCACAGTGATAACCGTGCTGTAGGAACATTGCATTTTAGCCTGTTAAATGCCAAGGTGACTTATGACAGGGTTTAGGTTTTCCCCTGCAGCCAACCATTACAAAGGGCCGAAGCTTAATCCCGAGTATTACCTCAGACTGCTCAAAGTCAAACAGGGGCATTAAGACATAAATACAATGAAACCACTCATCTGGGTGACTTGGTCTCTCAAGCGTTGATCTTTATCGGCTCCGCAATCATGGCATCTCCACGCTCTCTGCGCCGTTTTGTCTTCGCCTCTCTCTTTTCCCTAGCTTTTGCCCAGAACAAGGCTGAGGAACTGACTAAATGTCTCGACAAGACTGGCGTGAGAAACGTCATCGAGTCTGACAGTCAATGGGCCGCAGAGACAACTCAGTTCCAGAAGCGTATTCGTCCCCAGCCTGCTGCAATTGCCTTCCCAGAATCCCGCGATCAAGTCGCCCTTGCGCTAGAATGTGCGCGAGAGGCTGATGTCTATGCAAATGCCCTTGGTCCTGCCCACTCGTTCCAAGGAAATGGCTTCGGAAAGCCTGGGAACTTGGTCATCAACATGGCTGCGTTTGACGACGTCAAGTATGACTCAAAGACCACACTCATGACCTTCGGTGGCGGCACTCATGTTGGACCTGTTGCCAAGTACCTTTGGGACACTGCTGGACGTCATGTTCCTCACGTCCGTGGTGCCCATGTTGGTGTCACTGGATCCAGCATCGGAGGCGGCTTTGGTACCACCTCACGTTATCTTGGCACTCCCATGGATAACATTGTCGAGGTTGAGTACATGTTGTACAACGGCACCGTCGTCAAGGCTGGAAAGGGTTCCGAGCTCCTTTGGGCTGCTAAAGGTGCTGGAGCTTCCTACGGTATCATTCTCTCCATGACTACCAAGACCTTCAAGCCTGAGTTCGACAAGGCTATCAACTTCACCCTCTCTATGGGCGATCTCAGCGCCAGAGACGGCGCCAGGGCTCTCGTAGCCATCCAGGACTACGCTACTAGCAAGGACTGCCCTGATACCTTTGCCTTCCGATGGAGCTTGATGGCTCCTCCTTATGATGGCACTGGATACTTCTACGGCAATCCCGACAGCTTTGACGATGTTATTCGTCCTCTCGTTAACAAGCTCAAGAACATCAAGTCCGCTGTTGAGGTCAAGAAGACTGTCCTTCCCTGGTGGGATCTTGAAGTCGCTGTTGCTGGTGCTGGCATGAACCAGCCCGACGGTGGATTTCTCGGTGGCCGAGCATTCTATACTCAATCTCTCACCACCACGACTGACCACCCTCTCAGTCTTGAACAAGCTCAAATTCTTTTCGAGAGCACAACACTGGCCTTCAACCGAACTGACCTGACAAAGTTTGCCTACCTTGATCTCTGGGGCGGTGTCTCTCGCAATATCAAGGATAGCGACACAGGTTATGCTCATGGCAGAAACCTGTGGCTGATTCGCTGGGATGCCAACTCTGTCAACCCCTTTGTCTTCCCTGCCGACGCCATTCCCTACCTTAGAGGTCTTATGAAGCCATTCGAGGATGCTCTCGTCAAGGGCGGCTCTAAGCTCCGTGGCTTTGTCAACTATGCTGATACCGAGCTTACTGAAAAGGAGTGGAGTTCGCGTCTCTATGGTGCAAACTATGAGAGACTCAAGAAGATCAAGGCCAAGATTGATCCTGAGGGTCTGTTCACTGGTCACAAGCAGTCTATTCCCCTGCCTTAAAGATGTAGTGAAGGCTGTATATAGTTCTAGAAGTAACGTATTGTAGCTCAGTGATAAGACAGAAAATGATATCGAGTTTGAGCGATTGAATGATAAACCCATACTCTCTACCTAGTTTCAATATCTGCAAGTGAGATGGTTGCCTCAAGATTTAAGTGACGGCGGTCAGTTGCCTAATTGAGCAGTGAGTGGATCACGGGCACCAAATCGTTGATGTAAATTGGCTCAGTCTATCTAAGCTTGATTTTGCTGTCTTGATGGTGCAGATTCAGCTCAAATAATATTACTGATGAAACTGGCGATGCAAAAAAGTAGGCTGATGTAAACAACGAAAAAGAAAAACAAATGAGGCACACCGGATTTGAACCGATAACCTTCAGGAATCTCCGTGCTTGATAGCTGGAATCTGACGCGCTACCGTTGCGCCAGCGCCCCACTGTTGGAGAAGAGTGTTGCAAATAGATCTCATATTGGCCTACTTTGCGCCAGGCCTTCATATGAGCACTGATGTTAGAGCCTTGACATGTTTGCATTATGACAAGTCCTATAATGTTGATATATCTGAATTTGCTCTACCATAGACTTTTTTGAAACTATTAAACTATATATAAGCCAAAGTTAGAGTATCTTGACGCCACCGTAAGTCAAAATAATAGTAGGAATAGTGAATCATGAAATGGGCACTGAGGTAACCTTCGTAGGGTAGCAAATAGGTTGGCAGTATTGACCACACAAAGCGCGGCATTTACCTTGAAATAAGGTTGTATCGAATAAGCATATTCCCCTGTCACCCCCGCTCCAACGTCGTCACGGACTTTCAAGCATGAAATAATGCCGTCCAATCCAGGAACGTCAACATCATTACAAGCATAATGACGACAGCCAACCTCTTTTTAGCCTGATAATTACTGCACTATTCGTAAGCAACCCCTATCCTAAAACGTTGTATATATTCCCCTCCTCCTTGTTACCGCTCCACTTCAATATCTTTCCGCCTCGCAAGTGATCACAATGAAGTTTTTCCAGCCCATTGTCGTCTTTCTGTCTCTCCTCACCTCTATTGCCCCGAGTGGGGTCATAGCGGCGGAAGAATCGGCAGCTACTCAGCATCAGAAGGGCGAGACTGTGAGATACCGAGGATGTCAGTATTCCTTCACACATATTATTGGCTGAGTGCTCAATTGATCATCTCTAGTGAATCTATATGTGTCCAAGCCCGGGAGGTTTAACCTTGGCCACAAAAAGCCTGGAAAAAGAACAGGTGTTCTTCTTCTCACCGATATCTACGGCATCCAGTTGAAGGAGAACCGAGAGTAGGATTGCCCACCCACTCTGACTTTTCCTCACTAACCAATGCAGATTGGTCGATGAATTTGCCAAACAGGGTTTCTTTACTGTTGCTCCAGACCTGTTCGGGGGCGATCCGGCAAAAGAAACTCCAGGCTTCAACACCACCGAGTTCCTTGCCAAGCATCCTCCCAGTGTCACTGACCCAATTGTTGCAAAGGCAATCAACTACCTACGCAATGAGCTCAAAGTGAACTCCGTCGCTGCAACAGGTTATTGCTACGGTGGACGTTACGTCTTTCGTTCACTAGGCCAGAACGGCAAAATCGACGTTGGCTTCACTGCTCATCCCAGTCTCTTGGCTACTGATGAGATTGAGGCTGTCAGAAAGCCCGTATCCGTCGCTGGTGCAGGTCAGTTTCAGCCTCTGATAACGATAAACGAAAAACCAAAAGCTGACATGGATATAGCCGAGGACCAGATCTTCCCCCAGACCAGACAAGCGGAGACTGAAGCCATCCTCACTAAAATAGGCAAGCCTTTCACTTCGGTTCTGTACAGTGGAACCACTCATGGCTTTGCTGTTCGCGCGAATGCGTCAAGCCCACAGCAGGTCTTTGCTAAAGACGAAGCGTTCTATCAAGCTGTTCGATTTTTTAATGCATGGGCCTGATTCGCGATACACAAGTCGCAGACCACGACCTCCCGCAAATTATAAGCAGAGGCATTTCTACTTTCTTTCTTACGCACGGATTCCTGGCACACGACAGGTATTGTGCGCCATATAGTTATCTAATAATATTTTCCACTCTTGTGCTCACCATACCGTTCCCAATTCGACTTAGAGAAACCTCAATCATGCTAGCCATCATGACAGAAACATGAAGTACTTGATGACTTTGCACCATGATGTCAAATCTCTGTACCGACACGAGCTTCGACCTTGCTGCTTGAATCTCTCCAGAGCTGAAGAATTTGGTCTACGTTACCCCAGCCGAGATCTAAATTCTGGGTTCATCGTGGCTATGTAGGTTTTGCTATATGTATGAATAAAGATTTTTTTAATGAAATATAATAAAGTTAACCCCTTCTCCGTCACTTCCGGCGTAGGCAGGCAAGGTATAGAAACACCGGCGATAATCGTAAACTCCGAGAAAACATGAACTGAGTATCATCTTTCGGGAATTAAATTGGCCTACCAAATGAAACCAAACTTGTGTATGCCACGCTAATGTTTGAGAGAGGAAGAAACCGACCAAAGAGTCGGGGATGAGATAAACCGAGTCTCGCTAGGGATGAAACCTAGCTGTATTCACCGCTTACGCCTAGATGGCCTCGCAGCTAGTCACTAATATTCTGACTAGTTCTGAAAAGGAATATGCTCGGGACTCTCGGGAGTGTTAAGGTTGTCTGATTGGCCTCCGAACGCCATGGCCGTAACTTAGTTTGTTATTTGAGTTATCATCCAGGCTATGATAATACATCATCAGAATAAGGATTTGTCACTATATCGAACTCATTTCTGCTTGGCACAGACTTCATGCTACTTGCTATCGTGTGTTGACCTCGCAGGTTGGCTCTGCCAGTTCATGTGCCGGTGAATCAATATGAGATGAGCATATAAAGCAGTCTTTAGCTGCTGCAATCCAGTCTGGTTTATCGTTCACTAATTCACAAGCTATCCCCTTTTTTCAACACTCATATTCCTACCACAATGTCCGATCATCCAACTGCAATTCCCAAAGGCTCCTGGGTTCTTGTGACAGCCGCAAGCGGTCACACTGGGAGTCATATTGTCTTCGAGCTATTGAAGAGAGACTTCAAGGTCCGCGGCACTGTTCGAGACTTGAAATCCAGCCAGTGGTTACTTGAGGACGATTTTGTTTCCAAGTACGCAGAACGCGGTCATATCGAGCTTGTAGTTGCTGATACGACCAAACCCCATGACTTTGATAGAGCCGTACAGGGTGTTGTGGCTGTCATACATGTTGCAGTCATTGGGGATTTGGTTCCTGATCCCAATGTTGCCATTCCAGCTACTATAGAGTCAGCCTTGTCTGTTTGTCGGTCAGCAGCAAAGGAACCATCCGTGAAGCGATTTGTCTTCACTTCAACCTTTTGGGCTGCTACCTTTCCAGTCCCTGGTGCCAGTGATACCATTACAAACCTTGACACCTGGAACGATGCTGCGATTCAAGCTGCTTGGGCCCCTCCTCCATATGAATCGGATCGAATTCTGCCGGTGTATTTCGCAGCCAAGGTTGAGGCAGAAAAGGCAGTCTGGAAGTTTGTAAAAGATGAGACACTCCCCTGGGTAGTCAACTCAGTCAGCCCTTGTGTTATCCTGGGAGACCTCCGAGATGATAAGCATCTGCGGTCCGTACCGCCCCAGCTCATTGAACAGCTTTATCTGGGCAATACCGAAAAGCTGCAAACTCCAGCTAGTAAGTAACATCTCTATAATAGATACTTGTGACTAATTATGAGTAGTGTATTACGGCCACGTCACTGATGTCGCGATTATCCATGCCGCCGCTGCAATCGACCCCGGCGTACAAGGTCAACGCATTCAAGTTCTCGCATCATCTTTTACATGGAACGACTGTCTAGATATCCTACGAAGCGCCTATCCCAACCGCAGCTTCGTAGATAACTTTATTTCTGGCGACCCGAAATTGATATACAACATTGAGAGGGACATTGCTCTTGATCTCCTACAGAAATGGGCCGGGCGTGGTTGGATCAGTTTGGAGTCGAGTGTTACAGAAGTGGTGAATTACTTGTTCAAAGCCAAGAGGCTGGATAACAAGTAGGTATCTAGGTTTCATTGCAGACACTCTCCTAAAGGGTTTTCATGGCTTATCTGTGAGCTTATTAATTAGCCTAATAATGATATACCATCAGCTGATGATTGGCTTTGGTCCCCGCTGACTCAGATTCATGTTGAGAAAACGAAGACCGGTCTGGCATCCCATTCCCTTCTTTTATCTTTGTCATCCTTGTATTAGCTCATCAAAAATGGAGAATTGTGTTAGAGACACGGAATGTCAATCAGTTATTTACAGACAAATGACGTTAGTCAGAAGAAGAGGCCGCGGCAGAGCACCAAAAAGCCAATCAGTTGAAGAACCGACAAAGTTTCAACCTGGAACACTGCAATTCATCAACTCTGCTCATCCAGATGAGATCACCAATGCAAATAGTATCAGATTGATAAGATCCCACGCAGCAAAGCTTTCTCGTGCTCTACAGAAGGACAAGAAGCAAGGCCAAGCTCTCGAAGAATATGACCCTGAAAGCTCAGCTGAGGCAGAGTTGAGATCGCTGATTCACCAAGAAAGCGATACACGTTACCGAAAGATCATGCCTAAATCAAAAGTACATGAACTGACTGGAAATCGACCACCAAGTCCTCTCCAGTTGATTGGCGGTGCTCGCAGTGTCGCATACACAGGATTTGCAAGGCCACTTTCAGATGATGAGCACTATCTCTTTGATTTCTGTAGGTCTACCCTTCTCGACTATCAGCCAGCTGGAGCAACTAACATGTTATATCATAGATCTAAACTATGTTATTTCTTACGGATACACAGCATGCTATGCCCAGGATGATGAGCGGAACTTTAGCTACCTCATGAGACATATCTGGGTGCCCAATGCAATGTCTAAACTCAGTCTTATGGCTGCCGTCTTTCACGTAGCGTGCCGGAACTATGCCGCCGCCACAAATAATGATCTATCAAGCAAATTTGCGGTCAAAAAACTCCAATATCGACTGACATGCATCCAAATGGCTAAGGACGCCATCGAATCGGAGGCTGTCGCTACAGATACAACTATCGCATTGGCAATGCTGATGGCCTCTGAAGCAGTGAGCATTCCTTCCCACTCTTTGGTTTCACTCTTTATTCTAAGAAAAAGGCTAACTGGATCATTGTAGTTCCTTGAAGGAGACATGTGTGCGTATTGGAGCCATGGTGCTGGCGTTATGAAAATGGTGCGTGCGCGGGGAGGCGTTGATATGCTGGGAATGTCGGGATTCTTGACTAGAACTGTCTCAGAATCTATCTATCTAACGCGAACCAATATGATAGCCGGCCCAGATGTCTTGGATCCAAAGATAATAGCCTCCTGAGATTCGGAGTACAATCGCTAGAATAGCCATCAGATTTCAAAATACTGTACAGATCTTGAATTGTATCATACAATTCTGCCTGAAAGTCAGTACTACGTGTTAAATTTTCAATTCACCGAATGAGCTTCTCAAATACGCGAAAATACAGTGGTCAGAATAATGAACCGTATGTTTCTGTACATGAGTTATGGTTTTTGATGAGATATGATAGCCCACTAAGCATAGGCTCAGTCATTTTCTATTGACTTTGGCCCGTAGCTTTTGGCTTGTAAGAGGCTTTCTGGATGTATATCTGACTCTTGATAACCCCGTCTCAAGAGTCGTCTAGAACTTGCCACTAACCGCATCGGCATCCAGTTGATAGGACTTATCAGGCTTAAGTTTGGATTTGTTGTTACATTCATATTCAAATCTAAATAGTTTCTATACCCCCTTTCATTACTTATCACTAGATTTAGCGAATAACTGAATTATCTCGGTGCCGAATCGGCAAAAGTCATTCTACTGTCGTATTATCATACGCAAGAATACGCAGCTATTGCCTTAGCCGTGCAGACACGTCTACATGCTGACAGACAAATCAAGTTTTCATCTATAAGCAGACATCTCATTCCAAGCTCACAGTCACTGTTATCTTATTTGAGGTGGTGGTGATTAGGGCGTATTCAAAGGCCAACTGAAGGATGTAGCTCTTGAGACATGTGAAACATAATAGTTTCAGGAATGCATATAAACTGATTCAAACTCCCCCTTTCAAGGCAAAATGTCAGCAACACTGAAGCTTCTCATCTCAATGGTCCCTAAACCTACTTGCCTTGCCTTTGTGGCCCTTGTAGCTTTCACCGCTAGCCAAAACCTACAGGCCACTCTGCATACAACATCATGGAACTCAACATTCAAACTCTCGCCTGAGCAACTTAGTCTTGCCAACTTGACCAGTGAAGAAGGCGCGCAGATCAACAATATCATCAACTTTGACCGGACTCTACTCGCCTATGGTGGTCCTCACCAAGATGACTTTTACACGCTCCCCCTTGGTCTAAAGATCCCAAAGAGTCCGGGTGAGCTTATCAAGCTCCAAGAAATCACGGACCCGAAGCCCTACACAATCCCTGCCTCGACTGCGATGTCTCGTTTCCTCTACTCAACGACAAACGTCAATGGCACCCTCATCCCCGCATCTGCCTACATCCTTTGGCCATATACCACCAAGAAAATGAAAGCCATTCCCCACGGAAAGGCCCCGACTGTGCTTTGGACTCACGGCACATCTGGATGGTATCCCACCGCTGCACCATCTACCCATCGCAGTCTCTTCTATCAGGACTTTGTACCATATGCCTTGGCTCTGGCAGGGTATGCTGTTGTGGCTCCTGACTACGCCGGTCTCGGCGTTGGTACCTCCTGGGATGGGACAGGCATTCCTCACGAGTATGGTATCTATCGGGCTGGTGGAGCGGATGCTCTCAATGCCTTGAGAGCTGCTTTGACTGCGTTCCCGGAGTGTTTGACAACTGATTATGTAAATGTTGGTCATAGTCAGGGAGGTGCCGTTGGATGGGGCGTCTCTGAGCTTCTTGCAGAAAAGAAGGGAAGATTCAAGGATCTAGTTAAGGGTCATCTAGGAACCCTCCTTTTTGCTCCACCTACAGATGCATTCTCATTGCCAGCAACTTCGATAACTACCTGGGTTGGTAAGTATTTGAACCAAGCCTATCCTGAGTTCAAGCTTAGTGACTGGCTTACTCCCTTGGGTATCGACCGAGTCACTCTCTTCAATCAGGTTGAGGGATCTCAAAGCGTCAGTAGCTTTCTCTTCACCTCTGAAAAGGATATTGTTCAGCCTAACTGGATGAACACATGGTCTGTGGCTGCTCTCAAACAAATCGTCAACCCCGGTGAGAGGCCTTGGAAGGGACCTATGCTTATCATCCAAGGTGACAAGGACCCAGCAGTGCATTATAACGCATCATTGGCTACTTCAGAGGCTACTTGTGAGAAGTATCCTGGTGATCTGGAGTTCTTGGGTGTCCCTGGAGTTGGCCATTTCCCTGGTATGTATGCAACTCGGTCGATTTGGATGGAATGGATTAAGGAGAGGTTTGAGAGACGCAAGGTCCAAAAGGAAGGCTGTGTTCAGTCCAAGGTTGACCGATTTCTACCTGACGATCATTATCAGCATAATCCAAACTCCTTCCCTTTGTGGGCTGGCAAATCCGAATGGGCTTATGAGCTTCCCCAGGGACATTAATCCCAGCAATGGCAGAGGGGTGATAGAGTCGCAAGGCGAGATGTGGGGAGACTTTGAATTGAAATTCTTAGACATGGGAGACCAAAGCCTACTCCATGACAGAATAGCTTAGACTCAGATTCAGGATGTTATAACTACAGCCATGTCATGCCAATCCGTTCAGCACAAGGCTCGACATTCCGAAGTTCATTCGTCCATTCTAAGTCTATCAGTTCCATCTCCATCGTCACTCCCAGCCATGTTCGTTCTCGTACCAGAAGATGTCGTCGCCAGACATAACCCTACTTCTATTTTATTGCTTCTCTTCATCTTTAGAGCCATCGAGATCAAGAAAAGAACACTCCTTAGGATCCTTATAGAATGAACCGCCAAGCTGTTTTATTACTTCACAACGCTCTGACATAGTAAAAGCGTTTCCGATCCTTCCCAGACCTCTCATCTCAGAGTCAAACAAGGTAGTATGTATAGCCCAGACACCACCGTCGGCCGGCCAGCCCACGAACAAGCGGGGAGCATCGGGATCTTCGTTCTTGTCCTGGTCCGAAAGTTGGTGGAAGGGGTCGCGATACCATTTGGCTCCAAGCTGACGCATTTTGGCACAGTGAGCCTCCTCCTTGTCAGGCTCGTCTGACTTGTTGGCGGTCTCGAATCGATCGATGCCAAGGAACTCCAATTCTGCTACTGAGCACAAATGGTGATAGTAGCCGCCCTTTGCAGGCCAAACTATCGCTACACCGCCGAATCTACCCCCGAATCGGCACCGGGGAAACCATGTGACTCCGAATGATCCATGAAAACCACCTTCTGACAGGTTGTTTGACATTTGAAGATTGAATCCTTCAGTTTCCGGGAATATATTTTGATCAGATTGATAGGAGGGGTAAGGAATACCAAGAAGGAGACAAGCCAAGAAGGAAATGAGAGTCGTGTATGTGAACATCAGGCAGTTTCTCGATACGCAGAGACATAAGCGGATTGATGTACAGTTCGGGTTCTGCATGTTGGTGCCTAGAAAGGGGTGTTTTATGCTACCTAGCAGGTATACTGTACTTGTGGAATAGTGGATGTTCCGATCCCCGGATCCCGTTGCCACCAGGCATTCCTACGAATTTCATGAGGGATTTCTTCACCACAACACCACGAGCTATCGCCCGCACAGGAGGAATATCAAAGCGTATACGACTGACGAATTACTCTCTGATCGATGCAACTTTGCCTTGCATCATGCACTCCTTAATATGAGTAATACGAAGAAGCTGAGCGATATTGCGCCCCCAACAAGCTCGTCTTCTGCTTATCACTCTTGCAATACGAAGCATCAGAAGTGGTATCATCCGAGCCCTCCGGTCATTGCCGGAATAGGATTGTTTCAGAAATCTCTGTCGGCCACACTCTCTCGGATATTCCAGCGAATTAAATGCATTGAACGAGCTCCCGTCAACCAGATGCTGTTGGTTGTTGTTGGCTCATGTCTGTGCGTAAAGCACGAGGTGGTCTTGCGTACCATATTGGATGGTCCAAGATTATAACACTATAACGCTTGATTAACCAACCTTAAAGATCATTCGGTTCCTATCAGGGGCTCCTATCAAATCACAAGTTTCAAATCTTGTCCGTTGGTCGTCATTCGTAGCTGTTTGAGGATTCAAAGGATTCTGAGTCATAGCAAAGCCCAAAATACACTTCAGACAGTTGAAATAGACAGGCTTAAACCCGGTCAACATGGATATCCCGAGTTGTGTGTGTCCGAACTGTAGCATATCTGCTGAGATTGAAAAGATCAATCGTGGTTTCCCACAAGTCCAGGATGCTTATTCCAGCGGATTGTGTTCAACCTGCTAAGTTGAAAGCAGGCTATAGGTCTAATGTCACCGTAAAACTCTGTGTATCATATACAGTAGGTGTTAATCGTTTTCATTACTCCATGGCCGACGCAAGTCTACCAGATTTGATAAAGCAAGACTGACGGTGTTTGGTTGTGAACTCAGCCTGGATCTGGTGTGGCTTTAATTCATCCTTACGGGTTACATTTCCTGTGCTCCTCTGCTTGCGCCCTGACTCTGATCATCGTCTGTTGGTATGTCTGTTGGCAACTCAGAAGATTTACTTGAAACCGTACGTCAACCAACTGCATTTATCACCATGCATAGTAAGAGGCCAAAGCCTAAATCCATTATCCATGTATGGTACTCTCTTGGCGGCTGGCATGACTTTGGGGACTGCTCAAGCATGGCATTATACATAGATGAAGAGACAATGGCCTCCAGACTACAATCCTTAAGCAGATTGATGCATCATAACAAGATTTCCTTAATTATGAAAGTCCTTTTCACTTTTATCTTTTCGTTGACCTACCAGCTTCTGCCTTTCGTGGTGCCAGTCTATTCAAAGACTAGCGACCGCCAGGCAGCTATTGATACCCTTAGGGATGCACTGGCAGATAGTGAGTATAATCTGACGGTTGCAGACGGAGATGTTGGTGAATTGGCCACTAGGCTCTTCGGCTGGCAAGGATGTGGTGGCTGGGACTCTTCTAAGA
Source organism: Fusarium verticillioides 7600 (assembly GCF_000149555.1). Classification (NCBI taxonomy): domain Eukaryota; kingdom Fungi; phylum Ascomycota; class Sordariomycetes; order Hypocreales; family Nectriaceae; genus Fusarium; species Fusarium verticillioides. Next base: position 1,190,165 of record NC_031680.1, on the reverse strand, counting down.
GAAAGGCCATCTACTCTGGCTGGGGGCAGTCCTGGAAAATGATGGATGCTGTTCAGGGGAAGAGTCTCAACTGGAATGAAGCGGCTGCCGTTGAATATCTTGCTCCCCCCTTCATAAACTAAGAAGAGCGAACCGCTATTCAGAGTATGATTATCATTGGTTGTTTGACTTATTTTCGCAGTGCTAATCCGAGTCAGACATCATCGACACCGTTGTAACCATCAGAGGCGGTAGCAATCTCAACCCACTTGAGTGGTGGCTTCACGTTCGATGCGACGATCCTGACGGCAAATGCCCTTTTAACTCAGGCAGCGGTACTCATCTCTACCAGGTTGTGAAGGACAACAGTAATAAAGAGTTGCCTATTGAGCATCGTGCGAATCTCAACAACTATTACAAGAACAAAGGTCAGTTTGAAAGTCATCAATGCCTGTGATGGTTTTGCCAACAGTATCTCTAGGTCGCATTTGGTTCCACGAGTTATTACATATCGACTGGGCCTCTGGAGTGGACTCGCCTTACCATATCACTGATCTTATCTGTATGCTAACTGATCAAGATGGTGAACCTTTTAACCTGCCCATTTATGGTCCGCAGCTGACTAAAAGCCTGGCCAAGTTCAAACTTGGTGCAGCTTGGTGGCTGAAGAGAAATGCAGATAACTTTGCCATGTATGTTATAGCCAAGACTGTACAAAAGGCTACTGGCAACTACCCCCATCTTCCACTGGCAGTGACACTCCAGGGAGTACAGGACAATCCCGATATTTTCATGACGAGCAACATCATCATCGATCGAGAGGGACGGACAACCATAGTCGGCCCCAATGATCAAGGTGAATGCCAGGCCCCCGACGACGAAGATGGCCCAGGGGATAAGGAAAACGTCGTCCCTTTTGATTCTAGCACGTGGTTCATGGACGAGAGCTACTACCCCGAGGACTATAACCGTCAAGTGAGGGGCTGGTTGGCCGATGCCAATCCACGCCACAACCGTGTTCGCATCGTGCTGATGCAAACAGCGGCGGGTCCTCAATGGATAGTAGTCGACGACACGCCTGAAGATCCGATCAAGGACTTTTGTCTTGCAGAAATTCTATCAAGGGTTCCCGCAAAAGGAGATGAAAACAACCTGGAGTTTCCAACCGAGCTTCCTGCATTCGAGGCCCATGGAGCCAAAGGGTGCGTTTATTCTGGAACTTCTAGCATTGTAGGTAGTTTGACTTGTGAGGAAGGTCCTTCGGACATTCGATGCTGGGAGGACCCTGAATGGAGGGACATGTCTTATTGCTATGGTGGGAAGTACATGCTAGGAATTAAGTGTGACTGGGCATGATTTATTGTATATTTATGTGCGATCTTAATTAGTAGTAGTTTGAGCCAAGATCTATCATATCTCTTTCCTCGTCTAGACACCTACATCTATCCCTGTTTATCAACTCAATCTTGCTGCTTGGTCTCCGCTCACAATAGATCATCTCAACCACCAAGCCTGACTAAAAACTATGTGATATCTCGTCGTAGAAACACAGCATCGACAGGAGGATCTTCGTCATCCAAGTAGTGGCCAGGCTGCATGTGAATCAGCCTATATCCTCGCCGTTCATACCAATCCTGGTTAGTTGACTAAAACGTGTCAGTTTTGTTGACGGCAAACATTCACAACGATCCAGACTTACACCCAGCTCCTTTCCGTTCTTTTCTCGGTACAACCTCTTCTGCATCTCCTTCTCGGCGGTATCAAGTGCGAGGGTTTTGGCACATAGGGGCTCCTCAATTGCCATTGACTCGATGATGTCCATGGCTGCTCGCCCGATGCCTTTGCTTCGAAGTGCTTTTGAGACGTAGAAGGTCTTGATCCAGTAGACGCCTTCTGTGGGAAGATCAAGGACAAAGTTTCCTGTTTTCTCGTTTCTGTCATCAAGTGAGATATGGCCCACAGGATAAAACTTTGTATGTGTAGGCTTTCGGGGTTTGGCTCTGAGGCTTTCGGCTGTGTCAAGCAATGGTACCTTGTCCTGAGAGATATCAATACAAGTAATTATCTATTAGTATCAGAGACTTACTTCAGGGTACGCATCTAAGTGTAATTGGAGTGTTTCGCGAGTTTCGGGGTCATCTGGTCGCAGCGTCTAGTCAAAGTTACACCTCTGCAATTATGAATCGATCCTTGAGGAAACTAACGATCCAGAAAATGGACTTCCGGCCCGAGACTTGCCTCTCTTTCCATCCTTCAACTAAATGGTTATCCCAACCGCATTGAACTCGCTGTGCATAAATACGGTTGACATGCTCTGGGGAGTTGGGGTCCCAAGGGACTAACACGAGCTGATCTTGACGAGTTGCTGACGGCATAGCTGATGTTGCATCTAAAACTCAAAGTTCGATAGCATCAAGTATGTGATAATTAGAGTTTAGAAGATAATCTCAAAAATATAGAGATAGTTATTAAGGCTTCAATGAATTATTTGTCATACACGGTAATGAGTCATTGGAGGGCGCGGAATACGAGTTTGTCCGAGACAAATGGTGCGATTTGGTCGCTAAACGACAAGCATCGGAGTTGGACATCTCGCCCCGAACTTCCTTTTTTGTCCAAGGCAACGAGACTCGTGGGAACTTTTGAGTACTACAAGCTCAATTGAGTTCTTTCAGGTCTCACAATCAACAGCTTGCCATTGTATAGTTTACAACAGCTGAGTCATTGAGTGGCTCCAGTTACTGCACCTGAGTGAGTGTCTATCGTCGATCAATTAGCCTTCGGGCATCAGACTTTCACATAGTATCTGTATTGGAAAGATTATAGTACAATCAATTACTACATAGTTTCTCCATTCGTTCAAATCAATGTCTTTCACTTAAATCTATAATACGGACTGCAAGCTCAAGTCCCTATTTCAGCGACCAAGGCTATACACCGCTGTACAGGGTAAGACGTTGAGTAACGCATGTACAGCCTTAACATTACCTGGACTTCAGATCTGCTTATTGGGGCTGCGGGATAACATTATTCGGCATTTAGGATTGTCCCAGCGGATATCTGTATGTTTCTCTGTAGATCATTGCGTGTCCATATTCGTGGGCATGTGAGGGCATCTCGCCAGAGATAAGAATTGTATAAGCTCGTATCTGTATTTCGGACATTATCCAGTCAGAGTTTCTCACCGTTCATCAGTAGAAGAAACATAATTTGAATTATCGCAAATTACTCCGATTCCTGTCCCCTTTCCTTCCTGTATCATGAATATAATCAAAAGTCCTTGAATCATTCTATATCCCCTATATTGAATCCACTATGGTATAACCGACGCGCGCCCCCAAACCAATTTACAAAAGGATATAAATACAGACAAAGTATGGTTCCTAAGCTATAATCATTAACTGTCTGTCGAGCTCATGATCCCTTTCCATGGTAGCTTTGCAGATCGCACTCCTTCCAAGGCGGACTAGCTCAACAACAAAGTCATTGATAAGTTTCATATGCGAGACTTCTGAAGTGGTCAATCGCCGCACTGGGAGATTGTTGATCAGATCAGCGGCTGCTTTGAGAAGCTCAAGGTCTTGCTCAGCCCGCTCATGGAGTGGGTACAGCAAGATGTTGAAGAAGAGAGTGATCATGGCTGCTGTGGGATAGAAGACAATAACCCTACACAAGAGTTAGTCACTGAGCTGGATTCGGTGTGCGCGAGCTGTTGTTACCAGAATGCTTCGCCAGCGACTCCACACATCGCTGCGCGCAAATAACAAAGTGTCGACCGACTAGCCTCCAGCGCAAGAGCATTGCTCGATTCGACTCCAGGGACCCATTCGGGCTGGTCGTTGGAGTTTCCAGGATCACGCTCCATGCACCTACCACTCGCTCGATGGATTGCGATCATGAGATGATGATAGTCCAAATGAAGGGTGATATGTCTCATACTGCGAGGAAGATGCATCCCTTGAAGAGCGACTTGAGACTCATTGGTGATCGAGAGCGCAGGGCGGAATGAAGGGGGTACGGATTGCCTCCATGCTTCGAGCTCTTCGTCAAGTTCTCGGATGTCGCAAAGGAGCTGAGCATGTGATTTCTTAGCAGCCTGGGCCGAATACAGCAGACGACTAGTTTTGTCTTTGAGCTGGCTCAGGCGAGGGTCACACGGGAGATGAGGCATTAGACTCTCTTCTTCGTAGGAAACTTTGGGGATGCTTCTATCGAGCTTGGGGAGGTATTCATAGCAGTCGAAGTAGGTCTCCGGAAGGGTGAGATCGCAGTATTCATCTGACATGAGCGGTGGTTGACCTGTCCGTAGAGCGATATCTTTATCGAAGATATAGCATAGCCAGAATAGCATGCGAAGTTGGCGCCGTTCCCTCTCTGAACGTGTAACCTGCGAGCTTCGCAACTTACATGATATGTAAGTATGGCCTCCAAGCGTGAATACCATGCGGCACGCAATGGCATGGAACATGGCACCGGATCGAAGGCGCCCAGAGAATATCTCATGCATGTTCTAGTCATCTGTCAGTTCTATTGGGGTCCAATCCTCAGGTCAAGTCCTTACCAGCATGAAGACTATTTGGAGGTTGTTGATACTAGCTATCTCCAGAACATCAGTGAGCAGATAACGTGCCTTTGTGGCACACAAGTCTGTGTCGATACTTGGTGCGTCTTCAAATGTGTCTTGGAAGAGTACTATTGTTGAGAGGAAGGCCAAAACGCCAACTTTGGCACTAAGATGCTCCAAAGAAGGAACTTTGCCTGTGTACGGCTGATACGCTAATTCAATGGTATCCTTGAACAGAACCCGTTCCACGACGGGAAACACCAAACTGAAAGAGGAATGAGTAAAGGCGTCGAAAGCCTTCTCAGTGATACTTCTATCAGGAAGTTCGTATAAGTCGCGTTGGTCATGGTAAACGTGGGGTGCAGGCGATTGGGAGGGGTTGGAGTGGTCTGTGGCGCCAGGATTAAGAATAACATCGTGGCCAGTCTTTGAAGTTATCCATTGTCTTCCCTCTTCTGAAAGCAGAGGGAGTCCATTATGTTGACTGATGTGGCCAAAGTGACAACCACCATAATGGAGTTGCCCATAGGAAACAGAGCTGGTGAAGCCGCCAGCAGGAGATGGGGCTTGAGATATAAAGGGAGATCCTTGAGATACGCTTGCAGATCTCGAATCTGTAGCTCTCAAAAAGGAAGAAGATGGCCGGTTGAATGACAAGTTTTGAGGGGCATCGTTGGTTGAGTCTCCAGTACCAGGGTCTGAACTCTTGTGGGGGTCAGTGGCTTGTGAAGTTGGAGTCAATGGCTTGGCTGCACTGTTTTCTGAGTTCTTCTGATTAGAAAGTGTGTGAGAGAGAGCATCCTCAATGCGCTTGAGGCGCTCTGCCAGACTCTGCTCTGATGTTTGACGAGACCTAATAGACGAGTTAAAATGAACTACTCCACAGGGGCCGAACGCCACGGTCAGAACCTACCTAGCCTTGGCTGTCTTCTTCCGCCCTCTCACTCGGTTAAAGGTACAATCCAAGCCATGGTGCTCACACCAGTTGCAGGGTGTATCTGGGCTTGTTGAATCGCATTGGATCTAGAAGGATGAGGGCAATCTGTTAGCCAACTGGGTAAGAATGTGATACACCTTTACAAAGACAAGCATGCATGATGGGATAGACGGCGTCAATCTCGCCAAGAGATGGATGGATGGAACTGATCGCTCAAGGGGAAGCGGAGGTCCCGGGAATGAACGGAGATGGGGCCTCGTGTACGTACCTTTCTCTTATGACAGGCATCACAGGCCCGTTTCTGCATCATGATTACTTATTCAGCTCTGATATACGGATACAAGTGAGACTAGATTGGAGGAAGAAGGGAGGGGGATTAATTGGCCGAAATCGAGTTTGATAGTCTGGACTGGATGTTGGGCTCATCAGTTCCACAACTCAACTGGACCAACAAACGGCCGGAAGTTTTGGACGAAATAACAGTAAATGATAATATGGTGTAAGCAAACCTCGGGCTGAAAAGCCAAGATATGAGGCAAAACGAGGCTGATGTGTCAAACTCGCGGTCTTTTCGCAGAGAAGTCCACGACCGAAAGATTCGTAAACGCGGAACATGAGGCTCTCCGAGGAGGGTTCGGAGGATGGCGCCCAAGAAGAATGCGACACGACCGCTGAATAAGCGGAGGAAGCTTAAAGCAGAAACGAGGACGAGCTCAGCGCTAAACGACTTCGGACAAAGTGTCAAACCTTGAACCGGGATCCCACGTGAAGATCACGGTCTAGTCACGCACTAGACAGGGATTGATCTGCCCAAGACGTTGACTAAGCGGAAGAATCAAGAGTTCCTCTTCTTCCGGCCCATTTTTTTCCAACGGCAGATACTTTTCAATTTATAGACAGCTGCGTCTTCGATTACCCCTTGAAGATTGCAGCTGATGTTGTAGTGGGCCAAAGGCGGAAAGACGGTTATAAAATGACCGACTCGGATGCGGCTCGTTATCTTTTGCGTCGTGGTTTTTTCTTTTTACTCTGTCGGAGCTCGTCGCAGTTTTTTACAGTCCGTCACGTCTCATAATATTGGATGATAACGAATGCGAGCGAGCCTGGCTGTGGAGACCCGTTCTCTCGTAACTTAGTCGGCCTTTTCGCACTCGTTTATTTGTCCGCTATTGCGACAGTTAATTTTATATTCCTAAGCTGGGATTTGTAATTGCAGTCGTTGTTTTCATTTCTGTTGTGACGTTTGCTGAAGATCGCGTTTGACAAGCATGTGGAACCAGCTGGAGCGTTGAATGCGGCTCGAGTAGGTAGCCCCTGTAAGAAAAGCCATCTCTCTTCTGTATGTACTGGAGCTAGCGGTTGAGTCACCACTATCCATACTTTATCTTCAATGCACTATGCATGCTACAGTACAGCCACAAGCGGCCCAACATCATCAAAAAGGCCGAATTGACTAAGCGGTAAATTTGACCTGGCGTACAACACTCTTATCAGGGTCCATAGATCAACAACTTCCGTCAGATCCAAGTGGATCGAAGAACCCGCTCGTACTAAAATGCTTGTCAAGAAGAGGGATCAGATCCAATTATTTCATTGGTTGAGCTGCCTGCTCTGCCCTGCTGTCGGACGCCGAAAAAGCCCGTCATTCTGTAAAGCCGATGCCTGTCAAATGTGTTGTTGTTTATAAGAAGCATGCAACCACTTTCCCTGTAAAAACATGCAGTAACAGACATCAATCTATTATTTTTTATTCTTTAGAGTTTTGTTCGATATCAGAGACAAAATCTCGGTGCGCAACTCGGCGGTAAAGGCTATCCTCTTTTAGCCAGGGCGAACATACTGTCCACCACCAAAACAATAACGCCATCAAAATGGACTCCGACGCCAACGACAACGACTCGCAAACGGTCTATGAACTGACGCCCATGGAAAAAGTCTCCCATGATGACGTCGAATGGTCTATGAAGTCTGAAGTGGTGGAGTACAAAGAGAGAGACAAGGCATCTGGCTTCCCTGACAGAGAGCTTGGTGTTACTTGGACCAATCTCACTGTCGATGTCATTGCTGCTGATGCCGCTATCCACGAGAATGTCCTGTCACAGTACAACATCCCCAAGCTCATCAAAGAGTCTCGCCAAAAGTCCCCTCTCAAGACCATCCTCGACAACAGCCATGGCTGTGTCAAGCCTGGTGAGATGCTCCTTGTTCTCGGCCGTCCTGGCTCAGGCTGCACCACACTTCTCAACATGATTGCCAACAAGCGACGAGGATATGCCAACATCAAGGGTGATGTCCACTATGGATCCATGACTGCCGAAGAGGCCAAGACCTATCGAGGCCAAATCGTCATGAACACTGAGGAGGAGGTCTTCTACCCTGCTTTGACTGTTGGTCAGACCATGGACTTTGCATCTCGACTCAAAGTGCCTTTCCAACTCCCCAATGGTGTCAACTCGCACGAGGAGCTGAGAGTCCAGACAAGAGATTTCCTGCTCAAGTCTATGAGTATCGAGCACACTATCGACACCAAGGTTGGTGATGCATTCATTCGTGGAGTCTCTGGAGGAGAGAGAAAGCGAGTCTCCATCATCGAGACTCTGGCAACTCAAGGCTCAGTCTTTTGCTGGGACAACTCAACCCGTGGCCTCGATGCCAGCACGTAAGTACTGATGCTCAAACCCTTTGAGTACCTATCTAACTCGATATAGTGCTCTCGAGTACACCAAAGCCATCCGTGCCATGACCGATGTGATGGGTCTCGCCTCCATCGTCACCCTCTACCAAGCAGGCAACGGTATCTATGATCTTTTCGACAAGGTCCTCGTGCTTGACGAAGGCAAGGAAGTCTACTACGGTCCTCTCAAAGAAGCCAAGCCCTTCATGGAGAGCATGGGGTTCATTTGCCAACACGGCGCCAACGTCGCAGACTACCTCACCGGTGTCACAGTCCCAACCGAGCGACAGATCCACCCCGATCACCAGAACCGCTTCCCACGCACTGCAGACGCTCTCCGAGCAGAGTACGAGAAGTCGCCAATCTACGAGCGTATGAAGTCTGAGTACGACTATCCTACCTCTGCGATCGCCGACGAAAGGACGAAGCAGTTCAAGCTGGGTGTCCGCCAGCAGAAGGATCAGAAGCTCCCCGATAGTAGTCCCATGACAGTTGGGTTCATCTCACAGGCCAAAGCTTGTGTGAAGCGTCAGTACCAGATTGTCCTCGGAGACAAGCCTACCTTCTTGATCAAGCAGCTTGCCATGATCGTGCAGGCTTTGATCGCTGGCTCTCTGTTCTACAATGCCTCTGATGACTCAAGCGGTCTTTTCATCAAATCAGGCGCTGTCTTCATCGCTCTTCTATGCAACTCCCTGGTCTCAATGTCCGAGGTCACTGACTCTTTCACTGGACGTCCTGTTCTTCTCAAGCACAAATCCTTTGCCATGTACCACCCTGCTGCTTTCTGTATCGCTCAGATTGCAGCTGATATACCTGTGATTCTGTTGCAGGTCAGCACCTTTTCAGTGGTTGAGTATTTCATGGTTGGCCTTACCGCCACAGCCGGACACTTCTTCACCTTCTGGGTTCTTCTCATCTCAATCACAATTGTAAGCGTAGTACTCCTACTCACTAACACTCCATTGCTAACACACTTCATTAGTGTATCACGGCCCTTTTCAGAGCTGTCGGAGCGGCTTTCAGCACCTTTGATGCTGCTTCCAAGGTTTCGGGTTTTCTCATCAGCGCCACGATCATGTACTCTGGCTATCTCATTAGCAAGCCTTTGATGCATGATTGGTTTGTCTGGCTCTTCTGGATCAACCCCTTGGCTTACGGCTTCGACGCTCTTCTGTCAAACGAGTTCCATGACAAGATCATTCCTTGTGTTGGGCACAGTCTCGTACCCAGTGGTCCTGGCTTCACCAATGGCGATCACCAGGCTTGTTCTGGAGTCGGTGGAGCCAAGGCTGGAGTGAACTTCGTTACTGGTGACGACTACCTGGCATCTCTTTCGTACAGCCATGACCACCTTTGGAGAAACTTCGGTATTATTTGGGCCTGGTGGGCGCTCTTCGTTGCCATCACCATCTACTTCACCACCAAGTGGCACGCCTCCTCCGAGGATGGACCCAGTCTGGTCATTCCTCGCGAGAACGCTCACATCACCGCTGTTCTTCGCCAGTCTGATGAAGAGGGACAGACAAAGGGTGAGAAGAAGATCATGGGCAGCAGTGATGGTGGTGTTGTATCTGGCGATGACTCTGACACCAGTGGTGAAATGGGTCTGGTCCGCAACACCTCTGTGTTTACCTGGAAGAACCTCAGCTATACTGTCAAGACTCCTCAAGGTGATCGCGTTCTTCTTGATAATGTTCAAGGCTGGGTCAAGCCGGGCATGCTGGGTGCTCTTATGGGTTCTTCAGGTGCTGGAAAGACTACACTGCTCGATGTTCTGGCTCAGCGCAAGACTGAGGGTACCATTCGGGGCTCTATTATGGTTGATGGCCGTCCCCTTCCGGTTTCTTTCCAACGTTCTGCAGGTTACTGTGAACAGCTCGATGTCCACGAACCCTATGCTACCGTCCGTGAGGCTCTGGAGTTTTCTGCCCTTCTGCGACAAAGCCGTGACACTCCTCGCGAGGAGAAGCTCAAGTATGTTGACACCATCATTGACCTTCTGGAACTTCATGATCTTGCGGATACCCTCATCGGCCAAGTCGGCGCCGGTCTGAGTGTCGAACAGCGCAAGCGTGTTACTATTGGTGTCGAACTGGTCTCGAAGCCTAGCATCTTGATCTTCCTCGACGAGCCTACTTCTGGTCTTGATGGACAATCTGCATACAACACCGTTCGTTTTTTGCGCAAGCTGGCTGCCCACGGTCAAGCCATCCTCGTCACCATTCACCAGCCCTCTGCCCAGCTCTTCTCTCAGTTTGACACCCTTCTTCTTCTCGCTAAGGGTGGTAAGACAGTGTACTTTGGCGACATTGGCGAGCATGGCAGCACGGTTACTGGCTACTTTGGCCGCTATGGAGCTCCTTGCCCAGAACATGTCAACCCTGCCGAGCACATGATTGACGTCGTCTCTGGACATCTCTCGCAAGGCAAGGACTGGAACCAGGTCTGGTTGTCTTCCCCTGAGCACGATGCTGTTGAGAAAGAGCTTGATGGCATCATCAGCGAAGCTGCTTCCAAGCCCCCGGCCACTACCGACGATGGACACGAATTTGCTACCTCTCTGTGGGAGCAGACCAAGCTCGTCACCCATCGCATGAACATCGCCTTGTATCGCAACACAGACTACATCAACAACAAGTTCGCTCTCCACTTGTCCTCTGCCCTCTTCAACGGCTTTAGTTTTTGGCAGGTTGGATCGTCTGTCGCTGAACTTCAATTGAAGTTGTTCACGGTCTTCAACTTCATTTTTGTCGCTCCCGGTGTCATGGCTCAGCTTCAACCGTTGTTCATCCATCGTCGAGACATCTTCGAGACCCGTGAGAAGAAGTCAAAGATGTACTCTTGGGTCGCTTTCGTGACTGGCCTGATTGTCTCGGAAGTCCCTTATCTGATCATTTGTGCCGTCATCTACTACGTCGCCTGGTATTACACCGTCGGTTTCCCAAGTGATTCTACCCGTGCTGGCGGCACGTTCTTTGTCATGCTTATGTATGAGTTCATCTACACTGGCATTGGTCAGTTCATCGCTGCGTACGCGCCAAACGAGGTGTTCGCATCACTGGTCAATCCACTTCTCCTCACTGTCCTGGTATCTTTCTGCGGTGTTTTGGTACCCTACTCCAGCATCCAGGACTTCTGGAAATACTGGATCTACTACATCAACCCTTTCAACTACCTCATGGGTAGTATGCTGACGTTTGACCTGTGGGGGTCCCCCGTCAAGTGCAAGGAAAGCGAGTTTGCTCGGTTCAGTCCTCCCAACGGCACTACATGTGGTGAATACCTCAAGGAGTGGCTTACACACGTGCCCAGCAATCTGATCAACCCTGATGCGACCGACGAGTGTAAGGTGTGTACTTACAGCAAGGCTAATGACTACCTCAAGACTCTCAATCTCAAGTCGTACTCATACGCCTGGAGGGACGCGGGCATCACAGCTGCGTTTGTCTTCAGTTCGTATGCTATGGTTTACATTCTCATGAAGCTTCGAACCAAGACTTCTAAGAAGGCGGAGTAGGGGTTACATGGCAACCTGATCCATCCAGGTCTCAAAATTAGTTCTCTTTTCATTCGGATATCATCATAGACTGTACCTGGCAACCTTAGACTGCACAATTAGACTATAAAAATAGCACTCATAATAATAGATCGTTCTTACCATGGATACAAGTGCCATTCAGTGATATTCAGTTTCTCGAGAGATCTTAGTCACGTCTCTCTGCACTCCGATGGTCCTTGCAGCCGTCTCTTTTCCCTTCGTTGAAACCACTATTTGACCTTTTGAGACATCCCAAGATTAAACTCGATATGTGGGTATAGTTTCAAGTTCAAATAGAGATCCTTTGGGTGGGCGTGGATCTCATAGTGGCTTATAAGACGATGTTGGTGGTGTTGAGGGTTTTAGTAAACAGGGTAATTGTAGTAAGCCGGCTACCCTGAAGTTAGAACGCGGTTTGTTGGGCAAAACAGAACAAAACGCGAGATTTGAACGCGGTTTGGTTTTCAGATGTTGCTTATATATCATATAAAGTAGGGGTATGATGGAAATAACAGATTCTCTGTGTCATTACGAGCATCTTATGACATGTGATGTTCATAAGTTCTGGAGTAGCTCGTGGAAGATAAAAAGCCGCCTTGGAGAACGTCCCGTAACTTAGAGATCCACTGCCCAATGGCCCACTACGGTAAATGCAGCGGGCATCGGGCCAAGTCTCGGGCTAATTCCTTCGGAGCTTCGGGCATCTCACATTCAGGCTGAGGTCTAAGACAAGAGAACAACTGCAGATCAATTGTGACCAGCATTTAAAGGAACCAACACTAAACCATTGAATCAAACTTACACATTTACTCGTAATTGCCCCTCACTACCAGAAATCATGACAATTTCCAACGGTATCAACGGTCACACTAATGGCCATATGAACGGCCACACAAAGGGCAATGAGGCTACAAAAAATGGTACCTTATTTGCAAAGCCTCACAAAGCGTCCATATCATCTGTCGTTTCAGAGCTTTTTGAGGATAACATCACAGCAAAGATCCTCCACGCTGCAGAGTCAGGCCTTGTCAACAACGTAAGCGCTCTTCATACCAATGTGAATACCTCACTGACACTAATAGAACCCTCCATTGGCATACCCTGAATATGTCCCCCAGACTGGGTCAGATGCTGGAAAATACATCCTTCGTGAGAAGCTCTTCTGGACGTGTGGCTTCTTCCCAGGTTCCATATACTCGCTGATCGAGCGTCTCATCAAGTATCCCCAAGCTTCAGCTGGAGATGCCCATAAGCAACAACTGCTCAAGCAACTGCTCGACGTCGGACGAGCTTGGTCTGATCCGCTCCATGAGTATTCCCAGAGAACAGATACCCACGATATGTCATTCATGATCCAGCCATCTATGAGAGTCCGTTGGGAGACTCTGCACGAGACGACAGCCCTTGAGTCTATCATCACTGCCGCACGCTCACTCTACACAAGATACAACGTCAACGTTGGCGCTATCCGATCGTGGGATGTCCTATCACAAAACGGTGTCGATATTTCTAGTATGACAGATGACTTTCTGGTGATTATCGACTCGATGTGCAATCTCGACCTGCTGTACTACGCAGCTGCACAGACTGGCCAGACTGAAATGGCCGAAGCAGCAACAGCCCACGCCAAGGCTTTGATCAAGGCCCTGCTACGAAAGGAGACCGACGACTCTGTTGGAAGAACCATGTACAGCACGTTCCATGTTGTCAACTTCGACCCCAAAGACGGATCCGTCAAGGAGAAGAGAACCGGTCAAGGCTACGCGGCCAACTCAACTTGGGCTCGTGGACAAGCTTGGGGTATCCTCGGATACTCGCAGACGTACAACTGGAATAAGGACCCCGACTTTCTGGATGCGGCTATTGGACTAGCTGAATATTTCATCTTTAGACTACTCAGGTCCCCAGATTGCGTCGAATTCCCCGTCCCTGGAGAGAACCGCACTAAGGGTCGATACGTTCCTCTTTGGGACTTTGACGCCCCGGTTGATACTTCTGCACCATTGAGAGACTCGTCAGCAGGCATAATTGCTGCAAATGGTATGCTTGTTCTCTCGCAAGCTCTAGCTGGAAGTGGATCACCCGACTTGAGTGAGAGATATCGATCAATGGCGATTCGAATCGTCAAGGATACGCTCGACTTCTCCCTTGCACAGGAAAAGTCGAAAGTCACATTAGGATCAGATGGAAAATTTGAGGTTCAAGACTTGAAGCCCGAAGCTCACTTTGAGGCTATTCTGAAGAACGCCACTGCGAATCACAACGCCAAAGACTACAAGAGGTATTGGGATCATGGACTGGTTTATGCGGATTACTACTTGATTGAGTTTGGGAACAGGTTGTTGAAGATGGGATTGGTATAGATAACATCTCCTGGAATTTCATATGCAGAATTAGTCAAGAGATGCATCTACTTCCTATAATATACTTGTGATATACCTTGGTTATCCTAACGTCCAGTTATTCATAGAGAAAGGCCCCCCTTGATCGTCAATCGTTTGAGCTGTAAACATCATGTCATCGAAGCTGATGACTCGATCCAACTGCATGAAGTCCTGATCCATGAGAACGGTGGAGATAGCTGATAACTCATCTGGTGAATTGTGCTCCACCCCGGGATTGGTAGGTGATATTTGGGGAAGGAAGCTGAGATGACCGCCTGGAGGACCAGGATTGAGAATAGATCTTTGGGTCCCACTATCAAATGAGTTCTGCAAAGCGCTGGATGCTCCAGCCCGAGCTCGGCTGCTGTGCTGATTGTCGGGTTGCCCTTGGCTGAGGTGATTAGATGTTTGCGTTGCAAAGCTATCGGTCGAGTATCCAACGACATCTGGAGAATAATCCGGATCTTCCGTGCATTTCTTATGAAGGGAGCGTAGTTGAGCGCTGTACTTCCCGGGTAAGGAGAGACCAGATTTCAATCGAGACAAAGGGCCTGCCCATCTCTTAGAGAAGTCATCGAGGCTTTCAACCAGAACCCAGAACTCGGGGGCTAGATCAGTCTTGTAGAATCTCCAGTGTACTACGGAATCATCAGTCGAAGATCATGAGCATTAGTGAAGAAGAAATCTTACCAAGCAATGCGCGAGCACTGACGAACACACAGAAAGCGAACTGGCTATTAACCGGGCTATTTTCTGGTGTGTACTTGAGATACTTGCGTGTAATTGTTGCCGTTTCTGCCGCAGCGATCTGGCATGTCTCTGCGCTATGGGCACTAGGCATCCGTACGATGCTGGTCCACTGAGGTGATGGATACGCGATCTGCTGATGCAGTAAGATCATAGAGGTATTGTGAGTGATATGAGCTAACGTCAGGTTTGGATCCATGTTGATAATGGTTGGTCTTCGCGAGATGTTGGAGTCTTTCCACTTTTGAGGGAGGAACATCTTCCAGCTGCAATACCTGTTAATGAGTGCTTTCAAGGTGAAAAGTTGAGACATACTGGACGAGGCGTAGGTCCAGCTCCTTAAATCTGGTAAGCCAATTCCCGACTTCTTGACGATCCCTGAAGTTGATTCTCTGTTGGAGAAAGTAAGTGGTAACTCGACTCAAGGACTCTGTCGCCTCGATGCAGTAAGCGAACGCCCCGACAGTTGTCATGTCCACTGTGTCGTTGCCCTTGGGTGCTGTCGTGTTTGTTGATGGTGTCTCGGGTGGTGCTTCGGCGACTTGGTCAGGACTTGGGTAGTGTGCTGGAAGGAAGACAATGGAATTCCCCATCTTTGCGGCCGAGCGATCCCAGATACCGAAGTAGGGAGTCAACACTGTTTCTTCTTTATGCCATAGGCCTCCATCTGCTGGTAATCGTCTGCGAACATCATCGGATGTCAAGCTGGTGTTCCATCTGAGATTGTAAGTATGAACCGACTAGTTACATCCTGGCTTGTTCAACCTTACCCAGTCATCACAGAGCAAAGCCTAAGCGGTCAGCTGGTGTCTGTAACCATCAGACGGTGTAAGCTTACCTGTCGAGATTGAAGATGCTCCAGAAAACTCTCCTCCGCTCCTCCTCTTGAGTCCAGTTCTGCGACGGTGACAAAGAGGTTAGGGGCTTTAGTAGGGGTCCCTGCTGTCGGTCGTCCGTTTCAACACTGAGCTGGAGATACTCGACTGTCCTTGTGAGTGAGCCTATGATAGGCCAAGCTCTGGACATGTCTCCATTACCCATCTGTGAATACCCCAATTAGACGTGCTTCCCAATAGATACAGCGTGCTTACATCTGTGAAGGCTATGATGCTGAGGGCTTGTAAATTCTCGACCGACATGCCGTCCATAGCTGATAAAAGCACTATGCTTCTGGATCTCGAGGTCCATGTCTCCAGCTCTTTCTCAGATACCTTTCCATTCTCAGTATCGACAAAGCGGACGGCAGCGACTACTATTGCATGCAGTAGCACAGTGAGACAGGGCAGTTGCTCTTGACTGTAGAAGCGGCTCCTGAAACGGGTTTCGTGTAGAATGGGTATCCATGGCTGAACCAAAATGAAGTATGCGTTGATGACTTCTTCTAGGAGTTCGGGAGGGGGCAATTGGGTTGAAGTGCTTCCCAACTCATTGAGCTGACTGGCTAGCTCTATGTTCGGGTTGCCGCAGCTGTCCACCCTTCGTCTCTTTCGCGGTTGATGTTGGACATCGTTCGGGGATGATAGAGCTACAGATCCCGGTGTCGCGTGTTGTGCTTGGGCTATTGAAGAGTGAGCGGGCGGCAATGACAACGAGCCCGCCGTGTTGTGAACCAAGCCTCGAAGTTCCTGAATGAGACTCGAGAAGGCCCCAATAATTTGTGAAGACTCAGATGAAGTAGCTTGATTGGGGGGCTGCGCGTTGTCGAATACTGTGTTCTCCAGAGCCTCTGATCTTGGTCAGTTATGAGTGGAATTATCACCGTTTTACGTACCGACTCGACGGTTCAAGCCTTCTATGACCCCAGTTTTGATCCCCGGTTTGCTCTTTTTGGTGTCGTATACACAAGGCGAGTCTACAATAGTCAGTCACTGTATCTCATCCCTGAATGCCTCGACGTACCCAATCTTTGACAATGATTACACATTGGCTTGTCTCTGGAGCAGCGGAGCTTTCGCCGCCGACATCCCTGACACGAAGGGACTTCGGTATCCCCAGCGGCAGACCCATTGCCAGCTCCACCTAAAGGCACGCTCTGATGGTCCATTTTGCTTGTGATTGTGTGATTATAGAGTTCGCCCGCTGCCCGAGGGATCGCATAGTTTATGTAATAACGAGAGAGTTCAGAGAAGAGGAGGCGTTCGTATGTCGATCCTTGGCCAAAAACAAGCTCTGGAACTATTACCCCATGGGGATAGTGTTGCAAGCGAGCCAATGGAGGGGGATCACCATCAGCTGATGATAGCTTCGGATACGAATAGGCCGACGCCCGAGGCTGGAGCTGTTCAATTGTCGAGAGCTCGTTTCTATCGTGTCGTGAGCCAAAAAGTGTTGTGATGTCGATGATGTTTAAGTTGAAGATTCCGTAAATTTGCTTCTCCTCGTTGAGCTGTTTAATCTCTCACTTTGTGTAACTTGAAGTTCTCGTTCTCCAATCTCACTCCGAGTTACACTAAAAAATGCCGCCACTACCAGGATTCTCCGACAACCCCTTCCAAACCCGAGATGACTTTATTGAAGCCATAATTGCGTTGATCAATCCTCTAAAACAATATTTCTCACCTGGGAAATCTCGCGTTCGTATTCCAATTGCGACAGGTGCGCATTTCGATGAGTCGGCGGCACAATTAGAAGGCTTTGCAAGGCCGCTATGGGCGATCGCGCCATTGCTTTTCGGGTATGACTCTATCACCAACAAGGACCTAGCAGCTCGGGTAGATGAGCTCGTTCAGCCATGGGTCGACGGCTTCATCGCAGGAACCGACCCCCATCATCCAGAGTATTGGGGGGCCATGAACGATATGGACCAAAGAATGGTGGAGGCAGAGATGCTAGCGTTTGCTCTCATAGCAGCACCAAAGCGTTTCTATGAACCATTGAACGAAGACCAAAAGAAGAACTTGAAGAACTGGTTGAAATCAATTCGCGGCAAGAAAATGCCCCCGACAAATTGGCGCTGGTTTCGCGTCTTCTGCAACCTTGCTTTAGTGAAGACTTGCGGCCTCCCTTTCTCGGAAGTCAAGCAAGAGATGGATTCAGATCTTGAGCTATTGGATAGCTTCTACATCGGAGATGGATGGTCAGCGGATGGTCCCTGGCAAACAGTTGAGCAAGCGAGACAGGAACAGGAGCTCGCTGAGAAGACCGGACGTCGAGATGCCGTGGGAACAGGACGGCAAGCAGACTACTATTCTGGTAGTTTCGCCATTCAGTTCTCGCAGGTCCTTTACTCAAAGTTCGCCGCTGATCTAGATCAGTCGCGTTGTGAGATATATCAACAACGAGCCAGGGATTTTGGAACCCATTTCTGGAGATACTTCGACTCTCAGGGTACCTCATGCCACGAACATAAACAATGTTCACGTTAAGCTAACAACAGACAGGATCTTCGATTCCATTCGGTAGATCCCTCACGTACCGGTTTGCCTGCGGAGGCTTCTTCGGCGTGCTGGCGTTTGCCAAGGTGCCTAACATGCCTAAACCTCTTGATTCACCAGCAGCAATCAAGGGGTTCCTGACCCGACATCTGAGGTGGTGGGCACAACATTCCGGGGACATCTTCTCGGCCGATGGCACCCTTACGATTGGATGGTTGTACCCGTAAGTTGAGCCGTAGTACTAAGCAGAAGTGCCACTAACATCAGCAGAAATATGTACATGGCCGAAGACTACAACTCTCCCCAGTCCGTATACTGGTGCCTCAAAACACTTATAGCGGTTGGCCTGAGTGCCGACGACGAATTCTGGAACTCTGAGCCACTTCCGTATCCGCACTTGGAAGCCCCTACACAAGTCGTCCGCGCTCCTCAGCAAATACTGTGCAACCAACTGCAAGGTAATCATCACTTCATGTTAACTCCTGGACAATTCGTTGCCTGGCCGATGAAAGCCAATCAAGCCAAGTACTGCAAGTTTGCGTATTCTTCGGCCTTTGGGTTCTCCGTTCCAACAGGCCCCCTAATCCAACAAATTTCACCAGACAACCAACTGGCGCTGAGCCGAGATGGCGGAGAGACTTGGGCCGTCAAGTGGAAGTGCGATGAAGTTAAGTTTGGGACTCTGATGACAAAGACGGATAACCAGAGTGTGTCGAATGCTTCCATTGCGAGCGTAAGATGGTATCCTTGGGGCGATCGAGCCGTGGCTGTCGATACGATCTTGATCCCGCCGACCGAGCAATGGCCTGATTGGCATATTCGAATGCACCGCATACGATGCCAGAAGCCTATTGAGTCGCTTCACGTTGTTGAAGGAGGTTTCGCTATAAATGGCCGTAAGCATGCTGATGGGATGAACTTGCCAACGCTCCCAGTCCCCGACAGAGTCGTCCCTGGCAGTTTCGAGGGAAACTTCTCTGATGAGAGATCTACAATCATATCGTCTAAAGCTGGCTCCAGTGGAATTCTGACCGAAGCTCTTTTCGACAGAAAAATAGTTGATGTGGAGAGCTACGCACTGAAGCCGGACTCCAACACGAACATCGTGTGCCAGCGAACATTGATCCCCGTTTCATCCGTAGGCATCACAAGAAGACTAGAGCCTAGTCAGGAACTTTGGTTGAAGACCTCGATCTTTGCTGTTTCGTCCGATGTTGGCGAGGGACGACAGGGCGATGTGGCGAGCCTCAAGGAGAGGTGGTCTCGACCCCCAACGATCGAGGTAGAGGGCTTTGAACAGATCTTGCACAATATGTAATACGGCATAACAAATTATATGACGTTTTTCAAGTCAGAAAGAAGCACATGTTCATGTCGATGTTGTTCTTCACAGTGGAATGACGACAGCAAGCATGCAGGGCGGTATCACGTTGTGGCAATTTATGCTTCTTAGCTCTCTGATTTGCTATCTTTCCGGCCTTTCCGCCACCAACCGATACATCATCTTATGAAAGTATCAACCATAGGCAGTAATACCTAGTTACAAACTCTCAATACTCAGTAGTCGAGCTCGTGATCCACGGACTCGCCCAAGTTGGGCATGTAGTGTCTGACGAGCCAGCAATTCTTGATGTCGATGTCTTCGTGGCTGGAGAACTTCATGTACATCTTGAAACCATTCTCGTGGAACTCCATGACCTTCTTTCGAGCAGCGTGGATGGCAAGCTTCTAGTTGTAAGCCATGATTCGCTGGTTCTGCTTTCGGTCGAAATTCTCAATGACGGCATTGAATGCCTCTTTGTGGTTGTTGTTGTACTTGTCGTACAGTTGAACGTCCTCCCGCTTCAAAGAGTTGCCATTACAATCCATCCAAGAGACATGCCACTCCAGGGTTTCCTGGTTGACCTTGAAAGCCAAATAGCCTTGGTCCCACATGCAGCGTCCGGAGGCATCAAGGGATCCACCCTTGTTGACGACGGGGTCGAGGTCACGGATGAGCAGGCCAACGTCTTTAGCATAGTCGTCGAAGACTTGCTCAGGAAGGACAGGTTGGGGTCCGATCTCCTTTCCAGTCTCCCAGTTGAAGAACACGGCGGTCAAGAAGTAGTGAAGATCCCAGTACTTGGTGAGGTGACCCCGTCTTGGTATCAGGGTGGCTGAGCTGGAAAGACAGAAGGTACTTGTACAGGCAGTGGACTTCAGACCAACCAAGAGCAGTCGGCTGAGACATGGCCGCGAACTGATCGCGGGCATCAGCGTATGCACCAGAGACACGGATGTGGTGGATTAGCATCATGTTCTCGGCAACGGGAAGCTCCTTTGGATAGGTGCGTTCAGCAATCTTGAGGACTGTGCAATAGTAAGCTTTGTTAGAATGAGCACACCACCGACTATAGACTTACCCTCTTGCTGGTACTCGCCCTTGGCGACGGGATGATGGGCCTCTTTCTTTTCCTCAAGGTCAGCGGAGGAAGTATGAACACTGCTGCTTGAGCTGGGGTTGGAATTAAAGTCCTTCATGGTGTTGTCGTTGTTCATAGTGATGGTGATGTGGACGAGAGGATGGTGAAAGAAAGAAGATGGGGAGGGCCAGAAACGCATTTGAAATAGGTGGGACGACGAGCCCCGTAACTTTCTTATTCGTGGTGGGCTCCATTACAAGGCTATTTCTCGCCCACAGGGCAAAGCCCAGGGGAGTATCATTTCTGCTGGTTGTTGATTCAGAGGCATACTAACCACATCTGGAGAGTTTATGGCGTTCCAGGCCACCTACTGGTGATCATCAGGCTGTAATGGGGGGCACTCATCACTGAGAAACTCAGTGAATTTCAGGAGTGCCTGGTCACTGTCCCTAGGTAAGCCTTGGGCTCCCAGCTAAGTAGTAAGGCAAGCAACGTGCCCCTTATCCTGACAATACTATTTACAATACGGGTGAATTATATAGCCTGTTGTACTTTGGATGTTTCAACTATGTTATGAGTTTGTCTATAAACGCTTATCAGGCCTCGTCGTCAGAATATGCGTAGAATATCCTATTTCTTCTCTCCAGTGCTCGGTCTCCAGCGTTGCCTTTGTCACTGTGAGTGAGATAATCCACTTTATTCCAAACGTCCCTTAGCCTTTGGTCATAAGCATCTTCACGAAGTTTTGAGCGATCCCATATATCCCTGTATATCCCAGTGTCCTCAGGAGACTCTTCCGGGTCAATGCGGTAATCGTTCTTCTCGCTAGGCAGAATCGGCAGAGGATTCTGGCCTGGCTCATCGGCAGTGAGAAACTTGAGTAGCTGAAGCTTTTGCTCGGATGTCAAACGACAGATTCTATAAGTTATGTCGTCTCTGTCAGGGTGGATGTATATAGCATCCTGGTCCACGCTAGAGCCTGGTACTGGCTGGCGACGGTCGAATAAAACGACGCCACCGAGAATTCGGGATTCAGCCCAATACCCAGCCATGTCCGCTACCCCGTTGGGATACCTATCGTGACTTAAATACCAAGGGTGGAAGAACATTGTAGGTTCAGGCCCATTTGGGCAATGTGACCACCAGATCTTGTCTGACTTTGGTGGTGCCCATTCAATGACACCATCGTTCTTGTGCAAACCCTCCTCAAGACTGAAGAGGGTTACAGCAATCTGATGGACTGCTATCGCAATTATCTCGATGAGACGTGTATTGGAGGATCGTGATCCTGCAGAAGCAGCTTGATATGCGAACAGAAGCTAACACGGCATTTAGTTATTGATATAGACGAAAGACTATATGAGAATCAACACTGACTTTGGAGTCGAATTTTAGTACAAAGGGGTCAAATTTATCGCGGAACTCGCGTGCCTTGTCTAAAATCCCCGCGCAAAGCTCGTCGTGGCAATGATTGATAGGATGATCTTGGTGAGGCATTCCTCCTCTTGATTCAAACGCGACCTCGCCCAGGGGTAGTCCATCGATAATTTGAGCATATGTTTTTTCTGCTATTTCAGTATCAAGAATTCGTACAACTGCTCTCGTAACAATATCTCGATAGTTTTCATCAAGAACGTCTATCGCGAGTTGTCTGAATTCGGGATCGGTCTGGTTGCTCGTGGAGTAACTTTGAGCTGTGAATTCTTCAAATTGCTGAGACGACATCTGGATTGCCAAAAGGCCCTTTCGTTATGGGTAAATTGAATAAGAAGGTTAAGTTTGGTGATGTGAGAGCAACAGTTTTCGATGGGGGTTTGAGGCGCTTACGATAGACACTTAATTTAGAAGCTTGCGTGACTTAAGCGCCCAGCGTTACCTCTACTAAAAAGCGGGGATGATGCATCACCTACCTTGAATATCCATGGCCTCGTAAGGCTCTCTACCAACTTACACCATATATAGTAACAAATTGATGTTGACTCTACATTTTTATCGCTTCGCGCCCGTTAACTGAAACATGAATAAAACCAACACGCAAACTTAGAAGGTGCTGGGAAGCATAGCCCAAGGGCTTGACTAACGCCAGGCAGCTGGATATATGGCCAGGACAAAAGCCAACACAACCATAAGAGCCACTGGGAGGGCACATTGATTTCAAGGATGGTCAGAATGGCTCGGCGGCATCTTCTTCAAACCCTTCTCTTGGTGAGATATCTCTACATAGCTTTCTAATACAAAAGGAGACGATGGCCATGCTAACTTACCAACCTGGACGACCCGTTTTCCATTGTCTTTTATCGTGAATATTGTTCAAACAGTTTCCTTTTTTGCCTTGTTACTTTTGAAGTCATTTCTTAGCCCTCCCTTCAGCCCAGGTCACCATGGCTACAGTGGGAAACTTATAGATGTAGTACGGCGCTACGGGCCAGTATGAGCCTTTGCCATCGACTTCAACCAGATTCAAAGCGGCAGAGGCAATCATCAAACTCGCCCTTGCCATTCTAGAAAGTCCGGAGGGAAGGTAAAGCGTGGTCAAAATTGCGAAACAGCTCATCTTAAAAAGAAACCCAAAATCGAAGAAAAACCCCTTATCCATATATACCGAGAACCTCTGGAGGATATGGGCTACTGGGTTGGCAAGTTTCTTGGAAGTATCAAGGATGATTTCCCACCTGTTTACATTTCGGAAAATGTAGCTGGCGAGGCAGAGGCAGAGCGCCTACCATGGGGTCGTGAACTGCGCAACTATAATGCAGCAATTGCAGGTCGGGTATTTCTGAGTAAAGTTATCATCGACAACATGGTATATGCTCGGGAAAAACATGAGATTGCAGGGAATACGTACAACTTGTTCAAATTCCAGATGGGAGTTTCTGTCGCACACGAAATCATCCACCTTCTGACGGGTTTCCTTACTGAAGAATCTCGTCCTGACACACCACTGGGCGTCACGATGGACCCCTTTGGATCCCGGGATACTGGTGAAGCCGGTCGATACTGGGAGGGGATTCTTCTCGGTGGTACCGTCGAGTGCTAGACCTACAAGAGTGATATTATGTGAGTGCGACAATCAGGGACTCCTTATCTGTTTGAGACAGGACACCCAAATTCAAATGGGTGGAGAATTTCTTCAACTTTTATTGAAAGCTTCATCAATGGGGGTGAGTAGCCCAAAACCCAGGAGTGGCAACCTGGTTTGTTTGAGGTCAACTAACAGTTTGACCTTCGTTCATTTAGTGTTTTCTTTTCCGATCAGAGTCTCAAACCCTGCGGATACCTTGACTCGTTCCAGGCTCAAGCGCGCTCAATCACTAGAAACGTCCAACCTTCGCTCAAGAAGAAGGCAACGCAATGCACCTCCAACCGCTTCTCCAGCCCCCGGCCATTCGAGTGCTAGCATAGCCTATCGAAGACTTCCCGTCAACTGTGAACAATATTCGGTACAGACGGCTCCTGTCCAGTATTATCCCACTCAGACTTCGAACCGTGTGCCGCCTTATCCTCCCTATTCCCAAAGTAGCTCGAACCGAAACTATCCTCCTCACGCTCAGCCTTATTATCCGCCTTCTAGCGGATCTAGCGGATCATACGATCCTTACAACAGACAATAAATGACATCGTCACACAGGTAAAATATTTCACGAAAAGTGAGTGGCGGGCTGGCATCGTCCTAAATTTGGACAGGAAGCATGTAGCGAGTTCACCTGGATGATGCCTGTGGAAGGTATGCATAGGTTATGGACATATGTTGTTATTGTTGATGGGCTCACGCTGTTTCGTTGTTTCCTTTGTTGCAAACTGTTTTTGGCTGGAATACCTCGATTCTGTTTTTTTGTTGTTATTCGGTAGAAAATAGACTGCATCCAATTGACTTTTATTTGGAATTTGATGGTGAAAAAGGGTTCTGTTTCAGCAGTGGGTACGTCGTTTGACTCAGTAGACGCCATTCATAAAATCAACCACAATGGCTTTCTCGACAACACTGCCGACCTTAGCTATGAAGGCCTGGTGAGCTGGGTCAGTCTTGACGTAGTAGTCACGGTCTTCTGCTGACTCGAAGGTTGCAACGAATCCATGGGTTATCCCATTCTACTATCTGTCAACGTCAAATGCACACAATGATGGTCTGGGAGAGTTACCTGCATTCCCTCTGGCGAATTATCCTTTCCGCCTAGTAGTGATATAATGTACGGCTTTTTTCTTGTAGGATGGATACACAGATCTTTCAGTTGAAGGAAATCATCGCATGTCTAAGCACAGTCGGTTTGTCAGTCAAGTGGCCAAACAACGTTTGCTTGTGCCATGTACCTTTGTTATATCCTTTTGGTCGACATTGTCTTTGAACTGAAAGAGTACAGTGTGAGTGATCGACATGTTTGCGGTGCCAGCTTTGATATGCTGAAGGAATGTTTGGTATGGTGCGGAGTATTCTGAGAATTATAGATCAAGACGTCACAGATAGGACAACAGTGGGAACCTTAGACGCCATGTTTCCGAAGCTTATTGGTCAAATACACCCTTTACACTTCGCATCACGTGGGGCATTTATGTCAGACCATCTTTGGTACCATATGTCTTTTACTTTTCAATTATGGTTGAAATACTGCTCACGGGCGTACCATACATAAGCTTGAGGCAGAGGACGTCTGTAGGTTGCATGCGCTCGGCAAAATTGGGAATTTCGCCTGCGACCAGTTCCGCGAGCGCATGAAGTTCGAACTCGATCGCAAAGTCGTAAATAGCGACAGCGCGGGTCAAGAAGTTGGTTGACTTACAAATGCAACGACACTGGCCGGTGTGCAGGTTGTAGAACTTGCCATAACGCAGGAATACGGTGACGATGTCGATGATGCATGAGCAACGACCGGTTTCAAGACGTCGGGTCCTGGAACGACTGGTTCTGGTGAAGTGCTCCGCAAAGGTTTGGTGCTTCAGGACATGTGGAGCGGGTATTTCGATCGCCTCTTTCTTGCTGTCGAAGATCTTGTAACGACGAGAGCTTGGAACCAGTCAGCAACCAATCATAACATGGTTTAGCCACCAGGTAGGAGCCTTGATATGTACTTACGGAACGTTGATCAGGTCCGCCATGCTGCGGGTATAGCCTCCCGGCCCCGGAGCGATGTGCGAATAAGCTATGGGACTTGCGTGCTCAAACCCCTGTCGAGTTGAACTAGGCTTGGTAATGGTTCCGCTTTGCCTGGCAGATGTACTATAACTTTTATAAGGACGATTAATATCAGATTGAATGTTGCTCAGAAGGCCTGAAGAATTTCAATTTGGCTGCGTGACGCGTTTCGTTGTTTTGAGAGAATCGAGCTTGAGGAGGAAGATGGGAAATAGAAAAAGTGGATTCACTCTCAGATTCTATCAACATCAAGTCGAGCTCGCAGCAGTTCGTGGTCGCCCATTCTATTAGTGGGACTTGTCCAGAAGGGGGAAAAGAACCCTAACTTACCTTTCTGCGTCTGAGAATTACTGATATCAAAGCACCAGCTCTCGGTTAGCATTGTCCTCAACTTTGCCCGTCTCTTCGCCGACCCCCACGAATACAACGCAGAGGAGGTGGTGCTGCCATCTTGAACGCCACTATCCTACCAGTACTAGACATTATGCAGCTAGACATCGGATATATGGAACGGGAAATAGGTCTAGACCATCCACGGCGGAACCATTTGTTGCTGGCGTTGAATATGATCAAGATGAGTGAGACTCTGCAAAAGTATCTTACTAATTCCATCTCGAAAGCTTCATGTCTTTTTCATCTATCCAATCTCTTGCTTATGGGCTAGCAATGCAAATATTGTTTTTGTCGTCCAAGTTATAGATCTCGCAGCCCCTATCGATATCCCACCCTGACCAGTTGACACTCAAACACAGCCGACAAGCAAATCCGCAAAGAGCTTAAATATCAGAGATGAGAGTACTATTAGCATATCCCACTTCGGGCCCGAGTTTCTTTTGCGCCATGGGCAGAGATAAGAGACCCAGACCGTTATTACCGTCTAAAGCCAAAGGTGTCATCAACCCCAGAATCACGCAACACCCGCCATATAGCACGTCCCGACCTCGGCCAACCATTCCTACCAGAAAACAAGACCAGGATAATCGTTACAACAGTCTATCGATTAAATCGGCCCATAGCTTTATTCACTTCGGCCAAGTTGGGTAGCAGCGATAACGCCCGTGGACCCCGTCTCAATTGACGCGATCGCTAGCAACAATGACTACATACCCACCATGCAAGACGCGACGTATAAAAGAGAAGTGCAGATCTCGCCAAGTTTAAGGTCTACACACATTAGCTTTCTTGTGTCTGTCTTGATCCCGAGCCACGCTGCGCCAAGCAAGCGCCATCAGAAATGGCTGAAGTCAAACAGACGACTGCTGTTGCGGTCAATGATCGTCGCTACGATCGCGATACTGATAACTCAGCGACTGAGTACGAAGAGAGCGAAAAGAGCGGCAAGTCCTGGAAGAGCTATGTCTGGGATACTTGGGAGTTGCCCAAGGAGCAGCGATGGCTTCTTTTCAAGGTTGACGCTTTTGTCTTGACCTTTGCTTCCATTGGGTACTTCCTCAAGAATATCGATCAAACAAACGTCAACAATGCGTTTCTGAGTGGAATGAAGGAAGAGCTCAACATGTATGGCAATGAACTCGTTACTAGTAAGTCACCTGTTCCAGAGTTACGCCGAGCTCAACTGACACTCGATAGGCACATCCATTTGGACCGTGGGTTATGTCGTCGGCCAGATCCCTTCGAATTTGCTTCTTACTCGAGTGTCGCCGCGCTGGGTTATCCCGTCCCTTGAAGTCGGTTGGGGCATTGCGACTATCTGCACTTCAGCTGTCCACTCATACAAGGCTTTGTACGCTCTGAGATTCCTCGTTGGTCTGTTCGAGTAAGCACATCCAATTTCCACCGTCTACGTGACTCTTTTGGCTTATATGGCTTCAGGTCCGGCTTCTACCCTGGTATTCATTATATGCTCGGCTCTTGGTACACCCCTCGCGAAATCGGAAAGCGCGCCATGATCTTTTGGCTGGCCGGTAGCATTGGTAACATGTTCAGTGGCTTCCTTCAAGCAGCTGCTTACACGAACTTGAATGGAGTCCATGGCCATGCAGGCTGTAAGTTCTCACCTCTCCTCGTCTTCTAATACCTGGTGCTGATCAAACCATAGGGCGCTGGCTCTTCATCATCGACGGCATAATCACTCTTCCCCTCGCAGTTGCGGGCTACTTCTTCTTCCCTAACCTTCCTCAAGATGGAGTGAAGACTTGGTGGACTACGCAAAGGGAGCACGAGATCTCGGTTGAACGAATGAACGCCATCGGCCGAGCTGGAAAGGAGAAGTGGACAAAGGCCAAGCTCAAGTCCATTCTCCTAAGTTGGCACACATACTTCCTCCGTAGGATACCAGCTGCTCCAAGCGTCGTTTCCTTTACTAACCTGTAGAATAGCTATGATCTACGTCCTCTGGAACAACGCTTACCCTCAGCCCGCTATGGGATACTGGCTCAAGAGCTTCAACGCTGATCCTCCCCCCGTGCCTGGCACCTCGTATTCCGTTGCTCAGATCAACAACTTGCCTCTACCGTCGACCGCAATCTTCATTGTCATGGCTCTATTCTGGGGGTGGCTTTCCGATGGACCTCTAAAGGGTCTGCGATGGCCTTTCATCTATGCCGGTGCCATTATCGCTGTAAGTTGACTATGATCTCGGTATACAAGACAGACAACGACTAACCCTTAACAGATGGCTTTCAATATCGCTCTTCTCAAGATGCCCCTTTACGGAAACAACAGAGACCGGACTCTTGTTTACTGGTTTGCCAATATTGGTGTAAGTCTTGAATACTAGACCTTGCAGAGATCGATAGAAGTGCTCACAGCTCCCCTAGAACGGCGCCGGTCCCCTCATTCTCAGCTGGATCAACGAGATCTGTTCCGCCGATACCGAAAAGCGAGCCTTGTTAGTAGCTGCGGCTAACGATTTCGCTTATGTGGTCCAAGCCGTGGCTCCCAACTTTGTCTGGAAGACTACCGATTTCCCCAGGGCTGCAAAGGGTTATACATGGTCCACCGTGCTCAACGCTCTACTGAGTAAGTCGCAGGAGATCCTGATCCATCGACTAGTTTACAGAATGCTAACTGACTCCCCAGTCGTCTGGACTGCCGTTGTTCAACTACTTCTGGCCTGGGATAGGAAGCGGCAGGCCAAGGCTCGGGAAGTGATATCAGAAGACTCCGAGGCCAATTCTCAGCAAGAATCACAGGATGATAGGGAGACTTCGGCTTACCCGGCGGAAAAGAAGACAGATCTTAGCTAGGGTTTTCACTCCAGAAGATTGGATAAGAAAACAGCTCGTAGCCCATTTTTGTCAACTGTAAACCGTCAGGATAGCCATTACAGACTTCCCGAATCGGTGGATCATTCGAAAACAATCCTACAATCTGCCCAGCGGGTCTAAGTCTTCACAGATTTATTACTTGGAAATTAAAGGCTACTGGTGAATTCTCAAACGTTAAAGCCGCAGATGCGGGCTTTCATTCTGCTATCCGAAGTACAAAAAGCTGGGCTTAGCCCCTTCGACAACCAACCACTCCCTGGAGCAAATGCAGCATCCTAACTCGTAACCTCTCAAGGACTTTTTCCTTTCAAACTTGCTTCCTTCGATTAAAACCGTGGCACCTCCTGGCACCATCCTCTTGAAAAAGATTCACGAACTATCTCCTTAGCGCTTTGGGAAGCACAAATAACTTCTTTTGATTTTTGATTTGCTCCGAGGACGCGACCTCTGCTTTGGCGGCGTTTCCAAAGTTCAAAGAGGTCCGTACCTCTCTTTGTACCGTTGAAGCTCGCGCTTCATCTCGCTCACGTCCGCAGAAATGACGTTCTCCAGATGTTCGACCAGTGATAGCCTTTGAAAGCTGGCGATGTGGTCGGCCATCCTGGCCTCCTCGCTCATTGTAGCTCGCTAGTCGGAGTAGTCGGTCGAAACAGTCTGGTTGCTCTGAAGTGTCGAGCTGACTTCTTGAAGCATCTCCACGAGTTTGAAGATTGAGAGTCGATTAGCCATACTGGAGAATTCTCCAATGGTGAGTCTAGAGAGTTCGAACATTCCGTAGTTCACAGCGAGGCAGTGGACCGACAGACACTGTTGCATCCTGTTGTAGTAGTCCAGTGGTCTGTTCAAGTCCTCTGGCTTTCGGCTCTCCCATTTTCCTTTGCGTAAATATCTCATGAAGCCAGCCGTTTGGGTGCTGTTGAGCCAGTTGAGCTTCACGAAATCTCCGTCCCTGTAGTAGGAGAGTCTGAACTTGGGATATTTCTCCAACAGATGGGTTGAAACCCAGTACATTGAGTTATCACCAAAGATGATCTTGGTGGTGCTGAAGAGATAGGGACTAATTTCCAGTCAGTAAAGATGCTACGGAATGATGCAAGCATGTAGCTCTTGCTACGAAAGACTTACGACTCGGACTCGCTCAGGTTGCTGCCGGGCGGCAAGGTATCTTGGCCTTCCATGATCAAGGATTCTTTTGATTTTATTTTCAGCCTCTTAGTCTCGTTCAAGACTTGAGTAGATCGTTCGTTGTCTGGCGAATTCAAAGCCAGTGCAAGGTCGTATCAAATTTTGCAGATGCGTTCACTGTTGAGATGTGGAATCGTTTGAAGAAAGAGGAAATTCCGGGGAGAGCAATGATACAGGGACGAAATGTAAATGTGGGTCCTCAACAACAGTAAACAGTCATTCTTGGTTTAGTAGATAAGTAAACCAAGGATGGGCTAGTATTCTAGGGGCTACTAAACTATTGATGAGACCAATATCACAGAAAGATGTTGCTGATGGTGCAAGGCTTGATAAACAGATATATGCTTAGATTGCAGAATCATATGACTAATTCTTAGTTTGAACTCATTTCTTCCCTGACTACCGAGTAGAACATTCCTTTATATTTTGTTGTGACTTGCACACTTCCTTAAGCCAGCCACCAAGACGCGCATCATACCGATTCCCCGTCACAGCTCCGATATAGTATATTTAGCTGTTGACATATCGACTCGACATCTTCATTCATATGATAAGTTCTATAATCAAGAACTATAGTAGTTGACGACGAGGCAAACCTTGTTTGGCAGCTGATACAAGCTGCAAGATACCTTAGTGGAGGTAGCAGACATGCTCGTCAGTGTGGCCAATAGAAACCGTTGCTTGTCAGCTCGAATCGACATACGCCCTCTAACGCTCAGGCCATAAACTAAGCGCGTCTTATTCCCCACCACTCACCTCTTTTCACTCACTATCCATCTCACCATTGGCTTCATGTCATATTAATTCTTCTTCCAACCCCAAATACCTCGGTCTCGGCAATGGAAACTCAGCCCGGCACTTCCGAGGTCAATCAATCCAACAGAAAGCGTGTCATCACAGCTTGTCTGACATGCCGCCATCGAAAAGTAAAGTGTGATCATGCACATCCAGTTTGCTCACCGTGTAAGAAAGGAAACCGTGTTTGCACTTATACCAGTCCACAACCAATTTCACAGTCTTCTCGACTTGCAAGTGGGAATAGAGTGTCAAGAAGCAACCGACAAATTGGTCAAGACGATATCAAGAACCGCCTCGAACGGCTGGAGCAACTTCTTGAACGTGCCCTCAACGGCCGCCCTGCCGTCCCACAACATCCGGCTGATACAGCTTTCAACCCGGAGCCTCCGCTTTCAAATCATCAGGGACCGTGTTCTTCACAGAATCCTCAGTCGGAAACCTTATCAACCGATGGTTACGATGGTGCTTTGCTCCTCGAAGGCCAAGGGGGTCAATCACGCTGGGTATCATCTCTTCACTACTCTCTCCTGGCTGATGAGGTAAGTTCACTTCCTCGCTGAAGCTTCTCCTTCTTACAGATGACCCCAGATCCGTGATGTCAAGATGCTCCTTGGAGGCCAGTCTGATGATACACCGAGAGAAAGCTTGCCGACAGTACCGTCAGAATCCCCCTTTCCATTTTCAGGACTTTCCACGAATGACCTCAGAACTTGGGCGCCGCCTTCAGCAGACACATGCTTGATTCTACTGGATACATTCTACTCTAACGTTGACCCAATGACTAGAATAGTTCATAAGCCTACCCTCAAACGACGACTGATCCAGTATATCGATTACACGTACGGCATGAACGCTCCAAGCTCTGACCGCGAAGAGTGTTTGGCCGCTCACTCTGGTGAGGATACTCACCCTTTCGAACCATTGGCGTTGGCTGTCTTCTATTCAGCTATCAATAGTCTTTCGGCTGAAGATGCATTGTTGCAATTTTCCATAGAAAAAGAGACACTCCTTTCCCAATTTCAACATGGCGTGCAAGTCGGTCTGGGGAGAGAGAACTTCTTGACTACGTCAAGCATTGAAGTACTTCAAGCATTTGTACTCCTTCTAGTGAGTGTACACATCTCCCATCTCAGAGCTTCTGCCTGGCTAACTTGTCCTTAGACCTGTCAGTCGCGAGAAGACGACATGGCAAAAACCTGGACCCTTTTAGGTCTTGCTCACAAGATGGCGCTTTCACAAGGTCTGCATAGAGAACCCTCGCTATTCACGTCAACAGGCATGGATGTCGTCCAAGTTGAAATTCGCCGCAGGCTATGGCATCAGATATGCCACCTCGACTATCGCTCTGCAGAAAGCAGGGGTCAAGAGCCGACGATATCAGACGAGGACTTTACCACCTTTCTTCCACGAAACATATCGGATGAAGCCCTCGTTGATGGAAGCTTAGACGAGCCGTCTGCTAGGCCTGGGTTTACCGACATGACGGTTCACTTGATCCGTCTGTATGGACATCATTGCTTTAGACGAATTGTTCGAGGCACTTATAAGCTTGAAAGAACGACGAAATCACAAGAAGTCAAGAATGATGACAACATTAGCCCAGTTGCCAAGCTTCGGTCCTTATTTGAGGAAGTCAGGGGCATGGTAGATGAGATGGTCAATCACTTCCAAACACACTATCTACAATACTGCGGTCCACATGTTCCAGAGCAACGAATGGCAATTGGTCTTGCAACGGTGGTCGAATGGCGGTGCTGGTCTATATTCTGGCTGCGAACACCAAAGCAATACCGGGAGTTGGTGATTACCCCTGAAGTTCGACAAATGTATGTAACCAATACTACAACGTTTCTTCGACAGGAACAGAGGCTGACATATACTTTAAGAATACTAGAGAAATCGGTGAACCTAATCGAGAGCTTGAATACTATGCCCGGTGATAAGGACGCCCAGCGGTTTGGATGGCATATTGGCAGTCATGCATGTTTCCAACCTATCATGCATATTGTCTCAGAGCTTGACATGCCCAACTTCGATGCTCCCAACCGACAATCACTACGATCACGAGCCTTGGACGCACTGAAAAAGACTATGCTCTCGAGGGGACGAGAAGCAACACCAATGTGGAATGCCATGAATCGTATCATCTCAAACTGCCTCGCCAAATCTACGTCGACGACCTTCCCAGTAACGCCATTCCCGGCTGTACGGACTGACTTGCCCATCAACGCAACGACGCAGGGACTAGGTTCTTCTGCCACTGAACCAAGCCCAGCGCTGCTGCCAGACATGCCAACTTTCGGAGACTTTACATCATCAGCCTCGTTGCCTGACCCTACAGCATTGGGGAGCATAGAAATTCTGGGACCTGACATTATGTTTGACTGGGTACGTGAATGCATACCACTGAAAGAAGTACTGCCACTGACAAAGTCGACCAGGGATTTTGGAACATTGATTCAGCAGCTCCTAGTCCGTTTTGAATACCAACGCTCTTCTGCCTGCCTGAAACAAATATTGGCAACACTGAGAATAGATTCTGTGTAGTTTACTTGTGATTGTAAACTTGTTCATGGAACTTCGTGGCTAGGGAACTTCGGCATATACTAAAGGAGAACTTCTATGCGAATATGTCAGTAATCCAACGAGAATCCTAGGGGTAATTTATGAGAAACTTAAATACCATGCTGTCTAAGACACCGCTAGAGGTCCTAGATAGCCTCACGGTATACAGAGGGCGAGTCCTTATGCTGAGTATTTCTCGGTATTTCGTACGAAGAAAGAACGCTATAGATTTCTGTGTGTCTGTAAGCAGGTTTTCAGTTAAGCTCGAGGATAAAAAAATGTATTTTGTTTCTGTCAGCCTCCTGATGTTCAAAGGACTTCTGAACGCTCCACTGGTCTCGGCCTTGCACTGGCTCATCTGGTACTCACCTCTGAATCCAGCAGCTGTCACCTAGGCATACCTATAGATAACACAGAACTAGTGAATTCGAAATTGCTGACGCCATTATCTAGGGAGCATATCTGGATGCATGGCGGTCCTAAGTTAGTTTTCTTGGATTCAAGGGTTGGTGAATACGTGACAGACCGCAGGTAGAAGAGAATCAGGTATGGCAGAGCAACCATTGCCTTGTTTTGTCATTCCTTTGTTTCATATCATCCAACGGTATCTGTAAATTGCCTGACATTGACTTGTCTTTGAGAGTGTTTGGTGGCTTGCATTTGGGGCACTGACTGGAAGGAGACTGTTTGGTCGCAAACAGGGCTATTCTCAGCCAGATCACTACAACATTGACTTAAGTCAGCAAGGCTACAGGCCATAAGGGAGACTCACCACTGACTACTTTAGGGGGAGGTCCAGTAGGTAGGTAGTCACATCCCTTAGTGGAGCTGCAGTCGTCCGGCCCACCACAGAGCTCAGTCTCACAGTAAGAAGAGGGCCAAGGAGCAAGACTGTGCGTTTGTGTTACACCAGAAGCTCATATCCTTTCATTCCCACCCACAACTTTTCCTTCTTTTCCTCCTTCTCACAACACCCCTCCACAAACTCGGCAACCTACTTTTCTTGCTACAAGAAAATCAAAGATCTAAAGCAACCACCATGTCTGACAAGTCTGACAAGGGCAAGCAGCCTGCTAGAGAGAAATCTCAGGACAAGTGGGCTATAAATCTCGCCAAGTCTGGTGGTCCTGAGATCAAGGGTACAACCATGGAGCAGCTCGTCGAAGCCGGCAGCTCTTCCAAGAATGCTTCCCTCGCTCCCGTCGGTCAACCTCTGTATGTATCAATCTTACCTCTTGTCGTGTTCTCTTACTGACAGTCAGCTTTAGTCCTGGTCTCGGATGTTCCAATAATGCTTCCATGGTCTACGGAGGCCCGCGTCTGTATGTATCTGCACCATCCCGCTTCACTGATCATTACTTACTATCAAACCTAGCCCCGCTACTCATATCACCGTCATCATCCGCTTCCCCCACGGCGACGTCCACTTGCCCTTGTTTGTTGTTGGCCGCTACCCCATGTTCGCTGAAATGTTTGACGGCGGTATTCTCCATTGGCCTGGTGCTTCTCGACGTCAAGCTCATATCATCACTCACTACCTACGGGACCCTAAACCTAAGTACAAGATGGTTTATTTCGAGGCTCTGTCCCATGAGGATAGACTGGAGCAAGAGTTCACCGATGCTCTGGCAATCAATGGTCAGGCAACTTCTTTCAATCTTCCTGGACTTGCCCGTCTGGCTCTGGCCCATATGGAGGAGTATGGGGAGATGATTCCCCTTACCAGGATCACAGTCAACCTCATGGCGAATGGCGAATGGTACCAGCGAAACCGGGCCTATGTTCAACACTACATCACTCGTCGCTTCACTTCTACCTGCCGAATGGCTATGGATTCTGACCGCAGATGGTTCGTCCTCCAAACTGGCGATGCCCTGATCGACGGCCTTCTTGGTGCAATCAACAACCTCCGCTTCCCTGACTTGCGCTTTGCACCTGGCCCTCGTCACTACTACTAGGTCCAACCTTTGAGGAGATTGGGGTCTAATGTAAGGCTACTGGAACTGTCAATGAAGCAACTCTAGATTCTAATCTCGTTCAAGGTCAGAAAAGGCCATCTCGAGACAAGTGGACTTCGCACATGCACTTAATCTTGATCCAGGATGGAACTAATGGCTGTTTCTTTCAGATCAAAACAGAGTCTAACGCTCCCCTCACAAACCATGACGCTGCCAGAGCTGCATTAGACTATGTTCAGCTTTATACCGGGCTGATTGGTATATATATCTTTATACCGCCGCCAAAGGATGGTGGCCTCGACATCGCGAACTTCTAGAGTTGCCTGAAAGCGACATGGGGTCTAATATATGGTCTGGTTCTTGTGCCATAGCACAATAGGATAGATAGACTTCCTCAATAGACACCCTGGATTACATTTATGACTCAATGGTCTATTATTTTGATCTAAGTGGGGTCCATTGCAAAACGCAACTAAAGCTGTTACTCCAAGTGACTATCATTATGATTATATAAATCTGGTTGTCTTTTGAAAAATAGATCAATAAACTTAAGGAAAGTTTTTGGTTATCCCAGGCATATCTCATAGGGTATTAGGTTTAAGTGTGTCTAGAATATGTTAATTCCGGGCTATGTGCGCCCTGGTGTGACTCGACCAATTTAATAAGTGCTTAAAGTAGTGTTGACTGCAGCCTCGCATGCCCTATGGTATTCTTGAATTCAACCTAAGATATAGTGGGAGGATATAGGAGATGAATTCCATTATGAGCTTGATCTTTTATC
This sequence comes from Fusarium verticillioides 7600, assembly GCF_000149555.1. Lineage (NCBI taxonomy): Eukaryota > Fungi > Ascomycota > Sordariomycetes > Hypocreales > Nectriaceae > Fusarium > Fusarium verticillioides. The sequence continues at coordinate 1,153,918 of NC_031680.1, read as the reverse complement.
ATGTGCTTCTTGTTAATGAGAGGTCTGGGATCTCATAGTGGGGAATAGAATCTGATTTCAGAGAGTTGATACTCAGACGTCACGATGACTATCCCAATAACTATACGAGGTTCTTATGGGCGATCATCCTGAACTCTTCTAGGTAGAAATTGATTTTACGAATAGGCTATCTGCTAGGCTTGAATCCTTTTCGCCTCTTTCTACTCGAAAATCATGACTCTCACTGTGGCATAACCTTCTGCATCCCAGCTAGATCTTCTTGCAGAGTTGAGTGCCATCCTTGGACACTCGAGCGGCAGCCATACAGAAGCTTCCGAGTAGCATAGACGCGCCCGCAAAGCACATCAACCCAGTAAACCTATCCCCTTCCCGGTCTTTAATAGCCCCTTCGATGGGAAGTCCAGTCAGAGCACCCAGGGCGATGGCCAGGCAAAAGCCTCCCAACTTGAACCCGATCTCATCAACCCGGTCATCCGTGAGGAATACAACACACGGAGGACCCAGACTGACGAAACCGCCACTGGCAAACCCAAAGAGCAGGGCGAAGACGATGATACCACCTTTAGAGGTGTGAAACTCGAGGGGAAGCCAAAAGGCCAGAACAAGAGCTCCAGAGAAACCAGTCACGATGATCATGGTATTGAAGGAGCCGATCCTATCACTTACCCAGCCAGGTACGATACGGCCAAACAGGGAACCGGCGTTGGCAATGGCCAAGGTATACACAGCGAAGTCTTTGTATCCATGAAGCGAGGCCATCTCTGGGAGGTAGTTCAAGGGTGCGAAGAGACCCCACATGGTGAAGAAGCAGCCTAGGACGAAAAACACCCATGGTCCTTTCTTGGATCCGTTGATTTCACTGCTAGGAACGTTTTCTTTCTTTGCTGGTTGCGAGACTTTGCCAAGAGGTGGGAATGGGGAAGTGCAGAGAGCATTTGCGATGACTAAGAGGACTCCTTGTAAGAGTGCAGTCCAACGAACAGCAGTTGCGAAGCCGACTTCTTCGATGAGTCGAGGGATCATGCAGGGGTAGATCACACCTCCTGAGTCCGTGTCAGCCACTTCTGCCGAGGATACTCGTTGCTCATCTTACCCAAACTGCTCCCAGCAGAAACAATACCGACAGCCAAACCCTTCTTTGTAGAGAACCATTGAGTGGCCGTTGCCATGGCGGGGAGAGACAGACCAGCAGCGGCGAACCCAAAAGCGACACCCTGAGCAAGCATAACTTGCCAGTACTTTGTGCAGAGGCTCAGCATACAGACGGAGAAAACAGCCATGATACTGAAGGGGAGTAGTGTCTTGCGGCAGCCATAGACATCGATCATTTTGCCAACAGCGGGACCGAACATGAAGAGCATAAAGATCTGAAGAGTGGTGATCCAAGCCAAGGCCGATGACGACTGGTCCTTGAACATGACTTCCGAGTAGTACATCTGAAACATGCCGCATCTAATACCAAAGGTTAGTGGACGGTTCTAGCGATCAAGTGAGGTCGGACTCACGCGTTAACATAGCCTACGGAGCAGAACTGCAACAAGAACGACCCAGCGACATAAGCCCATGCTCTCGCACCTCCATCAGGGGGGGTTCGGTCATTTTTCTCGGTCGGCTTGTTGCTCTCGAGCTCAGGGGAGTCGGACACGGCGGAGGAGTGCATCTTTTCACAGAAGTCGTTGAGAATAAACTTGGCGCGGTAGTAAGGAGAAGAAAAGGTCGAGACGATTCTTTTGACTTGGAATGCTAGGAGAACAATCGGGATAAGCAGAAGACAGAGAAAGAGATTCATGGTGAGAAGGTTTGTCTTTTATTTCAATTCGAAAGGTTATTCGGATTGGCTTCGTACGAGATCTAAGCAATGTTAGGCCGAGTTTAGAGATTCAAAACATAGAACTTACTATGTTGGCCAATATGATTTATCTCGGTCTTCACTAATATGGAACCTCGCACGAACTTGACCTCGCACGAACTTGACCTCGTACGAACTCCACGGCCGAAGACTAAGACTAAGTTAGCACAGGGGTCTAAGTCAACAGTCGCTAAGCCCAATCCTCGTTGGCTTGGCCAGGGTACCCCTGTCAACGACTGTCATCTCCAACCTCAGTGCAACTCTCTTTTAGCTTGCCACCATTTTTGTTTAATACAATTAGATCTTTGGCCTTGATATTGCTTATCTTTGGTTTGATCGTACTATTGTTGATTTATCTCGACAGACTTTTTCGTAACTACTAAAAACATTTCACTTGGATTTCAAAGTTGAGTCGGTAATGGATGCATGTTGTGATATCAGCTTGAGATATACTTACAGCTATCTACCATGCGCCTAATTATTTGGCCTAGATAACGTCCGTTTTTGACTCGAAGTCAATACTAACCGTGCCTTGATGACCGCCTGTGCAATATCCTGACTCTGTACATTTGACACACGATATTCTTATTGAAAGTTCATACGTCAAACCCCATCATCTGTAGTCAACTTATTTTGGAGTCAATCCGTTGTCTGCTTCTACGGCAGATTATTGACGGTCTCTCTCAGCGTCTTCTTCTCTCTCTCAAGTCGAGCGATGCACTGGTACAGGATTGAGATCATAGTGCTCCCCATAAACTTCTCGAACTCAGCTCTTGTTTCCGTACTCATGATGGGGTCTTCTCGAGTTATTCTACAGCAGAGGTAAGACCGTAGCACGCCTTGTAGCTCCATATTGGTAAAGGGAGGGCTCGAAAAGCGCTTGATCATCTCAGGAAATGCGATTTGGTCTCCGTAGATCCGGGTCCTTTCTGCAGCCAATCGGCCCAACTCTGGTAGCTGGTACTTGGTGCCAATCTTGTAGACATAGATGGCCGTGCGGAAATCAATGGCACAATTTTCTTGGTATGTGCCATGTACCTTTAAGTTGCGGTACTCCCCTTTGTGTATGTAGTGAAGAAGCACATGAGCCACATGGTAGGGAGCATCCGGGAAGACGAGTGTTTGTTGTCCCTTCCAACAGGCGAGGAATGCCGGGTGGTTCTTGAGAATTTCTTCAGGCACGGAAACACAGTTCTTGTTATTGAAGTTGATGATACGAGACGGCACCAGCCATGGTCTTGAGAAAAGGTCAGAGAGGTCTATGGGAATTTGGTATATCCAAGGAACATTACTTACGAGGTGCTGGGTCGTTCCTCTTGCCGATCACCTTCGAGCGGCGGGCACGATCTGTTGAGCCACGAACTCATGTTCGCATTTCGGAAGATATTATACTAGTGAAAGAAGCGGTCAGAGGAGCTCTGCTTTGCTTGTTCATAAGGGCATTACTGCAGAGCGAACAGTTGCGATGTGCAGGATCCGTGGGATAGGTATATAAGGAGGAACTCAGAAGAGACTTAGTCTCTGGCTTCAGTATACGATAGAAGGGACTGGGTAGACTTGTCAATAAAAGGAGGAAATGCTTTTGTTTGAGTAGAAAAAATAGATGAAGAAAGAAAGTGAGAGAGAAGATTATAAGTAACAGGGAGTCATTGTCTGGAAAACATGACGTGGGTCCTAAACAAACGGCAAGCAAACAAACAGAATGCAAACCAATTACACGTTTATGATCATGTGGAACATATGGGATGGAACATCAGAGGTTTCGGTCACAAAACATGGGGTAGTTGCTGGTGAGACCTGGTTCGCTCTATTCGGCAGATGAGAAGTTGAACACTCCTCTAAACAACGCTTTGACTAGGTACTCAACCATTCTTCATGCGTATCGGAGACTCTTGTCTTATATTGTTTTGCAAGTTACCCATTGCTCTTATAACATATTTTCAGCGCGTTTGAGCCGTTTGATCGGGCACTCAATTCCAGCGCCTCACGCCCCGGACTGCATCATACAGTGTCAACCAAGTGACAACCAACCACCGTAGCACGCAGCCTTATCTAGTTACTGAGCTTGATTTATGGGCGCACCGTTCATGTCGTGGAGTCAGTGAAACAATAGCCGTAGCTCCAAGAGATCTGTAGTAACTACCATCGCTGGCTGTTTGGGCAAACCCTTGTACCCTGTGATTGCCCCTGACTTATCGTTCAAATCCAAGAAAACGGCAATCACGTGCAGCATTCCCAAGCAATCACTTCATTTGCTCCGGCTTGTAGTTGTTGAGGTGACTACCTAAGGTAGTAAGCTTACTCGAGGACCGGGTCATGGATTCACAAACATCTAACCTTGGTGAATAGCCGTGCTATTATGTAGCTGACGCCGTAGAATGCAAAATTATGTTACAATACTGTTTCTTTCTTGTGTTCTTTCAATCAGTAGATCAGTTTAGGCCGGTTGTTGTGGCTGGAGTCTTTCCTCCGGCATCCATGGTTTCAGTGTTGGTTGGTACCTGAGGCTCCAGCCATGCACTCGACAAGGAGCGGGACCGAAGCTTTCATCTCGCAAGAACATTAAAGAAAGCCTCTAGTCGATAGAGACATATTTACAGTAGGCATCTTTGCCTTCAAATGTATCATCCTCTCGGAATCGAGGAGTTACAAGTCACTTCATCCTCACGATGTCTGAACTCCCTTTGTGTGTTACAATCATCCTGGGAAAGAAGTGCCACAGTGGATCAATATGTTGTGACTAGTGAATCTCCTTAGATGGTTGCAAGATCTCCGTAGTCTTCTGTGAATGTAAAACAAAGCAAAGATCAAAGCTTTCAGCGGCCCTATAGTAGCTCTGGTGCATGGTCGCGATGGGAAGAAATCCCGGCAGTTGGAGCCTAGGACCATCCGCTACTTCACCTTCTTTCGGCATTCTCACGAACAAAACATTAACGTGGTCAAGGCATACAAGGTCATAGATGGACTGTATTCTGGGGGATACTCTCAGCTAATATTACATGGGTAAGACTCCTTCCCAAAACCCCTCGTGATCATTCATATACTGACAAACTTCATCCCCATATGTCAGTCAGTTCTGTTGCAACCATCATTAGATGTCCATCAGCTCATCATGTTCGTCGTTACATTTCCGTAATCCATCGTTCCAAAAAGTATCCGTCGTTAGAGACCATTGCGGCTTACCAGCGGTGAACACCGGGCGGGTAGTTGGCCAGGTCGAGGTTGATCAGACCGTCAGCTCCAATGATCTTGAGCTTTCCGTTGCTGTCATAGGACTCATCGTCTGTCCCAGCGTCGGCCTCACTCTCAGCCTCTCCAGCGTCGGTGCCTTCACTTTCGCTCTCGACAGCAACTTCGTTTCCAACTTCGGTTGCTTCGTTGGCCTCGGTGTCTCCAACGGACTCCCCCTCCTCCTCGCCCTCTTTGTTGATCTTGGTCCAAGCACGCTCACGGCGGGCGACAGATTCCTTGAAACGCTTGATATCCTCATCACGCTCAGCATCAATGGTCTCCATGAGTTTGCCATTGACTTCGTAGTTGCTGGCGAGACCCGCTTGGACTGCAACCCACTTAAAGTTGAGCTCGGGGTACAGCGGTTCAAGAACGCTGTGGGTGTAGGCCAGCATGTAGGCGGGCTCGATGTATTGAAACAGGCTTTTCATGTATTCAGTTGCCTGGTCCTTCATCTTGGTGATTTCGCTGTATACCGCCTGTGAATAGATGTGGATGGCAAGATCATAGGCACTTTCGAGGTCCGGGCGGAGAGTGAACTTGTGTACCTCATGGAAAGGGACTTTACCAGTGTAGAAGAAACGGACCATGGCGTCGATGGTCTCATTGGGAGCGAATGGGAGAGAAATGATACCCCATTTAGTGACTCTCTGGAGGAATTCAGGGCACGTGTGGAGAATCGCCTCGGCGTGGACGTACTCGACAGTAGGGCCCATCTCGCCCCCCTGCATGGCACCAAAGTAGATGGCAACCTTGGCGCTATGGATATCTCTCGTCAGTACTTGTTGGCGTAAGTTGGTAGAAGTGTCAACTTACCCCTCGCCAGTCAGTCGCTCCGCAGGTCCAGGTTCCTGCATGTTTGCTATGCCTTGGAGTGGAGGCAGTGACCTAAGTTAACTTCAGCACACGCAAAAAGAAACAAAGAATAAGAAGAAGTGAAAAGGCCACTCACGCTTTTGTTTGTTGTTGCAGTAACGTGAAGAGGTTGACTTCGAGCGGAAGTCGAGGAATGTTTTGAAGGTGAAAAGAGGAGAGAGGAGAAGAAGCTCGAACGCGAGAGAAATGTTTTGATATACAGTAGGTAGTGCGGTTTGACGTGTGACGAAAAAGGCATCGGTGCCCTGGTGACCTATTTTACAAGGCACACCACACTAACAAAACGTCATTGGCCTCCTAAACCAAACACTCATACGCTACTCTCCTGCAATCCAGGTATCTGGTCCTCTAAAATCATCCTGCATGAGCACTGAGTGCTTGTCTACAGGCCCCATGCCCTTACAGGAATGTGTATGTGCGCTCCCTGCTATCATCCCCCTCCATACAGTCCAGCATATCTTACCACCCTGTCTCCCAATCTTCATCCACAGCTTGTCGTCGCTTCTTAATGCTCTTATTGACCTTTAATTATCATCCCTTCGCATCTGCGTTGGAGGGGGATGAAGCAGGCCCATCCATGACTCGGCTGTGCATCGTTGCCTTCGAGTGACGCTGACAACTCTGACTTCCGACAAGCGTTACACGCGTCTCGCCCTTCTAATTATGCTTATTATCACTCTCCTCACCAGGGTCATGACCATGAACACCTCGTATGCATTTATACTCCAACCCCTGACTGACTTTTCACTTTGGTATCTACAACTTGTACGCAGTAACTGACTACCGCAAGTCCTCGACGTGCTTTCGGTGCGTAGCGCGCTTCTAGGTCGAGTATCGATCACACTGTTTCCCCAAACGCAACATCATAGCAGTAGAACTCCTTAGTGACGGTTCGATACTTGGCCCCCTGGAGCTCTTTGCTAGTCTTGAGCCACCGGGAGACATCGGACCTTACCAAGACGGCAGTTCGGATGCTGCAGCTCGCCGTAACTCCCATTCCTTTCGCTGTGCCCTTTATGGCTCCGGAAGGCCTCAAGGTGCTTCAAAGTCTAGAGGCGCTTTCTCGAAAACCGCTGTGTTCCAGACCAACCTAGCATATTTTGCAAGATGAGCATCGTCACCACCTTCCCATATACTTGGGTCTCTCAGGGGCCTTTGCTTGACACGTTATTTGTTCCTTTGGTAACCTACCTTGCTGACAAGAGCGCGCTACAGGACCCTTCAGCAGTCCTGCTTCAACAAGTATGCAACTCGCCGGGATGGCTTCTTGACTAATACGACAACCGCAAAGAAGTGTACCTTCCTCACCATCAGCTATCCCAACTCTTATGGACCTTGAAGCACCCTCCTCGGGAAGCAATTGGTTGTAAGATTGAGGAGTGCGCCCCAGGAGACGAGTTCGAAGCACCGTGTTGCCGCGGAGGGCCCCTGAGTTAGCCAGACAATCACTTGGACCTTGGAGGTCAATAAATTGCCTCCTTACCGCTCCCAGTGGAAGAGAAGCCCATCATGTGAGCTTGTTTAGAACCGCAGCGGCGCTCCAGCTCTGTCATGACACTCTCAGGGGCTGGCCTAGTTCGGTACGCTCGACCGCCGCTGGAGACTGTTGCATTCCCACAGGACTACCGCTATTGGAACAAACCTATTGTTTTGACAGTTTAACGACAACAGCCGATAGCCTCGAAGTTAAAGAGGCTCAGGGGTTGGGCACTCTTAATCCGAGACATGCACTCTCCTGTATAGACGTAACTACTCCATCAGGGGCTTTCACTATTCAGTCTTACTCTTGCAGGCACTCTCAAAACAGTAAAACTACCCAAGTGAATACCTTTCTCATTGTCGGGGGTACTAGGTGGTAGAAGAAGCCAGCAGGCTTGAGATGTACTCTCCTCATCCCAATAAGAGGCCAGGATTCCATTAAGTTCCTATCATTCTACCATTTCAGTTGCATTACCGCTGACCCGCGCTGTTTAAGTAGCCATCATTGGCATACTCCCCCCTATGATCAAGGTCGACGATCCCCGATGTCCCTCGAAGTCCCCGCCACTAATATGTCTTCGCAGACTTCCAAGAAACCACCCTTAGAAGCTCATCCCAAGTTCAAAACAGAAGACATAGTTACTCCCAACCTTTGCCCCATCCGGCCGAACCGCTCCATGGATCCAAGAGAAGAATGCCATCGGAAGACCGTCCCTTCTTAACTTCGTTTGCGTCCTTCCAAACCCACCACCGAGAGTCCAGCATATTCCAACTCCAATTTCATCTCAATAAACTGCTGTGGCATCACCGATTTGGTTCGAATGTAGATCGGCGGTTTGTCCCGTTCTTTTTGACGGATTCACTACGATCTCCCCTTACCCCTGAGTCTCGAAAGCCATGTGAACTTGCTTCCATTGGACTACACCCACCATCTTATTGCGGCACGGGGATCTTGAAAACATCTTCTTGTTGATCACATTCTTATACCCAGGCAATCTGGAAGATTGGGGGATGTGTTGACAAGGTTTCTCTCAAGTACCAAAATTTGTGCCAGACCAACGGAGACTCGGGCAGGCAGACCTTAGCTTTGGCTATGATTAGACAATCTTGCTGTCGGTATTCGAAAGGTTCCCCGACATGTTCTTGGTGACATCACACCAGTTGCTCTAAGCGTCATGTCGGTCAGCGATGAAGCACTCCACTGCCGCCATAGCGGCCCTGGACGAACAAGCGAATAGAGTCTGTTCTGAACCGAGAGCTGAAGACTTTCCGCTAGCCGTATACTTATTGGCTTCTGAATCAACACGCATGCGAGCTTCCAATCTTCCTAATACTGAGAGGTCACGGCAAGCTATGGGGAGTCTTTTCCTGAGTGCCCTTTACCGTGACAGGATGCACACTACCAGGTAGGTGAGTCCTTGCTTCTCCTTGGCGGGCCAGATCTGATTCATCCCTGCCTCTTTGGTGGGAGCATTTGCTCCTAATGAATTTCTGCCTCTTGACAGTATGGGATTCCCTTCTACCAGCGGTGTACGGGGGACTGTCAGGCTGTCTGCTGAATCCAGTAGAGGAATAATGTTAACCCCAAAGCAGAGCAGACAGCCCGAACTTATGTCGTACCTTTTGCTTCTCCCTGGCCAGAATACCCTTGCCGCCATCTCCAATTCGGTTTCCCTGCTCGAATACCTTGTTATTGTCGGCCTTCCTTATAGCATCGACGGTTTGACCCACGTATGGAGCAGAATGCAAAGGTCGTAGGTGAGGCATTCCTGCTCTGGCGAGGGTTGTGATGTTATCGAGTACATTTTCCTATAAGAACATTGCGTGAGTAAGATCACCAGATATGATGGGCTTATACCATGTACTTCGAGGCTAAGCAAACGTCTTCTAGTTCGCGGTTTATATATGCCCCTCCTCGTTCCCTACAAATAGTGTGGGAGGATCTTTCAAGTCAAGATTAATACTCCCTTCGCCTATATATCCCTCGAAAGTATCTTGTCCCAGGTTCAATGCTTCAAATCAAGTTTTTAGGTCGGCGTGTCGGCATCTCTGGAAAGGATACAGCATGCTTCGACCCCACGGTTGGAATGCTTCTTGGGGGACAAGTCAATACATACTGGGAAAGTCCTTTGTCGTGGCTGTCGTATGTTCCTCCCAGGGCTTACTTCCAAAAACTCAGCGCCTGGTGGCCAGCATCTTCCAGGAGATGCATGCCATATCTTGTTAATTGGAAAGCTGCAAGGGGCTCGAAGGGAAATTTGGTCTTCAGGACGGTTCCAAACTGAGTCCATAGGCCAACAACATGTTGCTTTCTTTGTCTCTTGCGTGTTTTCCTGAACCGCGAGGCGATTTGAAAGAGTTTGACTGAAGATATCATCACCACGAAACGAGATAGCTATACATCTCTTATCTCCAGGCAGGATCTTTGGTCAAGCGCTCCCTGTGTATGTATATTGATACATTAGCCGGCGCAAACTTGCTTTGTAGGATTGTTGGATGCTAGAAGCTTACCCTTCTTATATATACTTGCAGGATCCCAGAGACACAAGAAGGAAACAGTGAGATGGAAGCTCAGGTCTTGCCTCACTTTCCAGTGAAGATATTCCAGTCAACGTGATCCAGCCAGGTCGGGAAGCACGTGCGTATCCCGGATGGTAGACTCAGCCCGAGGCTCGCTCTTCACCCACTAGATCTATACTACATCATTTCCATGCCTCTCCATCATTGGTAACATCACAGCTGTCTCAACGGCATCATACCGACTGCTAGCCCTCGCGAGCCAAGTCGTGAGAGACCTGAATTGCCTATTGTCTCCGGCGAAGACGAAAGACACTTCAGGGCGCTTCAGCATAGGGACAAGAGACATAGTGTTCAATTATAATAGATTTAGGCGCTTCCTTCTCATATCCAGGTGATACATGAGAACCTCGTCTGCAGTTTCCTGCAGAGATTGTCAGTTCCTAAGACATACGTAACGAAATCAACGATCCTACTGCGCCAGCACAACGCCAGATGCGATATACAGTGCCAATGTTATAAATATAGACTAACACGGAAGGTTGAATTGCCCGATTGTAAGCGTATATGTTGTATATAAGTCAGGGGGCAATGACAGCTCAAGGAAAAGGAAGAAGTGGGAAGCAATGAGATATACATACCTCAGGACCGCATATAGAGGGTCAGTGGGAGTCTGGTTTTCTTCCGAAAGGGGTGCCAACTCGTCACGAAACTGAAATGCTTGTTACTATTTTGGCAAATGGAAAATATGTCCCAAACGGCAAAAGGCTTCTTTCTTCGCCTCTTCCATATGTTGCACGAACCAATACAAGTGATCATTTGCTCTGCCAACACTGACATCTCAACGATATCAACGTCAGTAGCCGCAGTATACCACACTCACTAATCGCCCGTTGTCCCCAATCACTTCTCCTATCTGTGACGTTGCCTAAGTAAAACTTGGCATAACGTGGGTAACAGCGTACCAACAGCATTTTCCCTTGCCAACGTCACTCGGCCAAAAATGGAAAAGGTTACACAAACACATAGCAAGAGATACATGAGCCTGTATACTAACCCGAGTACCTTTGCCATAAGTGCGCAATCATATGCTAGACATATAGTCTAATGCTGTGACTTGAACACGCACTCGCTCAGCAAACTGTGTCACCAACAAAGACCACAAGCATCAAGACCATACCACCATGTGCAAACATAGACTTAGACACCCTAGGCTACACCAACATACCAAAAATGCGGAAGCATCTGGTATTAAACACAAGCCGCATGTCCCGTATTGTGCTTGTAGGTAATTGTTGTACCTCACTTCAAGTCAAGTCACATATCACAGCCTCAGGCTTAACTAGGTAAATTCCGTCTTTTTGCAACAAAAACATGGCCCCAACAACCATGCTCTGATAAAAACATGCTCTTATACCTTCTTCGCTTCCCTCTAACCACCCAATAAATATCTCCATCACTTTTACGAGCCTCTAACCCTCCCAAGTGACAATCATGATTCCAGAACAAGGAAACGAATCGTAAATAATCACATTACTGCCACACTTGTACGGTATGTCTAAAACCGAGACAAAGCTTTCGATACATCATGATCCTTTCAACGCCCGCTTTGCTTCTGTTGTTCATCTCTAAGCGACCGACGCGATGACTAGCGCAGCCACATTCTCCTCTTCGCTTCGCACCGTGATCTTTGTCGTGACACCAGTTTTTGATGAGTAAGCCATCCGTACGTTGGCAACCACCCGACCTCCACCAACTGTCTTGCCGAGAAGCTTGAGAGTGTGGGTGGTCTGGTTGACGGGCACATCAGTACCCTCGAGAGGCTGGAGCGACAAAGCCTTTGTAAGCTGCTCTGTAGCGTCTGTGAAATTGTTAATGCCATGTCTTCTATGAACTCAGCAATCGACTTACCCGCAATGCTCTCCATACCGCTCAATTGGAGGGTTTCTGTGACCTCCTCTCCAGAAGCACCAACCTGTTCCCAGATGTGGCTGAAGTTGCCAGCGAATGTGGGAATGACGTAGTCACTGCCAGCAAGGTCGAATTCGGCCACCTCGTACTCATCATCGTAGCCGGAATCCTCGGGCTCACCTGTTGAGGGGTCGATCTCCTTGCTGGTGAACTTGAGGACGTTGGAGAAGGTAGAGATGGGCAGGGAAGCCTCGCCGCCAACCTTCTTAAAAGCGACATAGACCTTGCCGGGCTCATCAGTTGCAAGTTTCTCAGCCTGTATGATAAAGACCTCCTCGAGCTCCTCCTCGTCTGCGGGAGTAGCGACAACGGAGACGTTCTCAAGGACAGTGTCGGGCAAGGTGTTCTTAATCTCATATTGGAGGACAATGTGCTCCTTGAAGATGTGCTTGACCAGGCTGACAACGTACTCAGTCTCGGCCTCAGTAAGCTCGATAACAGGTGAAGACTTGAGGACACTGCCAAACTCCTTCATCTCGGGGATCTCGAGCAGCTCCTGGGCATACCGTTGAGCCTGAGCAGAGGCAGAAGCAACAGCCTCGGCTCCGGTAGGCTTGGTGGGGCCAACCTTGGGAGCCTTGAGTGTAGGGGCAGTGGCAATCAGCTTCTTGGATCGGTCCTCAGCGTCGGCCTGCTCCCGAGTAACCACAGGAATCTTGGCAATATCGAAAGGACTATCGAAAGCGGACTTGTCGTCTGATGTGACGTAGAGGACAAGCTGCTGCTCGAAGTATGGAAGAGAGAACATGTTCTCTGTTTGCGCATTAGCAGTAATCCACAGTCATCTGTTAATTCATGCTCACCATTCTTGACAAATCGAGCAGCCATCTCATCATCCTCCTCATTCATGAGCTTCAGGTTGAGGGCAGCACGATCACGGACCTCATCATCGACATCATCCAAACATCGTGTGAGGAGGACACGGACACTGCTCTTAACCTCAGGGTCCTTCTGGCCAACACCGAACTTGGCGAGGGCAGTGACAGCAGCAGCTCGCACAATGGCGTTCTCAAGAACAACTCGGTTGTAAATATATCGGATATACTTGGTAGGCTGAGCGGTCTTGGGACCCTCGAGACCGATAAGGTGAAGAATGCGGACTGCCAGCTTAGTGAACTCGCAATCCTCAATAAATTCGCAGAGGTGGGCGAGCGCATCCTCCTTGGAATCAGGGACAAACTTGATCAAATCGAACATGCTCTCCACAACAGCCCTCTTGAACTCGTATCCACCCTCATCGCGCAGTATACCACTGAGGAAGGTAAGCATACCAGCTTGCTTGCTGGGAAACTTGAGGCACAAGGTTCGGATAGCCTCCACAATTGTGATCTTGAACTCGTCGGTAATCTCGGACATGAAGGTGGAAATCTGCTTCATTAACCTGTCGACACTGGCCTCGTTACCGGTCTTAAGGAGCGTGGTGATGGCGAAAGTGGCAATGGATCTGTTGCTGTTGGAGATGAGAAGCTCGATATCGGGATTGCAGGCGTTGACGGCGGTAGGCTTGAAGCTGGCAAAGTTGTGGAGGATTCGGAGAGCGGCGAACTTGGTAACAGCGCGGGGAGAGGTGAGGAATAGCTGAAGAACGTGGACAGCTTGCGCTACCTCAACATCAGTAACATCTCGCATGTCACAGATAGCTTTGGCAGCCTCAAAGTTGACCATTTCGCTCTTGTGTCGCAGCCAGCCATCGAGAAGCTGCATCATGGGTTTCCTCAACGAAGCGTCCTCCTCAGCGAGCTGTGCAGCAAGTCGAACCAGCATGATGATAGCAGCGGGGTTCTTGAGAGCACCAGGAGCGCCGAATTGCTGAACCATCTTGACAAGGGCCATTCGGTCGTGCATGCGCATCTGATATAGGAGTCCGACAGCGTGGTATTGCGACATGGTCGAGTGGTTCATAGGAACTTGGCTGCTTGAGGTGGAGAATCCCAGGGAGAAGCCACCAGAGGACTTGCTGGAAGCAGCGGCCTCCTGGGTCTCGCTCTGCCATCGTCGGACGACATCCTTGGCAATGGGAAGGAGGTGGTATGAAGAAACGAGGGCGGCAGATGATACGGAGGGGTTCTTATCGACAATTGCGGTCTTCATAACTCGTTCGATCGATTGCACGGTCGTGGCCTTCACAGTGTCAGCTTCCAGGGGTGTCGGTGTATCTGCCGGCAAAGCAACCTACATCAATAATACGGCAGAGGGCGCGGATGGCATTGGGTCGGTAGATAGCGTCGGTGCTGCCGCCAGTATCTTTCATAATCGTGCTGGTAACCATAATAATATCCTCAGCTGAGTTGGCGAGCTCCTTGATAACAAGGTGGACCATCTGTCGGAGACTGGCATCCTTGTTCTGGAAGAGCTTCGAGATACCGAAGAAGAGGGTTGTAGCTTCGTTGGTGGGGAACTTCTCTCCTGTGTAGAGAAGGAGAGCGATCTTGGTAAGCAAAATGCGACATCGTCGAGGCTGAATAGGGGAGCTGTTGAAGAGTCGTGCTGTTGAACTATTTAGCTTCACTGTGAGGGGGGAGAATAGGAATAAGGCGATTGTGGGAGACGGACCTTCTTGGAAGACTTGAGTTCGGTCAACCTTGACCAGCCCGAGGTCGGCGTCTTCGTCCTTCTTGCCGTAACTCATGCTGGGCAACTGGGTTGAGGTAAAAGGTTTGGTCGAGGGAGACTTGAGGTTGCGGTCGAGGCGCTCCTAAGGTAGAATCACCACGTCGCAGTTACGCTTCAGGGATGAGTGGTGCCGCATCACGTGATCTTATCAGCCCCTTATCGGACGGGGATTCGTGTCAACTTTGGCATTGGCTTCAGCTTGGAGGTCGACGGTAGAAGGTCAATTGCCAAATCTTCGGTCTTTTATAGTGATTAAGCTTTCTCTCGTGTCTTTCATCTTTGCATCTCTCATATATTTGGCAATTTCATATCCTATTGTCCCATTGGTATGGCCACCGTCCTAAGGCAAGGTTGCTGCTGGAGAATGGAGCACGACAGCTTCAGGTACCCGCAGCGTTTCAAATGCCCAATTAAACTTATATTGATGCTCTAACGTCTCCTAATAGCTTGGATAACTACTAGAGACTGTGTAATACATTATTATTATCATATTTATATGTCAAAAAAGAGTTCCTGAGGCCTTTTCCATAGCTCTCATCTTCAAAAGGTGACATCATGTCGACCCTGAATCCATCCGCCCACTCTAAACTTCCAGCCGGACCCAATTTTCCGGGTCGCATTAAATCCCCAGCTTCATTCTCTCAACCTCAATCCACGAACCAACTTGTCGCCCAGGATGAAGTCTGTGACACGAGTACCACTTCGCATTGCGCCTCGGCTCGTCCAGCGTCCGGCCTTTGTCCGCCCAATTCACTCGACCGTTCTCAAGGCCGCCAATGTCGCTCCAGTGGTTGGCACTGGCCCGCCACCTGAGCCACCGATCCAACCCGCCGAAAATGTCCATCAGCGAGTTGCGAGGCGGAGAAAGCAGGCTGAGATGCTCAAGAATGCTAAAGAGCTTCGAAATGCCAGTTCTGGAAAGGGAGGCGGTGGTTTGAAGAAGCGATTCTGGAAAGATGTTTCTGTGAAGGAAGTTGACGGTAAGACAAATACTTTTACCCCACCATCAAAGCGTATGCTGATGAGATACAGATGCTCTTCAAGTCTTCCTCGATACTCGACCGTTGAGACACCCTGTGTCAAAGGAGATCGTTCGAATTCCCATCACCAAGCCCGATCTTGCTTCCGCTCTCGCCCTCGAATGGGATCTTTTGACTTCTGCACAAGATGCTACAAGACATCATTTGATCCCTCTTACAAGTCTTGCATGCCGAGCTCTCGATATCGCCGAGGCTGATAACACGCCTGGGGGCGAAATCTCAGAGGTCCGAGATGCCATTGCTACAACATTATTACGATACCTCGATACCGATTCCATTCTCTGCTGGAACCCTCCTGCAGGAGCGCACGATCTCAAGAATGAAGCTGGAGAGTCGCTACGAGATGTACAGAAGCGCACAGCCGAGGAGATTGTGTCTTTCCTGACAACACATGTTTGGCCAGGCATCACCATCAACCCAGTCCTAGACGGTCACTCCATCTTGCCTCAGTCACAGGCACCTGGAGTTCGCGAGATCGTTCAAGGCTGGATCACTGGTCTCGATGCTTTCGAGATTGCTGGACTCGAGCGTGCCACATTGGCTGGCAAGAGTCTCATTGCTGCTGCACGATTCGTTGTTGAGTGGACCGAGGGGTCAGTTGCAAGGGGTCATTTGAACCCTGGCAAGAAGTTTGGTGTCGAAGAAGCCGCTGTCGCTACCAGCCTTGAAGTTGACTGGCAGACTGGACAGTGGGGAGAGGTCGAGGATACCCATGATGTTAACAAGGAGGATGTGAGAAGACAGCTAGGCAGCGTTGCACTGTTGGTGTCTGGCACAGGTTTGAAGGCGTAAATAAAATGAGACTGGATAGATGGCATGACTTGTAAAATATAACGACCTGTAAATTACCAGCTAGATAAAAAGGTTTTGGAGCCCCTAAAATTGACTAGGTAGATAAAAATTAAACACATTGAGGATTACCTGTCTTGCGTTCTCATCCTTATGTCTCTGTCTCCAACTTTCGTCAAGTCGTTAGCTAATATCCTCAGCACGCCTGTTCATAGCCCCTTTCTGCGTTCCAAGAACGCGCTGCAACATTGAGTTTCAATGAGGCCGCCCGTTGGGACTCGTAGCAAAGTGGCTTGCGTGTCATTAAGCGTAAACGTCGTTGTACATGGCTTGCTCATCGTCAATGTGATCTTGAAAAGTCATGATGTCCTACCCTACATGGGCATCGCGAACAAGGATTCCACGCCAGGGCTGAGAGCCATCTGCCCAAATAAAGTAGTAAAACAGACACGCGCCAGTGCATTCGGGTAAAAACTCTGATCATCGAGTGGCAGGCTAGGATATGCTTGAGAAATGAGGTGGGAGATCAACCGAACGTTACTGTAGATAAACTTCCGATCGTTTAATTCTTGCAACCACAAGAATCGGCATCCGTGAGCTTAATTTCCACAAACAACAACAGGGTCATGCTTGATTGTGTGCCCAATTGCTTCACTGGTTTGCATCTAACGTTTCACTTTTATGCGACCAAAGAATAAGCATGTACATAACATGTCGTATTTCCCCCAAGCCTCTCTCTCTCATTCTACCAAATGTCCGTTGTTGCGGTTCTTTCAACTGTGGCACAAGGCGCAGAGCCAAGGGACAAAATCGCCAAGGGCTGAGATCCCTAATCCCAATTGAGCTTCAAGGACATCATCCACTACAAAAGGCCGCGCAAGCCGCCTACTCTTCTGATTTTTAAGCTGAAGGCTAGAGCCTAGCCCTATTGCCACACTGCATCCTTCAACTGGCCAAGACACTACAGTGATTGCTGTGCTTCTTGTGATCAGGAAGACGGCTAGGACGGCGAGTCTCATTGGGAAATGACCGAAGATCTGCTTGGTTGGGGTTAGCCTGGTTGCTAGGAAGAGAGGCGGAGTCATGATAAATGAGCCAAGCTGAATCGATCACGTCTGTGACGTGAGACATGGGGGGGGCGGCTAGCGAGCCTTGAATTGGCACTCTGATTCAACGTAGAGAAAGCCATTGTTAGACAGAGACAAATAATAGATGTCTCTTGTGAGCTAGGGAGAAGAGACTCACCAGCATAAGACATGCTCTGAATAGAAACAAGTTACACAACAGAGCCTTCTTATGCGCAAAACAACGCCCCAAAGCCCAATTATGCAGGTCCAAAACCCCTACGTCAAGGACTCTTCAGCCGTACCGTATTACCCAACGTCTAAGCAAACGCCGAGACCACCAGCCAAGCACATCCCGCTAATTCCGTCCCTTTAGATCCTAGCACATCCACCAACCAAGGCACAGCCCGGGGGTGAGGTAGGCAGGGAAAACGCCACTGGGGAGCCTTGGAGTTGTTAGTTTAAAGACGAGGCAGCCTCTCTTCTTCCCCCTGGGGACGTTGTCAGAAACCGTTGTAGCCTTTTGCAAACAACACCACAGAAGTCATCATGAGGTGGACCACGATAACTACAGCCGCAGCCCTGCTCGGCGGCGTTGACGCCATTAGCTTCCCGAGATCGAAAGCTGGTAAAGGTTATCTGTCGATGCACGTTGGTACGGTGGAGCGAAACAAGAATAAGCAGCACGACAAGCGTCAAGATGGTGACGCTATCGCCGTTCGACTCGAGAACAAAGATTTCTTTTACGCGACAGACAGTATGTCACTTTGTTCTTCATAACTAACTACAGTTGTTAATATGCTATAGTTGAAATCGGTACCCCTCCTCAAAAAGTCACAGTCCTTCTTGATACCGGCTCCAACGAACTCTGGGTGAACCCCGACTGCGAAGAAGCTCAATCCGCTACTCAATACAACCAATGTCTTGACTTTGGACAATACGACCCCCGAAAGTCAAAGACGCCGCCCATCGGTCCTTTTGGTGGCGAGACACTCAACTATGGCGACGCGTCCGACTCATCAACGCATACATCTGCGACGATTCGATACTATACAGATCTCATGACATTTGGAGACTCAAAGTTGAGAAATCAGACTTTTGGTGTTTTGGTCGAGAGCAATGGTATCTCACAGGGTATCCTAGGTCTTGCGCCTGATCTGCGGGCTGGCTTTGACGGCGATGAGCCTTATAGCTTATTGCTCACTTCCATGGCTGACCAGGGACTTATCAACAGCCGAGTGTTCGCGCTTGATCTGCGACACTCGGATGATACCGAGGGTGCTTTGATCTATGGCGGTATTGATCGCAGCAAGTATATCGGCAACCTGGAGACACGGCCTATCATCCGTGGTGAGGGTGGTGAGTATCGTCTCGCCGTTGAGTTGGATAGCCTCGGTGTCACTATTAGCGGTGATACAGAGAACATTCGTGTCTCGAGCTCTGATTCCAACGTCATGCTCGACTCTGGAACGACTCTCACCCGCATGCACATGTCGGTCGCGCGACCAATTCTGGAGGCTCTCGATGCTCAGAACGATGGTGAGGGCTTTTACATGACCGACTGTGAAAACCGCGACCTCGATGGCACGGTTGATTTTGGGTTCGGTGACAAGATCATCAAAGTTGCCTTCAGCGACTTTATTCTCGAGCTTGGACCTGGAACGTGCTACATTGGTCTTGTACCTACCAGCGACCAGCAGATTCTTGGTGACTCTGTTCTACGAGCCGGATATTTCGTCTTCGACTGGGATAACAAGGAGGTCCATCTTGCTCAGGCTGCTGATTGTGGTGATGAGGACATTGTTGCTGTTGGATCTGGCTCTGACGCTGTGCCCAGTGAGACTGGCAAGTGTAAGAGTTCTGATATCACAGCCACTGGACGTGTAAGTCATGACACCTCGTACACCTGCGTGATTAAACTGACAACCTTGATAGGCGGCTACTGCTACTGGCACAGGCGGCTCGTTCCCTACCTCTGCGTACACCACCACTTACACCATCACTTCATGTCCCGACTTCGAACGCGACTGTGCCACAGGCGTCGTGACGACACAGACTTTCAGCGGTCGACCAACCGTCACAGTCACTGCTGGAGCCGGTAGTGGCGGTGACGACGATGACAATGCCGCATGGCAGTCTGCACCCCTCGGCTGGGTGTTTGCTGCCATTGGCGGTTTTGCTCTCGGAGTCAACTTGCTATAGTGGGAGATATGGTTGTACATATTTTAATGACATCTCTTGGACATGAGGACTGTAATTGAATAGACCGCATTTAGGGTATGCGCGGCATACAGCATACGGCGGCGTTTGATCTTTGCATTCTCACCTTGTACTCATGAATTGCGTGACTTGGAAATTGCCTCAGCTGTACTGGGCCTCATCGCGCGTATGCTGTGTTCAGTGAAGGGGAGCACAGCATATCATGGCTTCACGATCGGGAGATACTTTCGGAGAATTTCTTTCCTCGATGTAGACTTTTTGTGCACCCGTCGTGTAGGATCAACGTGCTTTGCTCGTGGTGCCGCAACAGCTGACAGCCACATCTTGCGCAACGCGGGAGGAAGACTTCGGATATCTCGGGAGACACTCTGTATCCATGAAGAATTGGTCGCTCATGTCTGTGTAATCGTAATCGCGGTATTTTATTAAGTCTTCTTCCTTGAGAAACATCGGCGCCCTGCTGTCCAATGCAGAATCGCGAAGGTCGATGGATGGCATCTCTCTTGAAGCTCTCACAAAGGCTGTCGTGCATCTCCAGGGAGGTGCCAGATTTCTGAGTCAGAGAGTAATATCGTACCTCCGTTTCGCAATTCTAATGGGTGATGGCTCTTAGCGGTGAGTAAAAGACGACAAATTGAACTCTGATCGGATTAAAGCTGAGAGAGTTGTCGGTTCCAGTAGGCGAAGTCGTTATGGCGGGAAGCAACAGAACTAGGTTGTAGGAGTCAATTTCATCAACACACACAAAAAGCAGCATATGATAGTCTGTGATCGGTAGCCATGAACAAGTGTGTAGTTGCTCTTGATGAGTAATTTCGGTGTCTGGCAACATTCTATCTGCCTTTTTAGGCAATCTGAGTTCATCCTGACTGGTGGACGTCAGCGCGGGTAAGAAACGTGCAACGGTAAGCTTACTTGAGCTTAAATCGACTTTCGCTGGGAGCATTAGCGATAGAAGTCGCTCACATAGTACAGTACAGCTTCTTCCCTCTCCATAGCACCGTGAACAAAATCGCAATCTATGGTTACTTATACAGGAATTCTCATGGAGGGACAAGGCTCCTTATCGAGACGGAAGACGTTGGACATGGCGGAATTAGGGCGGAATTCAATGCAAGCCACATACCGAGGCATCAAGGATACGGTCCACATCCTCTACCCCAATTCCTGCAACAAATCCAACGATAGAAGACATACAGAAGCTACTAAGCTCAAAATACTCAATACCAAGAAATACTCTCAACCTTAATTGTTTTTAGTCACATGCACCTCGCCTTCAGCTTTGACCCCTAAGCATGATCTACCTACGTAACCCTATGGCAACGACCCTATTATCTCTACCTCGGCTGGCACACCGAGGTCTTGAGATTTGAATCGTAGCTAATAGGGCCAAGGTTGGTGTAATGCGGAGATAGTGGGAATCAAACCGCGCTAAATTGGGTCTTCCCCAGATTTGGAGGAGCCCCCCGAAGCGACAAGGAGAAGAGAGAAGCAGGGAACCAACGACGTAGTACATATTCAGCTCCTCATCTTTTTTTCCCCTTCCTTTCCTCTATTCTCCTCATTCTCTCCTCTTCCCTCTAATCTCTGAATACCCTCCCTCTAATCCCTATTCAAGATGGTCTTCTATCCTCCTCCCTCGGTTAGCCTGCCCTTCGGTAAACTGCCCCCGTCGCCAATTTCAAGCTCCTCTGCTCACATTCCTTAGAACCTCCCGAGTCAATCACCATCCCGGACTTCATCTTCAGCGATAAGCACGCTCGCAAGCCTATTTCTCAGTCCAGAAATCCCTTCACATGCGGTATCTCTGGTAAGACGTACACCACAGAGGAGGTGATCCAGCGTGAGAAGCTTCTCGCGCGCGCTCTTGCAAAGCGCCTTGGCTATGATGTCCACGATGGAACCGAATGGGATAGAGTAGTGGCGCTATTCTCAGTCAACACTGTACGTTTGAGTTCAGTCACACAAAAATCCAACTAACGTATAAGATCGACTACATTACCATGACCCATGCTGTTCACCGTTTGAACGGAATCGTCACACCCGCCAGTGCCGCATATTCTGCCCCAGAACTCGAGCATCAGCTCCGCTCATCCGGCGCAAACGCCCTTTTCACTTGTGTCCCTCTCCTTGAGACTGCTCTCACTGCCGCGAAGGCTGTCGGTATCCCTGAGGATCGTATCTTTCTTCTACCCGTGCCTGGCTTCGAGTCTAAGCCACCTTTCAAGTCAATCGATGATTTGATTGCAGAGGGCAAGGATGCGCCTGAACTTCAGCCTCTAAATTGGATCAAGGGTCAAGGTTTGAGGCAGGTTGCGTATCTATGCTACTCCAGTGGAACATCAGGTCTCCCCGTAAGTCTCGCCAGATTTGGATGAAATGAATACGCGGCTCACAAATTGTAGAAAGCGGTTGAGATCACTCACGTCAATGTGATCGCCAACGTTATGCAAATGACAGTCCAAAACGCAGAGGGTCGAAAAGCAGCGGGAGTCGATACCCAGGTTCAACTTGGTCTCTTACCACTCAGCCACATTTACGGCCTCGTCCCAGTCGCTCATTGGGGTAAGGTCATCTCACCCCTGATTCCACGTCTCACTGAACTAACTTGTATCAAGGTATCTACAATGGCGACGAGACAGTCATTCTGCCCAAGTTCGAGCTCAAGATGTTCCTCGCTACCGTTCAACGCTTCAAGATCGAGCAAATGGCCCTCGTCCCTCCCATCATGGTCCAAATGCTGAGCCACAAAGCTGAATGTCAAAAGTATGACCTCAGCTCTGTCCGCTTCATTTTCAGCGGTGCTGCTCCCCTCGGAAAGGAAACAATCTCTGGCTTGAACGAAATCTGGCCCAGTTGGAATATCTGCCAAGGTTACGGTACGTCCCCTTCAATCGCGCGTTGTGTCTCGTCGCTAACTTTGCAGGTCTCACTGAAACATCACCCGTGGTCTCATCAACTACCGAACTCGATATCGATCCTGGCTCCTCTGGATCTCTTCTTCCTGGCATCAAGGCCAAGGTCATCGATGCTGAAGGCAAAGAGGTTACCGAGTACAACACCCCCGGCGAACTCTACGTCCAAGGCCCCTGTGTTGTTCTGGGATATCTCAACAATGCAAAGGCCACAGCTGAGACCTTTGTAAACCACAGTGATGGACGATGGATGCGAACAGGCGACGAGGTTATCGTTCGCAAGTCACCTAAGGGCATTGAACACCTTGTCATCGTGGACCGAATCAAGGAACTCATTAAAGTCAAGGTAAATTTCACTGTTCCAGGCCTTTTTCACACCCACTGACATACTCTACTAGGGCCACCAAGTCGCACCAGCTGAGCTCGAAGCTCATCTTCTCACCCATCCTCTCGTCGACGACTGTGCCGTTATTCAAGTCCCCGATGAACGAGCTGGCGAAGTTCCCAAGGCCTTCGTCGTCAAAGCAGCTGAGGCCAAGGGCAAGTCCGATGAAGAGGTCACTAAAAGCATCAACAAGCACGTCGAAGAGCACAAGGCGCGTCACAAGTGGCTCAAGGGCGGCATCGAGTTTATCGAAATCATTCCCAAGAGCCCTAGTGGCAAGATCCTTCGACGCTTGTTGAGGGACAAGGAGAAGCAGGCCCGCAAGGACAAGGGAGCCAAGCTGTAATGGTGTGGTGCTTAGAGAGTGTAAGAATGAGAGGGAAATTCAGGCGCTTCCTATGAGGAAGTAGAGCAATTAATGACTTTTGGACCACTTAGCAAACTTGTCATATACCTTTGATCTTGTGCTAAGCCAATGCCTTTCAACACCTGCTTCATGGTATCAGTACCATACCAATCGTGAGAGGAAACGGAGACGCGTTCAATTGACGATTGATTGCTCCTGAAAGTCATAGAACTCATCTTACGTGCCCTTGTACATCAGACTTACACCATCGCCAAATATAGGAACTCCCTGAAGAGACTAAAGATCAGCATTAATGCAGTTCCCACAGGCATTCATGATATCGCATTGATGCAAGAACATTCATTTGAAAGCACTGAGATGACTACGTTGTATTGAATGAAGTCTAGCTGAGATGTCTATAAAGCGAATGGAACTTTTGTATTATATCGATTCATTATTATTTACCCAGAGATTCATAAGATCCCCTGCCCTTATTATCGTGAGATGTTTTCGTGAATCTGTCTCATAGACTTCTCAGAAGACCATGCCCTTGGCCTGCTTGCTTTGGGCATCCTTCTCCTTGATGTCAATGTTCTTCCACATGAAGAGGCAGACAACGCAGAGAGGGATGAACGCGCAACCAGCGTAGATCATCTTTTGCTGCACATAGTCATAAGCAGCAATGATAGCGTCTCGCTCAGGGCTACCAGCAGGGTAAGACAGCTGGACGTTGATGTCGCCATAGATAGTAGCAGTCATGTTCTTGGCAGACTCGGGGAGTTGTTTGGCAAGCTCAGTGGGTAGCATGTTTGTCCAGATGCCTCCAGCAATGGCCACACCGATGGAGGATCCGATACCACCAAACATACCCCAGATGGCCAGAGCGATGGCGACATCCTGATGCTTGACGGAAGACATGACTGCGATACGTGCAGTCAAGGACCAGATACCACTGTAGATACCATTGAAAAGCTGACACATAACGAGCCAGTTGACAGCAGTCTCAGGGTGACGGAAGTGGATGAGAAGGGCAGTACCGAGGACCAAGAAAGGTACACCGACGAAAGAAGGCCACTTGAATCGTCCCAAGTATCGGATGGCAATGCCAACGAAGGGTCCAACGAAAGCAGCCATCAGAGAGAACGAGTTGAGGATATAACCAGAGGTGGTGACACTTTCAAAGTGAACAACCTGCAAGTAAGAGCCGTAATAGGTATCCCAGCAGAAGATAGAGGCAAACATAATACCATAGATGAGACAGGCTCCCAAGATGGTGCGATCAGCAAGCAGATGGAAGGGGAAGTACGGCACAGGGGCGAAGAACTTCTCCCAGGCGACGAAGCTGGCAATAAGAACGACACCAAGGACTGGCATGGCAATGATATAACCAGTGGCCCATCCGTTGGGAGCAGTAGCAGCGATGCTGAAAGGGAGTAGGAGTAGAGCCCAGCCGGCACTGGTCAGGAAAAGACCAATAACTAGAATAATGTTAAAAGACCGTGTGTCCAAAGCTGAAAAAGATTAAACTCACCATCGAACTGCACAAAGTAATATTTGAAGGACTCCCAAATGGTGCGGTTGTGTACCTTCTCAGGAGCAAGGCCAAACTTCTTGGCCTTCATCTCATTCATGATGAAGATAACCATGACGGGAATGCAGAATGCCAACAGGATGATACAGAACGAACCAAATGCCCATCGGAAGTTGACGTTCTTCAAGAAGAGCTCAGCAATCTTGGGACCGGCGAAAGTGGAGCTGATGGTAGGCGTGTAGTTGATACCCATGATGATCAGTCGGTTACGGAGAGTAGTGGTGTCAGCGACGACAACGTCAATGACATAGATGAGACCGAGATGGCCAACCCAGTAGAATGTATGCGCAGCAGCATACATCTCGACGCTGTTGCATGTAGCCTTCATGATCATACCGACAACAATCAGGAGAACCATGGCGCCGAAGCCCCAGACCCGACCCCAGATGTCAATGATCTTGGCAAGAGTCAAGTTCCAGACGGCACCCAGAATCGAGGCTACGATACCAGTTGAGGCGAGAAGACCGTGTGAAGCGAAGGCCGAGGTGACGTAAGGAATGAGGTTACTCTGCACATTCTGGAGCAGACTATCGACGAAGGAGACGAGAAACAAACTGGAGGATACACAGTCAGTATAGTCCTGGCAACGTAAGCTAACTACTTACAAGACAAAGGTGGCAATCAGCATTTTCTTGGTCCAGACGCTGGTGATGGCCTCGGCTTTCTTGACACCCTGCTGCTTGAACTCATCGTCGGGGAAGTCCTTGAGATCCTCATCGACCATCATGTTGTTGTTGGCGGGAGCCTTCTCGATGTCTGGTACAGACACCTCATTGACGGGCTCAGGCTCCTTCATGGTATGAGTCGCCATTGGAACGAAAGGTATCAGAATCGTTCCAAAGGGAAGAAGTGCTCAAATCAGCTCAATGGATCGAGGGAAGAAAGAGAGAAGTAAGCTTGACGATTGCTCAATCTATGAGGGCACCACAAGGTCGCATTGAAGGGGGGAGAGCACCCATTAAGTACCTTGCCCTGCCAGGCCAAGATCGTAGCTCATTGCAACTCTGGCTGCATGGGAAGCTCTCACTAGAGCGGGAATTGAGAACGGGATAGGCGATGATCATCCATGGCTAGATTTCATAGAGAGAATCCTTCGGAAGGCTAAAATGGTAACTGGTTTCCGATGGGTGAGCTTCCTTAGCCCACGTATAACTGGCCGTTAAGGATTAAGCTCATTGCGACCCTGGGCAATCAACAGCAACAAGCCCCTGTTCGAGACGAACCCTCTCGCTGCAGAGACGTCCCTGGTTCTGGGATGGCGAGAAAAAGACGCACTAACACCAATCGTCCACGCTCTATTTGCTTGGCCCTACGAGCCTAACGCTTGGGAATGGCACCGTAGATGTGCCAATTGGAGATCTTGCAGTGTCGAGAGCATCATCTATTGGACGAAGCTTATTCCCAGAAGCTATCCGCCCACCGACCGGGGTGAGTTGGCCGAGAGTGGCGTCGCTCCAACTGCTTGGTACGGTATGGCGCCGTTTGGTGTTGACCCCCAAGAACACCAACGCAAGTTTTTCAGCGCTAGTCACATATCTGATCATCTGATAATCTGATAATCTGATAATCTGATAATCTGATAAGCAGAATCAGCACCGAAGATCGCACTTCGCCCTTCACTTTTCAGCGTGCGGCGTAGCATTGATACGTCAATCTCATCCGTCCTTCTCCGAGTATAAGCATGCGAAGGAAAGTTCATTAACATTTTTGTCTCAGAGAGAGCCAAAGAGTTCGTCCAGGGTTCTCTTGCCTGTCGCCTGTCATTTTGTATTGCGAGCGAGACAGATTAGATCGATCGTAAAGCCAACAACCAGCAGCCAACAGCGCGTCTATAGCGTCTAAAGAAACGCAGCACTTCATAACGAGCCGTGGGGCCGTACAATATTATTTCTCGGTAAGTGGGCGCTGGTTGATAGTGAGAAAAGTCGTACTCCGGTTTGGCCGTGATGAGTTTCCGGGTCACTTCTAACCAGGAAGGGCAACGGAGGCGCTTTTTGGCGTAAATAAGGTCGTGAGCCATGGTATTAGCATCAGGCAATCGGAGAGAAATGGGCAAGCCACTAGAACGGGATTCCGGAGCATGATGTTTGGCCGTGGGCCCGTTCTCGAGGCTCTGCGGGACTGAAGCTCCCTTCTATGTCTGTTTGTCTTTATCAATCTGGCCGTAATATAACGCTGCGAAAATCAAGCCTTGCCCCAGTGGTATGGAGCTCCACAGACCGAAGCATGTCTAACTGATCTAGGATTTACTGGTAGAGCTGTTGGCGATCCGGTCAGAAGAAAGTCGATTGTCAAGTGGTCCAACCATTAGAATTGAGTCAAATTCCTTACCTCACTGGGGCCTTTAGTGTTCGGTTCATCGTCTTGGCAAGCTATTGGTCCAGTCTGGAAACAAGCCTTCCATCCAGAGCTTGTATGTAACGCGACTCGGTGCCAACGATGCTGGGTTGAACCCACTGTGGATGTCAACCATCTAATTGACTGCTGCCTGGTCAATATGTTCCTTTCTCTTGACTTGCCTTGTCGTACTCATGTGGGAGTCTGGTGATTGACAGGCTGATTCTGCAGGATCATACCCGAGGAAGGGTCTTGTTTGATGTCCCAGACAATATGAATGCATACTAGACCTGTTTACTCCGTAGCATCGCAAGAACCGACCGTCCGGGTGACATTTTCCATGAGGTGGGCCAGAGAAGTCCTTGTTGTAGAGTTAAGGAGTCTTGGCGCCGGGGAGCAGTGAATAGTCTCCCAATAGCATCGCAATATATCCGAGCTACTGTGGTCTTTTCTGTAAACAGAGAAGAGCTTTGTCTTTCCTGGGACCAAAAGATTGTCGTTAAGAGGCCGAGAACAACGGCCGATCTAAAGCTTGACAAGATGATGGAGTCTTTTGAACCTCCCGATTTCATCCGCTAGAGCGTTCTTCCAGAGGCAGAGCATGGAATGCACCTTGAATAGAAGCAATAACTCAAAGGGTATCCTATCCTAATGATAGCACTCCACGGGATGAAGATATTCAGATTCGTCAATATCGAGGCAGGCTGGGTTGTATTGCATCGCCGATCTGATGTTTGCCACCAACTCCAACTGCAACTGATTGATTTGATAAGATTAGATTATCTGGAAATGCTTAAATTGCCAGCATGTCTTGGCATTGGACCCTCCTGGTGGCGCCGCAAATCCTTCGACGTCGTTGATCCTGAACTTTTGTGTGCACATGACCGGACAAGCTACCGGTCGAATTGCGACATTTGGAATAGACATAAATCCTTGGAACCGAAAGATTGAGAGGAACGCCTGGCCATGTCAGGGTTGGTGAGAAAACTGGAGGTCAGTGTTCCTAGTGAAAGACGTACTTGGGCAACTGTAGGAAAGCCTGGGCAGTCTGACCTTGAAGTCAGAAAACTTTGGTCGGATTTTAGTATGCTGCAATAAGGCTGTAAGCTCTGTTGTCCTCAAATGACAAGGTAGAGCTGACTACATCCGCACGTAAATGGACAACCATGCAGATATCGCAAGTCGGTATCATCGAGTTTCAAAGGCCGGAGACTCTTAGCAAGGGCACCCAGGTCTTCGTGAGCTAGTTCCAAGGTGCCGACTTACTGCTTACACTTGACACTATACATTTTTCTTGATTGAGCAAGGGTGCCATCCCTAACGTTGACAGACCACCTGGAGTACCAATCGCTGTGCTTGACCTCATTCTTGAAGCATATATCGGTATCTACCGCGGAATGCGAGTGCTTTGATGCTGTGGTCGTGCCTCATTTTCCATGTAAACTTGCGAGCCATCGATCATAAAATAAAGCCTTCTCTTGGGCGAAAATTGACAATCACTGGCCTATATCTGCACTCAATAGCAATGATGGTGATTCGCCAGCCTCAATCGTATATTTTACTTGAGAGAGACCAATTTCCAAGATATCGAAATACTGCCGAGTCGAGTGTCTTGGCTTCCACTGTCTGGGCGATTGGTGGTCTTTCGAGCGTGACAAGTGACCACAAGACATATACAAAGGGAACTGAATATGGTACCAAAGAATATCATCGTATTGCCACTGTTGAGAGAGTGCTCAGAAGAATTTGGTTGAGAAGGTGGTGTCCCTAAGTCTTTCTGTTTACATAGGTGCTAGGTCAGTAGTTCTCGCCCTTGATTTCTCTTCGGAAAGAAAACAATGCTACCTAACTACCAGTCGATAGAAGTGTAAGTGTACCTTAGTCACGTAAGGCTAGTGCCAATCGATAGTCGTTTCAGAGTCACCAAATGTCCGAGAGGTTACAGCTTCACAAGAGACAAACAACTACTTCACATGGGAAACAGACATAGGCGAGCATTGGGGATTGATTCAAACAAAAATAAGTCAATATTAACATTAAACCAGCCAGCGGGTATATATGCTTCTGTGCATCTCGGCTCAACTGGTAACTTCCCTTGCTCTTTTTCTTTTCTACTTTATTTTTTTTTCTTCGACATCCAGACTTGATGTCACATGAGGATCCGGTCAGTACCAAGTTTCCACACTAATGCATAGTTCGTAAGGATCGTAAGAATGATACATGTTTGATGAGCCCGCTGTCTAACTTCCCTGGAAGCTCAAGCGGTCTCGGGGTGCGGGCGTACATAGCATACATACAGGTCCCGCCTCAGGTACCAAGACCTAATCTATAAACAACAAGGAAAAACAGAGATGATGTGCGAAGCGCATCATGACCCTTACAGGGCAATGGCAACAGCCAGGATGGCGGCGGCGATGCCCATGCCGTTGCGAGCGGCACCAGCAGTCACGGGAACGCCAGTAGCGGTGGGAGCGGGGAGACCACCGGTGCCGACAGCGGGCTTGCCAGTGATGAGAGTCTCACCAGCGCCGGGAGCCTCGTAGCCAGGAGCAGGGGCCTCAGTACCGGCAGCGGGAGCGGTAGCGGGGGCTGTCTGAGCAGGGATGGGACCGTTACCAGCAGGGCCGGAGGTGAAGCCAACCTCGGGGACAACGATCTCAGTCTCAATGGTCTTGACAGTGGATGATCCCTCAACAGGAGTGCCGCTGGCGACAACGGGCTCAGTGATGGTGGTAGCAACAACGACGGTGGTGTAGTGAGCAGAGGTGATGATGGTGGTGCCAGTGACAGTGATGTGCTCAGTGACGGCGTCGGCACCAGTGGCAATAGCAGGGTTCTCACCGGCGTAAGGAGCGCAAATACCTTGGAAGAAGGAGACGGCCTGGGCAACAGTGTCGTCGTTCTCAGCATGGGCGTAGAGGCACTCGAAGACGTTGGCAACGAAGTCCTTGGAGGGACAGTAGCAGGCAGCGTCGGTGTTATCCTTGCAGTCGGCGACGTATTCAATCCAGGTGTTCAAGCAGCTGGGGACAACATCGGGAACGTTGTAGCCATCCTTAGGAGCCTCAGTGGTCTCTGGCTTCTCGTCAGAGCCAGTCTTGTCAGGCTTGGGAGCCTTGTGGGTAATGGTCTCGGTGACGGGGTAGATGGTAGTGGAAACGGCAACAGTCTCGGTGACAACAGCAGGAGTACCGGCGGTGGCAGGGCAGTTGGTGACCTCAGGACCACAAGAAGTGATGGTCTTGACCTCAGTGGTGTAGACGGTGGAGGTGCTGTCGTAGCTGGTGACAATGGTGGTGTGCTTCTCAGGGACATCAGTGGTGGCGTTGGGGGAAGAGCCGTCGGTGGTCTTGGCAGGCTTGTCACCAGTGGGCTTGTCGCCGGTAGGCTTCTCGCCAGCAGGTTGAGTGTTACCAGGCTTGTCACCACCCTCAGTAGGCTTCGTCTGGCCAGGCTTGTCGCCGGTAAGAGTCTCAGTCACAGGGCAGATAGTGGTGGAGATGGCGACAGTCTCAGTGACAATGGCGGGGGTACCAGCAGTGACGGGGCAGTTGGTAACCTCAGGACCACAAGAAGTGATGGTCTTGACCTCAGTGGTGTAGACGGTGGAGGTGCTGTCGTAGACGGTGGTGATAACGGAGGTGTTCTCACCAGCAGGGACGGTCTTGGTCTCCTCACCAGCGGGCACAGTCTTGGTGTTCTCGCCGGCAGGGACAGTCTCGGTGGTCTCGCCAGAAGGAGCAGAGGTAGTCTCAGAGCCAGAAGATCCAGAAGTGGTCTTGCCGCCAGCAGGGACAGTCTTGGTCTCTTCGCCAGAAGGAACAGTCTTGGTTTCCTCACCGGCAGGGACAGTCTCAGTGTTCTCACCAGCGGGAACGGTCTTGGAGTTCTCACCGGCAGGGACAGTCTCGGTATTGTCGCCAGAAGGAGCAGAGGTAGTCTCAGAACCAGATGAGCCAGAGGTGGTCTGCTCACCAGCAGGAACAGTCTTGGTGTTCTCGCCAGAGGGGACGGTGTAGGTGTTCTCGCCAACGGGAGCGGAGGTGGTCTCAGCAGGAGTAGAACCAGAAGTGGTTTGCTCGCCGGCGGGGACGGTCTCAGTGTTCTCACCAGCAGGGACAGTCTCGGTGTTCTCACCTACAGGAGCGGAGGTGGTCTCAGCGGGAGAAGATCCAGAGGTAGTTTGCTCACCAGCGGGAACAGTCTCAGTGTTCTCGCCAGAGGGGACAGTCTCGGTGTTGCCACCGGCAGGAGCAGTAGTAGTCTCCTCACCAGCAGGAACGGTCTTGGTATTCTCGCCAGAGGGGACGGTGTAGGTGTTCTCGCCAGAGGGGACGGTGTAGGTGTTGCTGGGAGGCTGAGGCTTGTCACAGTCGAAGTCGATCTGGGGAACCTCGATACGGCACTTGTCCTTGGGCTTGTTGGGCTGAGGGGGGTAGACGAAGCGGACTTTCTTAGCGCCACCACACTGGCTGTTGTAAACATCGGTACCGTCCTTAGAGCAGTCGGCCTGGTGCTTGCAAGTAGAGCCGTCAGGCATGTCATAGTGGAACTCAAGACGGCAGTCAAACTCGGGTCGGACGTGGAACTTCTTCAGAGAGAAAGACTTCTCCTTGCTGCCAGCACCACATCCGAAAGAGGGAGCGGCCTCCTTGGCAGGGCCACACTCAGCAGAGATAGACTTGCCAAAGTGTCGGCCAGTGAGATCGCGCTTCGACTTATCGGTTCCACAGGTCCAGCCCTTGAAATCAAAGTCGTTGTACTTCTCGAACTGACCGACCTGGAGATCATCCCAGTACCAGCCTTTCTTCTGGTTCTCCTGACACTTGTTGTCGATGGCACGGGGAGGAGTGTACTTGGGAGCCTCCTTCCAGTTACCCCAAGCGGAGACCTCGCCAAGGCTGGCAGTGAGAGCCAGAAGGGCAAAGTTGGCCTTCATGGTAAAAGAATTGTCGGGGGGTGGTAATAAGTAGTTGTGTGTGTAGCGAGTGTGTTGTATGCAGAACAGAATATTAAGAAACGGAGTCAAAGGAAACGAATGACTTTGACACCAGAAAAAAGAGAAATTTTGATGTAAAGAAAAGAGGAAAAGAAAAAGGTGAGTGATAATCCAAAAGAAAAGGTCGAAAGAGATGGGAATGGGAAGCATCTATATACCCACGAGTCTCTGTGTCTATCATAAGACCTGGAGGAGTGCTGGCCTGCGGAGGCAGAGAGCAAGCCCGGCATCTGGTACCAAACATGGGTTGTCCCCTCTATGGCCCATGCCTGGTGGAGATACCACTGGCGATGGGAACCCCTGATACTCCTCTAAGTCAGGTTGAGCATCGACGGTCGGCTGAAGGTTCGAAAAGGTCTCTCAAGAATTCAGGTCCGTCCGGTGAGGTTTGACACGACGGTTTGTGGTCCAGGGCGCCTCAGGGACAATGACAAGGATGAGTATCCGTGACAGGGACCCATGTCGTTAGAGGTTTCTCCATTGACAGGGACTTTAACAGCGGCTCGGTGCAAGCCCAATGATCTGTGGCAGAATTATCCAGGGTGTGTATCTCTCTCAGGTCTTGGCTGTGGATGGACTGATGAGCGAGCGAGTTCGCACCATGCGAAGCGCAATGCCCAACGGTAGCCAATGTGATGCCTGTGCCTGGCCATGGATGAGAACCAACCTTGTCTTTGCTTGCCTTGCCGAAATGCCATTCTTAGAAAGGTCAACATAACTTTTTGTTTATGCTTGACAGGGCTTGCTTCAGCTGGCCCATCTCCCGCTGCTGGGCTGCGCTTCAAGAGGCCGCACTGCATATTCCGATCTTCAGGCGCTTGCCATGAGAAAACAGTGCTGAATGTGAGCCAATACAAATCGAAAGGCGGTTATGCATACTCTGATTAAAGCTCCGAGGCGCTACTGCATGTGCTGATGGCCACTAGCAGAGCGCCTCTCAGTTGATCAAAAGCGAGACAGAGCCTCTACCTAGCCGGTTACTGAGGTGGGCGTTTAGAGCACTTTGCGGGGCATCGACAGCGGGAAAATTCACACCCCGTTGTGAGGCTTGCACTTGGACGCTGAAATAGCGGTTAGACTAAGACAATGAGGAACAGAGACAATTCAGGTAGTGGATGCGGACTCAGGTTGCAGTCATTGATATCCCCTACTGAAAGTGCATTATCATTGACGCATAATACTTGTCGTAATTTACAACGCAAAAAGGGGTTCGCTCTCTTTTCCTGCCTGAGATGTTTCTTTCCTTTTCCCCAGGACAAATTGCTCCTTCCGCGTCTGCCGTCTTTTTCTTGGGTATCATCCATCTCTACGAATGGGCAAGTGCAACTGATGAATGAAACGCTGCGCCACCATATTAGAACATGTTAAGAAGGATCAGGGGCATCGATGGCCCGGACCCGTTAACGTCCCGCACACGGCGCACAGGCTTCTGCAGGTACAGGCACCATATCCGCCAATCACGCAGCAGCGCTTGCTTGGTGCCCTGGAGGTTGCCAATTGGCCGTTTGGACATTTTTGGGCCAGCCACTAAAGATGCTGGGTCAGGGTATGGAAGGCACTTGCTTTTGTTTTTGTTCGGATTTTTCTCTTGATGGGAGCATCGTGGTCCGGCGCTGCTTCCCCAGACCGCCACCGCAAGCCACTGACGGTTGGTCGTGACAGATGGAAGGTGCCAAGGCATCGTCGCTTGCAATCAGACCGTTACCGACCTCGCTACTGAGAAAATAACGTGCTCGTCCTCTGATCTACCTAAGAAGGATCACTTCTATCTTAACAAGAGCAAAGCGATGCCGATGCTGGTAATTACTATGCATCACGATCCCATTAACAAGGATGGAGATTGTTTCTTGACTCTTCCTAAAAATAACATCGCCATGTGATTAACCCTCGCACTTGCTCCTCTCCATGGATCTACAGCAGGCTTCCGAAGAAACCACGATTGAGTATCCGTAAACCTTACACCCTGAGTATGTCAACAGTTACTTGTATGGTTCAGGCACGGGTTGCTACGTCAAAGGGGATTACAACACCAAGGGACTTGGTCCACTTCCCCTTTGGCAGCATTTCGCCAATTGATAGGAGAACGGAGATATTGTAGAGCCTGTCCACAAATCCACCGTTTCCACCGGACTTGACGGGGATGCAAATCACGAAAGCAGGCCACCTATAACGGACAAGGTTCGTGGAATAAGTGATCATGGATCTGGCTAACACGGCCAAACGCAGGCTTGGCGTGACTGATGGCCTGACTGAAAGGTTGAATCGCCTTGCTTGTGCATCATCTCTGGGCCTCATTTGCTGTGATAGCTCTGAACAGGATGAAAGACCTCAATTCACCACCTATAGTGTTCTGATTGGATCACTGGTCCTCCTTGAGGCTAGACTACCCCCAAGTCTTCTAGGTACTTTATTACTGAGTGCTTGTGATGGACTACGAAACATGGCGCTTGCGTACCACTCAAAATCTATGCATAAGAATCACAATAGGTTAAGAAAATAGGTCATGGACAGCATTGGCTCTCCGCGATTCCTTTCATCATGCCGAAGATAACCAGATTAGCCAGAGTTGTCAACGCCGAATGGTCTCGTGGCTACCCAGCTTCCATCTCTATCTTTAGTACGGGTGTTCATTTTTAGCACCGAGCGCCACCACCCGTCCAGTAGCATGGCGAGACATCCCCTGGGCGCATGTGTTTGACGCCAAGGAGTCTCAGGAACAGGCCGCCCTAGTCTGTTTCAACATCAGGGCAGCCAATCATCAGCTACTGAGCTACAGATCTGAGACGACGCCGATGCCTTCCAGCCCTACTACCCTCCGAAGTTTCCTTCCCTTCACAACCTTACCAGTTCCTATTCTGGACCTGATAGCATCCCAAAAGAGAGCTCGCAAGGGGAAAGCGACTAACCAGGACTCTCGGGTCAAAATCTTGCGAGCCTACCCTTCCGGTGTTTCCCAAGTCCGGAACGATCGGCAAATGCTTGTTTGTTTTAGCAATCATGAAGTCCCGGGTAGCTTTTGGTAAAACAGAAAAGTAATCGCCTGCGGCTGAAGTCGAAGCCAAACAACATCCAGACACGATGCGATTCACTATGGAATCAATTATTAAGTCAGTGTTTCATCGGGATGTTTTCAACAGCCAACTGAATCTTCTACCAGTTACGTTGCAATATTCTTTGCCAAATAGAGCTCTAATGAGAGTAATTGCTGTTTGCTCTTACAGTCTCAAGGTTTGAGTTACCAACCTTGAAACTATGCTTACTTGGCTAACGACGAATCGGGAAGTGCACTGGTTGTTTCATTCAAAGGATAGAATGACGAAAAGGGCAGCTTGAGCAGCCAGTCGCAACATATGTGGCAGCCCTGTCCTTCACCTGAATCACCAGTCTGTACCCAACCTTAGTCTATAACGACAAATTTAGTCTCTCTGGGCTACACAGGTTGATGGCTGTCTACAGTACGTCGTCGGAATTGCGAGCCAGTCATGGCTTGTAAGCATTCATTTACCGATACAGACTTGTTCAAATGACTAGCAGCAATCGCTTATAGAATTTCGACCGCACACTCCACCAACTTCTGCGCACTTGAGATCATCACTGATCAACGGCACTATTGATGAAAGCTCCCGGTGGCGTGCTCACGTCATGGATCAATTAGCCTCCATGCGCTAGGTATCAATCCACACTGATGGGGCACGTCCAACGCCTATTATTTAGCTTAAATGTTTCTCCGTGGTGGTATTCCCGCCAAAAAAACAAAAAAAAACAAAAAAAAACGACGTCTCACGTTCACAAAAGCGAAATACGATATTCCGAAGAATCGCCAAGCCAATAAGCAACTCGAAATCTCGAAGTAGTCGCTGTGCTGGTACTCCTGACAAAATCGCGAAGACTGCCGGTAATCTTGACGATGTATCATCGCCGTTGTCATTTCGACTTTAACCCGGGGTTGTCATATTGTTGATAACCTCCACTGTCTAGCTTGTTCTGGAGGCCACGTTCAGTCGCCTAAGGCCCAGGCTCGCGGAATAAGGTCGAACCACCATAGAATGTAATGATGCCCTGAAGACCCCTGAGGACAGAACGATGCAGCGTTACAACGCGTGTTCTTGGGACGGACAGGGGAGATCCCGGCCGAGACTAATTCGATTGTCCTGCCAGGTTCGACTTAGCGTTTTCTCTTCTTGTCGTTCCGTGTTTCGAGTTACGGCCGTGGTGGCTTTGGATGAAACTTGCCATCTGCCAGGCACCACACAAACGGTAGTTGTATCCCGCTTTTGAACGTTGAGGTGACATGGTTCTTTTCTTTTTTTTTTTTTTTTTTTTTTTTTTTTTTTTCGTAACGTCAATTGATTATCACAATTGTCACAATTGTCACAATTGTCACCAATGACCAGAAACGACCTTGAGAGCGACTCTCGATCGAGGCACCCAATTTTGGGTGATCAGACCGGTCGTACGTTTTTACGATAGTGTGTTTCTATTGTATCCCGGAGCAAATAAAGTAAAATTATGCTCAGGCTAGGTTTGCAGCAACATGCTGATCGTCAGTCACCTCATCTTCGATCGATTAGACAATGAATTCATTGTCCAGACCGATCACCTTGCACCAAATGACTCCACTGATCGTCATATCCAAGCGTTACGTATTCTTTGGCCTCCAGGCGTTTCATAGACTGTCTACAGCTTCCACGGATCAGAGCTGGCTCGCCTTACAGCAGTTCGGTCCAGCCGAGAGAAAAAGACCATCCATCACATTAGTATCGAGCAGAGTCCTGCCTTGGCCTAGCTGGCATGTGTGTTTGTTGTTACATTTCAGTTGGCTCACTTGTCAGTTTCCTTGCAAGCACTTGCATGGGTATGTCGGTAGCTTTACAACCTCTCAGGGGAACCAAAGGTTTCTATGACAATTCACATCCACCAACCCCGATTGAGCTCACAAGACCCAACAACGGTTCAGACCTGCGAGAGTACCTCAGTACCTGCATTTGACTTCCGAGTTCCGTCCATTTGGGGATCGGAGTGATGCTGCATCGGGTTGTGCAAACCTGAACCTGGCTGATTCCGTTTCCACTTCGGGGAGCCAGGAGGTAGGTGGCTGTGAAGTTTGGGAAGTTTCCATTTCCCTGCGTTTCTTCCGAGTTGAGTGGTGGAATTCTTACCGGGCTCATTCAACCTGGTCGTTCTTCACGTCAACAACGGGGTTAAGCAATCACAGGCCGAAAGTTTTACCGCGAACTACGAAGTTCCGACTGAATCCGCGTATCGCCAAGTCACTAGACAATTGTGATAGGTAAAGTGATCAAAAACTGTCGAGAGTGAAAGCAAATGCTTAACAAAAGCAAACAGGCTTCCATGTGACAGCCAGTAACTATTCTAAGAGTTGACGGGGGCCAGTTTCACCATAGGAGCCACTTGAGCACAATATTCCATATTATAGACTTTCTCAATGCGTTGAGAACACGCATTGGCCATTTTATATTCAAAACGGCGATATTGAAGCTGAAAAAGGTCAAACACTGGCTTGTTGGCTTGGAGGGGATGTAAGAAGAAGTCAAAGAACTTTCACTTGACCTTTCACTTGCCTCAGAGAGGTATCTGTCAAGAGACGCGCCCTAGATACTGGGTATCAAACTGATTCAACTTTCCTGATTTCTCCTCATGGTGTCTAGTAAAGCACGGGTGCTCTGGTTTGTCTATCACTAACAACGAAATCTTAATCAACATCGGAACTATCGAACTCATTTTCAAATAATGAGTTTCTCTTGTCAGATCCCCTTCAGTCCGAAAGTTTACGCTCCCAAGCTTCCTCCGCAAGAGGTAGAGCCCACTTACTCATCCACTCCGATCGCAGAACCTGATCAACTGTCAGACGCTCTTCTGGTCTGGAGCGCAGCATCCCTTTGCTCATATCTAAAAAGGCGTGAGCCTCATCATTATCCATCTGTTCAGTGCCCTCTTCCACTCTCGGATCCTGGATATTCATGTGAAAGCGTTTCTCAAGCGACCAATATTCCCGCCCCCCTTTTGGTTGCCCGTCGTCCTCAAAATCATTCAACCTTGCCTCCCACTTCTCCCACCATTCCCGTGGTAGCGGGCCAAGTGCATCGACCTGGTCAGCAATTACCTTGTCCCAATTGAACAGAAAGCTACTCATGAATGGCCCATCACCCATGACCTCCCAGACCATAAGCCCCAGACTCCATATGTCGGAGGAGAACGTAAGAGGCTTTGTGGGATCAAACTTAGCTTCTGGTGGCCGGTTTTGTAAGTGGGTATAAGACATCAATCTGGTTTCCTGCGAAGGGTTGAAGGTTGTTCCAAAGTCGGCGAGCCATAGTTTGGCTGAGGGTAGTAGGACTTCGTCGCTCGGTTTGTCGAGCCAGTTTGGCGTGTAGATGTTCTTTGGCACGGATGTTGAGGTAACTAGCTGACCCTCGGTTCTAGCCAAAGGGTAAGGCTCTGGTTTATAGTATTTCTCATAAATCTGTTGGATGGAGAGCTGGTCGATCTCGGAGCCAGGCAATTGGAGCAACACATTTCTGAGATGAATGTCTAGAGCGTATCAGATGTCGTCTGAGCGACCCAAAGACGCGGGTTTGGGACTTACCACCGTGAACAAAGCCGGCCCGGTGGACGTATGCCGTTGCCAAGATGAGCTGCGCAGCCAGAGCCCTGGCTACTTCAAGTCGGAGTGCGTTGTATCTCGAAGTTTTGATCGACCCGGCAACGCTACATCTGGCTGGTGCAGTGACAATGCAAGGGTGTGTGCCGTGGGGCCCATGAAGTGTGAAATGATCAGGTACTTGAGTGATGAGATGACCAGAGAACTCGTTGGTGGGACTGCCAGCCATTTTGAGCAGAATAACACTCTCTTTCGAGACTTGATCAGCTGTGCCGACTTTGATGGCAACATACTTGTTGAGCTCCTGATCTCGGGCAAGCCAAACAGTCGAATAACCACCTTGGCCTAGCTTATCAACTATGTGATATCGCTGGTTTAGGTTTTTGTTGACTTCAATGGAGTGATATCCTCCAGGGCAGTATCTGTCGATATATTCAACACTTCTGTAAAGTCGATAGGTTGGTGTCTCTGCAGGCTGCGTGGATATGCTTTTCGACCAAACCCGCAATATCGGTAGCAACATCGTCTCAAAGACATGCAGAAAGAGCTTCTCGTGGAGCTACAAGACAAAATACGATGGAATTTCTGCAGAATTTCGCATCAATGGAATTTTAGGCGGATCTTGGGTCGAGCTATAGGACGTTGTCAGTCGATCATTCCAATATCAGGGCAGAGCAGAGGTCAATCTGCTAATCTAGAGTTTTCCCGAGTGTTGACGTTGATTACAACACGCGAAACGAAAAAAAAGTAAAATTCAACACTATGAATGTCTTCGGATCCGTGAAAAAGGTATCAATGTTTTACCATGCAACTTCAAGTCTGATATAATTTACATGTTGTCTTAGACCTCCAGCACTGTACCTAATTAGCAAGCCTGGAAAGGGCTTGAGTGCGCATATGGGTGCTCAGAACGAACGATCAACACGGAGCAGACCTCATATTGAATTATGGCTATTTCTTACAGAACTAACAGCCATAAGACTGTGCGGTTTAGCATCAGACACTTATACAGCCAAAGTCGGTCTTGTCAGGATAAGTCTTTGTTCATACTCAGGACCAAGCATCATATATGTACTGCGCTGCGAACATGGTTACTGTCGTTCGGGATAAAGACCTAAAATATGAATAAATAAGAATGAATATGTATAAAAAGCCTAGATCCTCCTCCTTGACTAGAAATTGTGTGACATTGAGAGTTGCTCTACAGTGGCCAGACTGGAGACACCACGAGAAAACTAACCCACATAGCAATCTTCAGTATGGCTCCAATCAGGACACGCAAACAGGTCCGTTTCAGGGATCAATATGAACGACCCAAGAGCAAGGCGTCTCTGACAAAGGTGAGAAAACCAAATGGCACCACCATTCTCACGAAAAAGGATGAAGTATGCCGTTTCATCACCGGAACCCTCTCTCGCTTTCTCAAACCACTCGAGATCCCCCCCAACACCCATCTCATTGAGCATCGTCCTTGGAGTTCAGGAGGAATCTACGTCATCCGCTCTGTCGAGACTATTCTGCCCAATACAAGGAATGATATCGCCGTGCGTGTCATTATACACCATGAGGCAGGATGGGTGCATGTAATTTTCTCCATGGCCAGAGGTTTGTTCGATAGAGTCTCACTTCCTCCCGTGCAATGGATCGAAGTCCCGAATGTGGAACTTTCCTTGAACAATGTTATGAAGGTGTGTGTTCAGATTGAAGACTCTATCCATGGACAGTTGTTGGCATCTTACCTCAAGAAGCTGGGCTTGCTTGAGTTGCAGCGAATGTAACATCTGACTTGGAAATGGAAAGCACGCAATGAGGTGCTCATTAAGGTCATGTAGAAAGGTTTGATAAGGGTATCAAGGATGACTGAAGAGGTTGCGATAGTCGTCCATAATGTAAGGAGTTGGGATTCGCAACAGTCGAGTTAAATTAGAATGCGGTTACATATAAAGAAAGGCTTTACTGATCTAAGCGAGGACCATCAAAT
The DNA here is from genome assembly GCF_000149555.1 of Fusarium verticillioides 7600. Taxonomy (NCBI): domain Eukaryota; kingdom Fungi; phylum Ascomycota; class Sordariomycetes; order Hypocreales; family Nectriaceae; genus Fusarium; species Fusarium verticillioides. The sequence continues at coordinate 1,113,093 of NC_031680.1, read as the reverse complement.
AAATTCCTCATTTGCACAATTTTCCATTTATTTGTTTGAACAGCTTCTGAAAATGGTTCTTTTCGTTGTCGTCATAACTCGTGAGCCCAAGATAACAAAGTTGAAGATGAGAACATGTCATGGGAACCAGAGTCTTCTTTGACTACCTATGCTGGGTAATTGAGATCACAAAATTGGCAAGACTTCATGACATTAATGAAGTTTTGACATGCATCGACGCAATAGAACCAGGATGCAGTATGCGGTGGCATTAGTATATTCTCAGTATTGATCTATTGTAGCACTCAAGCTTATCCGCCTCCTTGCATCCTCCGTAATCTCTCCTCCGCAGCTCGTGCTCTCCTCTCACGCTCCAATCTCATCCTCATCTCAGGTGTTAACCCTCTCTCTTCCGCCTCTCTCCTCTCCTGTGGTGTCTTCTTCAGCCCCGCCGCCAGAGCATTTCCCTTCTGTTTTCGTCCTTCTGAAACCTTTGGCCCTTCAACCTGTAATCGCTCCTCCTCAGCGCGCCGACGCTCAGCCTCCTTGTCACTGGCTTCCTTCTTTTCTCTCTCGTCACGCTTATCAGCTTCAGCCTTGGTCATGGCTGGCGGTACCTTGGCATCATCCCACGACCACTTGGACTCTCCGAGCTCGGAGCGAGCGACCCGGAACGCATCACGCGTCGAGCGCTCACCTGCCAATTCGAAGGGCGTCTTGCCATCGTTGTTCTTTATTGTAGGATCTGCTCCACCGCGAACGAGAAGGCCAAGTACTAATGGTGCAGCGTTTTGAGCAGCGGCGAGATGGAGTGGTCGTGGTGCGTGATGGTTTTGCTCCACAGGCTGAAACTCAAAGTCGGCTGATATGTTGTTGTTCTTGAGGTATGAGAGTAGCGCAGGGACCTTTGACCTTCGTACAAACGCTTGAAGTTGAGAGGTGTGGAGTAAAGCAGTCTCTTCCTCTTCTGTCAACTTCGGTTTTGAAGGCTTTGTACTTGTCTTTGTCGGAGTCGCTGACCCAGAGTCTTTCTTCTGTTCCTGCACAGGCTCGATCTCGCGGACTTTTAGTCGCGTCAACTCGATGAAGGATCGCATAAGTTCATTCTGCGTCGCTCGCCGTGTGCTGAATGGAAAGCCCCGCAGCCGAGTATCATTATGCTTCAACACCTGCCCCTCGTAGGGACCAAAAAGCGTTCTTCGGTTTGTCATACCTGTTGCTCGGATGAAAAGTAACTCTGAAGTGTCGATGAGAGCCTTCCAGTCTTGAAGAAGGGTTCTCACATCCTCTACCAAAGCCTGTTCGTTATATCGTCGCAAACTTGAACCAGCCGAATGCGCAGCACCTTTCGCGTTATCGTTGGCCGATTGAGAACCACCCTGCTTTCGTCGGGTTGTGTATCGATGGAAGGTCTTGTGAGCAAGCACTGTCGCTTCTCGATTCATGCTGGTGCCGTTCTTGTTGGGCCGTGGGGCGAGAGATACAACCATGGCCGCAAAGTGGCCACCTCCAATCATACAGAGAAAGATATGAGGACCCTTATACGCGACCTCTGGTAAAGCGCCCTCCTTAGGTATCTTGGGCATGGATATTGGCTCGATCTGCTTCTTCTTCAACACCTCCACCAGATCCTGATTTCTTTGTTCTTCGCCCGTCAAGATTGCGCGGTACATGCCAAAGTAGGTCTTCTCTGGAAGCAGCGGAGAGCTGAACCATACCAGAGGTGGTTTACCGCGACCTGGCTTTCCTGCCGTTTCATCGTCATCATCTCCTGTTGAATCATTCGCCTTATCAGCTAATCTGGCCTGCTTCTTCAGCAGCGCAGTCAGTGTTGAATCTTGTCGGCCATCTTCCTCGTCTTCTTCTGACTCGTCTGAATCAGAACCTGATAATGATTCGTCTAGGTTGCCAACGAGCTTCTCGAATTCTGTCTCTGACACGGGCTTTTGACCTCGCAGTTTTTGCTTGAGATTGTAATGGTGAAAATCAGACTTGAGATGTCCCCGCTGGTCGATCACTGTTGTAAATGTGAGGCCACACAAAGAGCACGCTTGTGTCCCGACAAGATTTGTATCTGACGACGACGCGCTCTCGGAAGGTGTTTTCGTGGATTCGGCGGCAGCGATAGCTTCGGCTTCGGCGTCTGTATCAGATTTGAGCACCAAAGTGTCCAAAACTTCGGCAGGCAGGTCATAGACTGGTTAACTAGTCAGTACTTTGCGACTTCGAGACACGCCGATCCATGGCGGGGTAGGGGTTTGGGACGAAAACATACGGTACAAGGGCCGCCGAAGAAGATCCTCGTTCGTCTTAGCCATGGCGACTGACGTATGTGATTTCGTGCGTATAGAGAGTCTAGCGGACGAATTGGAGTTGCACTGAACTGACGTCTCTGTCGCGATATTTGAACTTTTCAACAGCCCAACTGTGGCCAAGCGTCTGCGTCATAGCGATAGACTCTGCGCCCCACCAAAGCTTGAGTCAACCGGCCAGAAAAGGACCCCGCAAAGCCACAGAAATGGAGGCACCGCCTCAACACTCACAGTGTGGTCACTGTTAGAAGTGGAGACCTCTCCTTTGAGCTCTATTGACATGCTCTATCTTATTGGACTAGAGCCCCCATACTCATTAAGCCCTCCACTAATGACACCCCTCCTCTATAGATCCCCAGCCCCAAGCTCTCTCTTCCGATTCTTCTTTAATCACATCAAACCATTTTGCTGTGCAGTACCATTGTCTTCGATCCTTGCTCTCAGGACAATCAGACCCAACTACCAAGTTGCATTCACGTTTTCCCACAATTCTTTCGACAATCTTTGCTGTTCTCTCCATTGTCTTCACAATGGCTTCAGCCCTGGAATCTATTCTCAGCACTGTCTCCAGGATTGAACATGAGCTTGCTTCTCGCGACGCCCTTGCAGCTGTCAACAAATCCAAGCTTGATGCGGTCAAGAGTTCAATCAAGCACTTCTCCAGTTCCAAATCTCAACTTGCTGGCAGTGACCCAGAACATCTGAAAGTTGTCATGCAGACTGAGCAAGTCTTGCGTGCTTCTTGCCTACCCAGCAGCCATCAGAGAGCCCATGCTGTCCAATTTCATGCCCAGGGACTGTCCAAGCAGGCTATCGCTCGAAGCGTCAACTGGAATCAGCCTCTAACTCGTGCTGCAACTCGCGTCAGAGCTCGTCAAATATCTGACAAGCCCTCCTGCACCGACACCCGACCTCCAGCACCTACCATCATTCAAGCCCGAGAGCTTGTCAAGTTCGTCAAGTCTTCTCCCCATACCCGTCGCATGCCCCTCTCCAAGATTGCTGCCGCCCTCGGATTGGAAAGTTCTGACATTGCCATTCGCAATGCTCTCGGTCGTTACGGGTACAAGTTGTACCCGGCCATCATCCGTCCTTACATTAGCGAAGAAACCCGAAAGCTTCGACTTGAATTCGCTCTCGAACATGTCAACTGGACTGTCGAGCAATGGAACAATGTTCTCTTCACTGCGGAAGTCCGTATTCCCTTTACAAACGCACACAAACCGTTGGTCATTCGACAGTCCGAAGAGGAATACCATCTTGACTGCATCAACGATGTGCCTGCCGAGCCTGCAACCTGCAATGATAGTGAACTGTACTTCGCCCACTTCTCAGGTCTCACTGGCAAAGGTCCTCTTATTGCTTGGAGTCGCGACGCGGACAACAAGTTCGGACCCCTCAGCCCTGTGAATCACTACAAGGTCATCTTTCCAGCGTTCTCCAAGTGGATTGACGATCAGCCTTCTGGATCTCGCTTTGCTATGCGTCCAGATATGTGTGCCCACGCTGCTGTTGCCGTCAAGGACGAGATGCGAGGACGATCTATGCCCACCGAGCACTTCCCTTCCGCCTCACCCGACCTGAACCCCATCACCGAGATATTCAACTGGATCAAGGCCAATCTCAAGAATGACAAGGACAGATCTCTTTACGGCGAGGTCGCCGAATGGCGCATCCGACAAGTTGTCCGAGCCACCTGGAATAGCACACCTCAGGAGAACATGAAAGCGCTCATCGAGAGCATGCCTCATCGATGTCAGGCTGTCATCGACGCCAATGGGATGTATACCCGGGACTAGAAATAACAACCACAACTTATGAGCTTACGATGAGATGAAAGAAATGTATTTACTCTGACGCATGAGAAAAGTTACGACGATACGACAAAAAAAAAAAAAAAAAAAAAAAAAAACGGCGATGGTTGAGAGATTCCGGGCATAACTGGGCATCAATCGACATTGGTGATGGAGGGGAGGCAGAGATTAAGTTTATGTTTATGATACCCATTTGTTTCAATAATGCTACACATTCTATTCAAACATGCGTGCTGTGCATGTCTAACGATCATGTATTTCCTGTGATACCATCACCAACACAAGGTTGGCCCAGCTGCGGAGTAGAGTAGAGAGCCCAGTCCTGGCAAAGACTAACCCGCACATCAGCGCTCCAGTTCAACGTTCCAGGCTTCCAGGCGGTCTACCACCCTAGAACTTGGCACGCGAGCTTAAGCTTTATGCTACCGCCGCACCTTATCTTGGTCTGTCAATCCCTGTCGAGCTGTCCACCAATACATTTTGGTGTCAACGTCACTGCACATCATTTTTCAGCTGTGAAAGTACAAATCCCCCGGTCTCACGTACATGTCCTTGTTTTTAGTTGCGTCAGTGGTTTCCCTTGCCATACAGTGAATCAAGAATTGTTCCTTCCCCCGCCTGATGTGTAGTGTGACTAGTTGTATAAAAGGGAAGATCTCGTCCACTTCTTGATCTTTCCATCTTCGTACTCATCATCCTACATATCCAAATCACAAATTACAACCTTAAACTCCAAACTCAAACCATCATCATGGATTTCGTCAAGAACCTCGCTGGTGGCAACAACAACGCCAACAACAACACCGAAGGCCAGCAAGCTCCTCCCGAGGCCGGCGGTAGCTTCATGGACAAGGTCAACGGAATGGCTGGCGGTGGCGCGCAGGGCGAGAAGGACGAGGATGGTCTTGACAAGGGTAATCATCGCCACTAACTAACTTCCCATGTATCTCTGTACTTACAACCGTTGCAGCCGTCGACTTTGTGCAGGAAAAGTTCCTCGGCGGAGGCGACCAGAGCAACGAGAGCGCCGCTGAACAGGCCAAGGACGAGGCTATTTCCGATGCCATTCGCGACCAGTACAAGAGCGCCACAGGCAGCGAATTCCCCATCTCCGACAAGGACAAGAAATATGGAGCTTAAAATGGTGTCGAGGACCACGCGAGCTCAGAGGCATGGGCGAAAACAAACGATGTATGACTAGATGATGACAGCACCTAAATGATCACGAAACCTATTATGTTCTAATGAGGCAATCCCTTACTTGTTGATGTGAATGCTATTTTGAGCTATCTCCTTTTGTCAAGTTGCCTTTAACTTTTCACAATAGTGAGACATGCCTTCCACTCATCACCTCAATTGATTTGCTGCCTAGATTGCAGATTGTCACCAAAAAATCTCAACAGCCACTGTAGCCTAGCGGTCGGTACGAGGCCATGTCCGAGTCAGAGGATTGTCCTCATACTTAGAATGCCAGACCCTTGCTAGACCTTTGATCGCACGACCTACTCTAGCATCTTCAATGACTTCATTCGCATGAAAACAACCGTCTGCAAATGATCAACTGCAAGAGGCAAGTTCTCGCTGGCAGCCAGGATTCGAGCAGTTTTGACGGCACTCTTGATCTGCCGGCCATTCAGAGGCATGCTGGCCAGTTTCGCAATCGCGTTACTGTCCTCAGCCAGCTCCTTGTTCTCTCTGACGAGGAAGTTGTACCAGATCTTGCCTCGTGAGGCAGGCTCAAGATCCTGGAAGACGAACGAAAGGTCGATGCGTGACTCGAACGCGGGGTCGATGGCAGGGTAGCGGTTGGTGGTTAGAATCATGAGACCCTTGTGGTATTCCAGGAGGCGAAGGAAAACTGGAAGATAATGTCAGACGGTTCAACACAGCCAAACAGGGTATCTTACTGGTGGTCATCTCGTTCTGCTTGAGGTTACTGCTGGTGCGCTTTTCAAGGAATACGTCGGCCTCATCAAGTAAGAGAATGGCATCCCAGCGGGAACAGCGATCAAGAGCAGTCTTGAGATTGCCCTCCAATTTGGAGGTATCCATTCCAAGATCCGAACTATCAATGCGGTAGAGGGGACGCTTCAGATTCTCGGAGACTGTGTTGGCGCCAGTAAGGAACTGTAGCATAGACATTGAAGAAACATACCAGATTCTGCAGTGAATGTCTTTCCAGTACCGGGGGGCCACACAAGAGCATGACAAGACCCTTTCCTGTGACTAATTTCAGTTCATATCTAAACACTGGTGAGGAGAAAAACGAACCCTTTCCATGGACAAAGTCGTCGAAATGCTGCAACTGTCCGTTCTTTGTTGCGCCAACAAACCCCACCAAGAGTCTCTTCTCTGCTTCATCGATGACGAGGTTGTTGATGGCCTGAGTGTTCCATTCAATGTCGGTGAGGTGGTCGATCTCGGCATAGCCTATCGCAAATTCTTAGCATCGGTAGGTTCGAGAGGGTTGAGCCTGTGAACTTACACCACACCTTTCGTTCGATCGAGAAGCAGTTTACAGTCGAGACAGTTAACATGGCTTCCTCATCCGTAAGGCGGCCAGAGCCATCTCTTTCTTCGCCCTTCGGATCGCTGGCTTCCTGAGATTCTTGGTGATCATCAGGGGTAGAGGGCTTGGAGTCGTCTCTATCCGCCTTCATGGCGCCGTGTATATTTAGGTAGTGCCGGGATCCTACACACTGATCCCAGCCATCACTATGCTCGTCTGTATCAACGATAACTCGCCCCTCTGTCTGTGGTATTCGTCAGCTCCCCGAAACGTTAAGATGTACCATGAGTCGTCACCGTTTGAATCGGAAGACGGGTTATTTTGGGACGATTGAAATTCTGGGGTTCCCACCCATTTTCCGACAAGAATGTTAGTCTAGCCTCACAGTTTGCATCAATAACAGACAGACGTTGCTTACTTCATGGCAATCTGAAGGAGGTTCTTCGCGTGGCTGAGGTTTACCCGGCTGGGTCGGGCTTTGATGAAAGCGGAAATGTATGCCTCGTAGGTCTTCATACTTACGTCCACGTCTGATGAGGGCAGCCTTTAGAGAATTGTCATCATTCTCGGGGCATGCCCAGATCGGCCTGACGATGAGATCAGAGAGCGGCCGGGTACCGTGGAAGACAGGGACCATGAATATGGAACTGCACTTAGAATATTCTGAACCAGTCCAAGCAATCTGGTACACTGAAAGAAAACCTTCCTTATATGTGTGGGAAATTCCTGCAGCTATCGGGGCTTCTGAGCGGAAGAAGAGCTGGCCAGGCTTGAAGACAAACTCAAGGTCTTCCCAAGAAGCGCACCCAGTCTCCTTGATTCTCTTGACTCGACTGAGAATGTCTTGCAGATCCTCCTTGAGCATGTCGACAAAGAGTTTCATGAGCTCCTGCTTCTCAGAACCGGCGTTGTCGTGTGCCAGCTTGCATAGCTGCTCCCAGCGATGAATGAGAGGAACAAATGGTGCTTTGAATTCAAGGATGTCTTTGCCGCCGGTCACATCAGGATGGCCTTTGAAGACGTCGAAGAGAATTGCTTGAAGGACGGGGTTGTTGATCCAGATGGTTCGGACCTCCCAAGTACTGTCCTTGGTTGGGAAGCGGCCACAGACAACAGCATATTTACCCCGAACTCGCTTGATTTCACAAATATCCTTCAGCACCTCACCATAGGGCATCTCGTCAAGCCATTTGACGAACCGGCCATGGTTGTCGAATTTGGCAAAGGCATCCTTGACTTCAAGAATCAACCCGGGTTGCTCGACTAGATACAGACATTTTGGTCAGCCAGCATTCCAGTCAATGAAGCTATTAAGACATGTTACCATCTTTATAGGTATATCGAACGGCATTCCAAGCGTCGTTCATTTGAGAGTCGCCAACACCGTCCCAGTCAGGGTTCGCGATAGGCGGAGTGTCCCAGTTCATCGTGTGTGGTTGGAAGATACCAGGTGAGACGATGTTGAAGTAGAGTCTACAAGCACTCGATGAAGAATCGAATTTGGAAAGGAGTTGGGGTTCAAGAGAGAAGAAAAAAGTAGGAGAAGATAGGGAGCTTTATAGCCTAGAACTGCTGCCAGTTACGAGCAGTGTTGCTCGCGTTCTGGGTTTTGAATCACTGTGGGCATTAGCTTCCTTTGGCTTTTTCATCTACTAGGCCGAAATTTTAACAGATAAACAAGCAAAGGTTTTTCCCGAGCTCTTCAGTATACTAATGGCTGAATGTTTCCTGCAAGTGTGATGATTGCAAAGGTCAACTTCACCAAACCTACCTGGACACGGAGGAAACAGGCGAACATATGCAGCTTTGAAAGCCTGGTAGATAAATAATTTCAATTATTCAATAGAGAAGCGAGACTATAGATGTTTCATATAAAGGCGCTGGATTGTTTGTGCACATGAAGCAATAGCGATTCTATAAGATCTTTCATTGCCCTTCGCAAACACTCGGTCCTTGTTTTCTGGTCTTATCGAGCATAGGTACCCATTATAAATAAAAACTGTTTTATTAATTTCAATCTGCAGATATCCATGAGATATAGGCAACTGGTGGCTCAAATCGTAAGAATGGTCTCGGAGGAACTATCAAACAAGAAGCAACCCGCAAGACAAGAGTTCAACAGCGTGGTTTTGTGTAACAAGGCCGCTTGGCTTGGAAGAAGACTAAAACAGATCAAATCTGGCCTCAAAGATCTCTTTGCGCTCTGCCAACCTATCTTGGATGAGTTGTTCTGACTTGGACTTACACCATTGGTGGTCCGCATCCTGAATGCCAAGGTGGCATCCGTTTGCCTATAAATACCACAAAAGGGATTATCCTTGAATCTGGTACAACAATCCAGCATTAATTAGGCTACCTATATCACTCTAGGTAATTTTCAGACACAGATACCTTTAATGTAAGCTTGACCTTGATGTTTGTAAGTCGAGATAACCTGTTGCCACTCCACCCCACCACTTCAGCTATATCTATCAGTCATACGCCGATCCAACAAGTGGAGTATCACAACATGATGATCCCATAGAATCCGCGAAAACCCAATTATATCTTTCGAAATAGCACAAGTTGAGACTAGTTCGAGGATCATCCTGGCCTTATGATCCAATCTGATTAGGGGAGGAAAGAAAATCCAGGCAGGACCTGGACCCCAAGTAATGAAAATATTTAGGCAAATTTAGCCCAAGCTCAGAGGACTCTTTGCTCAGTTTATTTTGACACCCTACCTTAGTTATATCAAGATTTGGTGTTTTCTTTCCCCGAGGTCTGATCATCGAGGTCGAGCCTTGCGGAGGTCTATGGAGACGAAAATAGTGAGAGGCACTTACTTCTAAGGTGGGAATGGAAGCAAATGTCTATTGGCTTGTCCAAAAGATCTAAGACTTTCGGGTATTTCCTTCTTGGTCTCGCCGGACGCTTTTCCGTCGTAGGCTGCTGCATCTAATAGCAGTCAACAGCTGAGCTGACACTATTTAAGTCACCGCTCTCGTGCTTCATCTCACAACAAACATCATCTCAACGACAATTACATCTTACCTTGACTAAAATGACGCGCCGCAATGAATCAGAGATCATAGACGATCTCCGCCAAACTGAAAGTGCTATCAAAAGAAAGCTCACTATTCGCCAATTTACAAAAGCCTTACGACGTGAAGATCGCTTCCAGCAAGCATGGGATGCTGCAGGAGGAGCTTCAGGGCTGGCCCGTCTGATGGCCGAGTTCAGCATTCGGGACGTGCGTGATATGTGCAAGCGTCTTGGCTCGACCGCTTCAGCTGAGAAGGCACAGCCCCAAAGGCGCGCTGCTCTTGGAGAGTTGGTCACGATACTCTACGAAGGGCGAGAAGATGACAGACCTCTGACCAGCTTCTATCAAGACATAATTCCAGCATGCAACCTTGAGCTGATAGAGAAGTTTGAGAAGGATAGGAAGATTAAGTGGACGGATCCACAGAACAAACGTCTCTTTCTAGGCCATCAAGAGCAACACGAGGATAAATTCCTCAGCGAGGTCTTCTGCAAGGACAAATATATCAGGTTTTATCCGCATAGGAGACTCTTTCGCGGCAACATCACCTTTTGCGAGAGGATATTGACGACCCTCCTCGCAAAAGAGGGCGGCAAGATACATGTCCCATATGATTTGATAGATGAAGTGGCTATGCCTGTTCTCAAGCGTCTTCTCAAGAGCAGATACGACGATGAGAGGCGCATCAAATATCTCAGCCTCATACTCGAATGTACCCAAAAGCACGGAGAGATTTCCAAGCAGCTTGTTCTCAGACAAGGTGGCTTGCTCCAGTATACTGTCGATCGATGGGCCAAGGCTGCCGATGGCAGTGAAAGCAAGAGACATTATCAAGCTCGTTTGGTACAGGCAATCCAGCTATTGCCGAGCGAGAAACCACCCATCGACTTGGAGAGAATACGTCAAATGTTGTGGGTTTCTTGGGAGCTAGATATCGATGGCAGATATGACTTATTCCGCCTGTTCATCCAGCATCACAAAAACTATCAAATCGGCATCGAGAGTGACTCGGAACAAGATATGGCCAGACTTAAGGATCTTCCTGAAAGAGCCTGGCCTTCAGATCTGTTCTTCGCCATCAATTACAAAAAGTCACTACAACTTTTTGAAAAGCTAGAACGCCTGTTTCCCAGAAACAACTTCCTCCAAGTTGCGAACCAGAGTGGAACAATACTCAATCAGTCGCAGGGACATATCAAGCATAGTGGTTTTGGAGACGTCGAGATCGTAAGGGCGTTGCTGATCCGCAAATCGAACACACAAGACGAGCACCAGGGATGGCTTGATCGCGCCATTGGCCTCATAAACGAGCGGAAAGCCAATGCTCAACGGGCTCGTGAAGCTGTGGAGCGGGCATACTGGGCGAGAGCTGCTCTGAACCTCTGCGTCGCTGTGGGGGACCTACAGGCTTTGAACGACACTATTATTTGGTCACGGCGTTTCATCAAAGACTCTCTCACAAGCCATAGTCTGTTCGGTGTGAAGGTTTTCAAGACAAAAGAGATTGAAGAAGTTCTGGGTGCCATGCCAGATGAACGTGTCAGCTCACCTGAAGCTATTGTGTCATTCACATCAGCCCTGCGCAAGAAAGATATCGATTTTGCAAACCAGGTTCTCATCAATATTGCTGAGACTGCAACGCTCGCAGTCGGAGAACCCGGGTTCAAGGCACAGAATTGGACCTGGTTGTTCAACCTGGTTATGGCTGTAACAGGCCAACGTATGAGCAGATTGGAAAGGTTCTTCAAGAACCTTGCAAAATGCTCAAAGGAAGATCGTGAAAGGTGCGAAAGGTACATGATGGAGATAGTCTGGAAGCCAACAACGGATCTGCTTATTGAAGCCGGTGCTGTAGTTCGAAACCCGGCTTTGGCGACCGCACATGGCGGTTCGCTCTTCGATTCTCTCACCACTTCTTCGAACCGCGAGTCTGTCAAGGGTAGTTACGTCTACCGTCTTCTTTCAAGGACATCTCTATCGCCTGGTTTGCTGGCAGAGCTGGCACGCTTTCTTATCGATAGAACGAGGGAACGACTGGGATCCGAAGCCATACGTGCGCAGATGCAGGATATCGTCTTCGTCATTGAGCGTCTGGCTTCTAGCGATCAGCCTTCACTAGCATGTCCCTTCATTCATGACTTGGTTCTGGACAGTGAAGGCGCCAAAGAAAGCTCTTCTTGGCACCGCCATCTTCTCAGCGTTGGCTTCCTCTCTGTGCTTCCGGCTAAGCCAGCCAAGGAAATGTTGCACACAATGGCCAGTGCGATAAAGGAGAAGATGCGAGAACAAAATCAGAATACAGACGCTAAAGAACAGGCAGAAAGATCCAAGGAGACCACTGAGGAGGACGCATCAGCAGGTCCCAAGCCCTCTCAGGGGCCATCCATCAAGGTTACTACCGTCAAGATGCTGGCCCAGATCTTACAGTACAACCTGTTCATGGAACCGTCTTCAGCATGTGAAATACTTGTTGGCCTCCTTGCGGAAGCACGACACATCGACATTCGAATCACCATCACCAACAGTCTCTTTGCAATCCTGGAGGAACCGACTTGCCCTCCCAGTCTACGGAAACGCATCCTTGATGCCCTTGGGGAGTATATCGTTCCAGCAGCCGCGCAGCTCAATGAGAGACGCGGACTGACCGAAGCTGATTGGGTTGCTGCTTCAGCCCAGGGCGCCTCATTGCCTGAGATTGGCGATGAAACTCCCCTTCTCCAGCTTTTGATCTTGAAGGTCAGGGGACAAAGTTTGGACGAAGAAGATAAAAGGAGGCTCGCATCGCTTGTCATGGGAGCAGTTGAGAAATCGGCTGCCAACAACACCCGCTGGTTGAAACTCTTCTTGAGTAAAAACAACTTCACCCTTGAGGAAGAGCTTCCACATCTCCCTGTGCATCTCACTACAGTATCTACTCTTTATGGGCAACTTCAACCCTACACACCTGTATCGGTCTTCAATATGGTTCGCTCCGCGGCACTCATCAATATCGATCCCAGCCCCGGCATACAGCACATCACAAAGGCCATCCAGGAGGACCGGGATCTCGTTAACTCAAAGGCAGGCAAGCATTGGCTTTCGCAGTTTTCCAACCCCGGGCGTGATTCGTTCAAGTTTGGAATCATGCTGTCTGCGGCCATGGTGCAGCAAAGCCCTGCCGACCGAGAGTCCAAGCTGGCTGGAAATGGAGTGTCTTTGCAGATGCTTCAGTCCTTCGTGATCGAGTACATCGAGAGGCTGCTCAAGATTGGGCAAGCCGACATGGTGATGACCCTCGTCATGAGGCTTAGTGGCGGACGGTTCAAGGATCGACAAAACTGGAACGACTGGATGGAGAACTCAGTTCCTGTCATCAAAAAGATAATCTCCAAGACAGAGCAAGTTCAAGAAAGTGTCCGCCGTAAGGATGCAGAGCCTCGCAGGCTGCCAAGTGTGTTTCAGATGAAACTAAGAACGATACCTGTGCCCTTATCTGATGAAACATACGAAGAAAACAAGACATTCGCAGAAGAGCTTTACAAGCTCATCGGGGACCTTGGAAGCCGGCCATATCACCCGTATCATATGGACTTTCAAAAACTCAAGGAGGAGTTTGATTACTGGCCCCTCACACAGTCATTCGGCCGTTTCGCACTTATTTTGGCAGAATTGCAGGAATATGATCTTGCTTCCACAGAACAGCCAATGCTCGACGACTATCTCTGTTGGGAGATCATTGGTCATATGCTCACTAAGGCAAAGGATCCAAAGGATGAAAACATTGTCGAGGATGTCAGGCTGTTGATGCGGAAGTGGGAAACATGTGAGGATGAAGCGATGAGGACAATGGGCATGAAGTTCAAAGCATTGCTAAAGGACACGGATAAGACCTGGTACAAATAAGTGAGAGTAGACATTCGACTACGAAATTACGAGATGAATCTCAACCGAATACTACTTCCTACTGAGCCCAAAATATAGGCCTAAACTCAAAAGATGGCGATGAGGGAGTGGCCTTGCCCTGATCATCTAGCTACCTCACAGGGGCAGATAACGTTAAGGAGAGTTCTTGACCAAGTCTGTGTATTGATTCTTGTAGTTATATGACTAAATTTTGAAGTCATTACAACATCTTTTCGAGACAAATCGTTCAGGAACAAGTTATTGTATTTGGGTATGTTGCTATAATAATAGGAACTACAATATTATCATACCATTTCACGTGCTTCATCCACCATCATCTGCTACCTAACCACCAATCAATACAGATTTCTTTAAAACAATGCAATCTTTTTTGACCCCCACATTACTGGGCACCAAGGCCTATGAACACAAAGAATGTAAGCCATAGCATCATGTCAATAGCTATGAAAACATTGCCACAGACACTACCAGAACAGCAAAAGTCAGCGAGGTCTGTGAGTAGCCATGGGCTCTCGTCGAGTCGTTTGAAACAACGAACGAAGGTTCGGGCATGCCTGACTCTGTCGGAAGACCTGCTTGGACCGCTGATGCCGCTGAAGCAGGGGCAGGTTGGGCAGGGATGTCGTTGCCAGGAGTGTCAAGTTCTTGGCCATTATCTTGCCTTCGCTCTATGTCAGCCATGGCACGTTCCTTCAATTGAGATGATGATGAGTACATTGAAGGGCCATTTGTCGGCTAGACTGTCATGACCTTTGTTGCTGTGCTCTCTACTTGCGTTGGTATAATTACTGTGATGACTTGAGGTCCCTCGTGAGCGCCGCCAACACCGTTGCGACCAGTAGGTTGAGGGGGTTCTGGTTGGGCAGGAGGTCCTGGAAGCTGGACTGGAACTGCTGGTGCAGGCAGAGCGGGTTGCGAAGGTGGTGCTGTGATTTCTGGTGCTTGGGGTCTGAGATCACTGCTCCCTTTGACGCCATCACCATTGCCACTTCCTTTACCGGGGCTCTCCTGTCCAGTACCATCATTATCTTGGGAACCGTTAGGGACCTGACCTTCTGGAGGAGTTGAAGGCGGAGATGCAGGAGATGGAGGATTGGCTGGCGCTGGGATTCCTGGGCCACCGTTTGCGGGACAAGGGCCAGGCATTCCAGCACAAGAGGCCTCGTCGTCAGGATTACCATTTGTGTTTGGTTGAAGAGGGGGGGCAGCAGGTGCAGGCACTACATGGGGAGGAAGCGCGCCAGGGCTATTGGGCGACGGACGGTTCGCAGGTATACTTCTAGATCCTGTATCAGATCCGCTGTCACCTCCATCGTGACAAGGTAAATTTTCATCCCCGGTGCAACTATTTGGAACAGCAGGGGGTGCTGTCTGAGGGGGCGGCTGAGGTGAGGAAGGCTCAAAAGAGCCACAGCCAGTGTTTGAGTTGGGGTCCGAGCACGCATTTCTACCACTCCCATCGCCATTTGGAGGCTGATGAGAGGCAGGGCAGTCTGGTATGCCGTCTTCCGCACCACAAGGAGGTTTATCTCCAGAAGGAGCAGGAGCAGGAGCAAGGCCAGGAGGGGGTCCTTGAGGAGCGGGAGAATCCGGCGCTGGCGCTGGTATTTGAGGTGCAGGAGGTTGGGGTGCTGGAGGCCCAGGAGGAAGTTGATTCTGGTTGGCGCATGCTGGATTGTTAATATCAATAGAGCAGCCAACTGAACCGCCAGTATTTGGAGGGGCTGGAGCAGCATTGTTTCCAGGAGCGTTCTCATCGCAATCCTCTCCCGGTCCGCCAGTTCCATCTTTATTTGGCGCCCCGTCACCTCCATCCGGGTTTGAAGGAGCAGGAGCGGGCTGTGCCTGTGGTTGTCCTGTGTTGCTCTGATTGGGATCGTCAGACGAATTGTTACCAACAGCAGCATCTGGTTCTGGCGCAGGAGGGCCGTTGGACTGGCCATCTGTCTGGGGATTGATGTTGGCAGGAGGGTTGGCAGGAACCGGAGCCGGGTCAGGCGTGTATTGGCCATCATTGTTGCCAGATTGTGAAGGGCCGTTATTGGAATTGTTTTTTTCACAATCCGCGTTGGGGTCTGACGGTTCAGTTCCACCATTGCCACCACCTCCTCCGGGACCTGTACCTCCTGAAGGACTGCCTTGACCGTTCCCTGAGCCTGCTGTGTTTCCCGGTAAGGGACCATTGCTCGGGCCTGGGGCACCACCTGGTGGACCTACTCCGACATTGGAGTTGCCATTCCCAGCTCCTGGTGAGGTTGGGAAACCACCACCAGGAATAGATTGATGAGCTGGAACGGTGGATTCGGGGAGAGACAATGTAAGAACACCATCAGATCCGGCTTTACAGTCGACAGAGAGGCTAAAACGGTTTTCGAACCCAAAGCTGGCCGAATCAGAGCGTGAAACGAGAGGCATGAAGTGCCTCGTTGTAAGGCTCGTATGTTGTATTTCCACGGGAAGGAGATCACTGATGGTAGCACCATGTAGAGAGCAAGTGGAGACCGTATATGTCAAAGCTTGACCATATTGATCAGTGCAAGAACTGGCCAGGCATGAGAACAGTTCCTGTGCGTAGTCAGCAATCCATCACTCGACGCAATAGAAGCCATAACTTACTCGTTGAACTACCATGTCATGACAGACACCCTCAACAGTAGGAATACCATGGTAGTGCATAAGTTCGCGAGAGCAAATGGTAGCACATTCTACAATGTTTTGTCAGAACATTCATTGATAATGGGCTCAGAGTTCATACCTGGTGTAGATGTATCGCGGCTGTATGTACGAGTAGCTAAGCTCGATAGTAAGCCAGCGAACAAATGAGGACGCATGACTGTAAGGGAAGCAAGTGGCTGTTGTGAGAGAAGCGTGTAGAAATTGGGTGCTGGTTTAAACGACAGTACCAAAAAAGTGTGTGTGATTGAGGGATGGGTTCCAAAAAGAGTGTGAGATGCGTTCCAAAAACGAGCTTGAGCTGAAGCTGAAGACAACAGATGAAGATGAAAAGTCCAAGATCAGGAGGGTCGCCAGAGATCAAGAAGGAGGCTGATGGTCTGATGCATCTGAGGAAGGTGGTGCCTGGTGATGGTGAGGGTAGGAGCAGGTGCCAAGTTGCTGTACTGGGAGCGGCCCCTTCCACCGTACGGGAAACCACCCAAAGCAGAATGAAGGAAATGAAAAATGAGAAGGCATCTTCTGTATTGTGGAGATAAACAGTCTAGTAGGTAGGCAAGATCTATAAGGTAAACAATCGAGGGTAACTCTCAAACAAAAACAGCTTCGCTGCATTCAACTTTTCTTGTGTCAGGGTATCACATCCATCTAATAGAATAACAAAGCCAACGGCTTCTTCTCGTCACCGTATCGATCCTTGAACTCTTTTCTTGACAAGAAGCGAGCTAGAGGCATCATCGTATCCTTCATGTCCATCACACCTCGCTTCTTCTGGTCGATATGTGAAGCATCAACGACCAGCCGCTTCAGGTTATCCAAGGAGAGTGCGCCTACTGAAGTCAGCGCCTGCCTGCGATTTCGAAGGAGACAGAAAAGAGGAGGGAAGGGTCAAGACCGAACTTACCGTTGTCGATGAGATCCATAAGTCGGGCAGGTGTACCGACACAGATGCCAGTTCTGTGGTTCTGGAGGAACTTGACCTGCTCCTCAACTTTCATATGCTTGGCGAACTTGTATGTGTTAGCGATATCATTCCCATTCATCTTCAAGAGAGACGTACCAATTTCGCGACTGAATTCTCTTTACTTTGAAACTTGCGCACCGACCTGCTCGGAGTCAGTCTTTTTACCTCTCAAACTGAGACGCAGTAGCATACCTGACAATGTCTGCAGCTCTCAAACCTGCTCCTGCAACAATGAGGGTATGAGGCGATCCCTTCTTCTTAGGCGCCTTCTTCAAACCCTCGGGGTCCTCTGACACCTTCTCCAGGAAGTCGGGAAACTTATCCAATGTTCTTGATTCTTGCCATGAGGTGGTATCTTGAATCGCGTTGGCTGGGGATTTGTGAGTGAGATTTTCACCAAGAATGGCAATTGGCAACAGAAATTCTTACCTGATACAGTCATATCAGAAATCTCAACAGCGCTCAAGTCAGTGCCGAAGCGTCCCAATTTCTGGGCAAGATGATCAGCCAAGAGTTGGTTGTCCATCTTGGTGAAGAGCGTGTTGAGACCAAGCTCAGTGTCGAGAAGTTCATCATCTGGTGTATTCGCCTTTCTCTTTTTGCTTTTCTTTGGCTTTGGCCTGGTAGGGGTATCCTCCGCTTGACGTTTTTTAGTTGTCGACATGATGAAGGCTGTGTCTTGATTATGGTGTTGTTGAATTCTTTCGTTTAAGATTTCTCGAGCGTCAACAAGAAATTTTGCGACGTACAGTGTAGATATTGATCATGGCTAGAATTTGTATGGCGGTCGAGATATTGGCACTGTATTGAACACAGTATACATGGTCTACCAGATCCACCTGCCATGATGAAGAACGCCTCATGAGAACCAGTATGGGCTAAGAGTGTTCAAATTATATCATTATTGAATGGAGATATCAGCTCCACGGTTATTGATTGAGTTTCTCCATATGTAAGCAAGTTTTGATCTTCGCAACGGTCAATTAAACACCCAGTATACTAAACAAAGACTGAACACAGGCTCAGTATCGTCGTGAGATACTTGTCTATGAACCTTTCGAATCCCTAACGCCCAATATATGCGCCCTGTAACTTAAAATCAAGCGGATGTATCTTTCCCAATTGTGTGACTCTAGAAGATGCTGTTGACGATGTTTCCTCCGATAGTGGCACCAGCACCGAAAATAGCAGCGTTACCCAGCTTCTTACCAAACTTCTTGCCGTACTCGTTGACCTTGTTATCCTTGCCATCTCCCTCCTGTCCCTGCGGCTGTCCAGATCCCTCAGCGACAGCCATGGGTGGCACATGCGAGTTGTAGGGGTTCTGTTGAGGAGGAGGACCCTGCGAGTAAGCAGGGTAGCCATACTGAGGCTGCGGGATAGGTGCAACGGGTTTCTTGGTCTCTTGGTCGACGAGGACGTAGTTTCGGGGGAAGATACCCTCCTGTCCTGTGCGCTCGTTTCGGCCCATCCACCAATCCTGGTTCATGTACTCGTACACAGCGATACGATCATCTTTCTCGAAGGACAGGTCGCGACCGTCGGAGGCAGCATAGCGGTAAAGGGCACGGGCGTTGGCAACAGTGGGCTTGACGTTGCGTGGGGGAGGGCCGGGAGGAGGAGTCTGATCGTAGGCGGGTGGCGCGGGCGAATGCGACTTGACTTTGAGATCCTCGAAGGCCTTGGTAGGAGGCGCGTGGGCAGCCGGTGCGGGAGTAGCGGCTTTAGGAGCAGCGGTGTTGGTGTTCTTGTTGCCGGTCGCAGTCTTGAGGGGGCCCGAGAGGGAGGACTCGCCGGGGAGAGCGGTGCTGATGGTATCGTAGACGGAGTCGTCAATTACGCCTCGCTCAAGGAGGTTCTCGAGTTCCTTCACGGTGTTAGTTGAGGTTCAGTGATAATGCCCAGATGAGTATGATAACATAAATGGGGTTCCGGTGACGGGTATTCGAGGGCATTTACATTTTTGATGTTGCGAAGCGATCGGTTCACTTCAATAATAGTCTGGCGATCTGCGGCCATGATTACGGATGGTGCGGCCGAAAGGGTCCGGACTTGCGATGCGGGTATAAAGATGTGTTTAAGACTGATAAATCAACTCGGATTCTGATGGTTTTGGCGACACTGATACAACGTGACAAAGGTACAGTAATGACAGGATGTCAGGTTGAAGTTAGATGTAGGAGGAGAGTGTTTCGACCTGTTACCAACGGTTCTTGGGCTTCGGAATTCGGCCAAGCACCCAAGCCAAACGAACCCCTACCAAATAAAGCGGGCATTTGGGGCGGTGCTGCCCCTCGCTCAACCCGACCCAATCACGAGATTTAATACGGAGTAGTTCGTAAGGTGTTGAATTTGGCTGTGGTGCAACTCAGACGCCTTTTACACATGGGAGCAAACTAAGGTACTTATAGGTTCTTACAATGAGTCTTGTTGAATTTTTTGTATTCATTGGTTCATTTTAGGCGTGGTATTTTCATTCTATCCAAGCCATAGCCTTCTTTGGGCTTTGCGATTAAATATGCATCCTCCATTTCTCCCATTCATAAATCCTTTATTGCACAAACTTGCTGCTCTCAACAGTGTATAGATCAACATACTCATCAACAGGGGTAGACTCAAGCTTCTTGGCGTCCAAGTTGAGCTCCACAAGCTCCTTAACGCGGGCTTCGGGGTAGTGAGGGCCAAGGTGGCGCTTGTACTTCTCGAGAATGACGGGCTTGGCCTCCTCGCGGCGGAGACGGTGGCCAAGAGGAGCCTCAACAGCGACCTCATCAAGGACAGTGCCGTCGTTGAGCTCGACAGTGAGAGCGTTGGAAATGGTTCGGAGCTTGGGGTCATGGTAGTCCTTGGTGTACTGAGGATCCTCAACACACTTGATCTTCTGGCGGAGAGACTCGACCAGAGGAGAGGTGGCAGCCTCACCACCATCGACGTAGTCAGTGGCCTCAAGACGGCCGAAGACGAGCATGGTGGCGCACATGTACTGGATGCAGTGGTCACGGTCGGCAAAGTTGTCCATGGGCTTGAACTGCTTGTCAATGATGCGGATGCAAGCCTCGTGGGTTCGGCAAGTGATAGACTTGATGTCGGCGGCAGACTTGCCCTGAGACTTGAGGAGGTGGTGGATCTTCTCAGAGGCCTCGACGGCGGTCTGAGAGTGGAACTCAGCTATTACATGTTAGACTTGTCTTTACAGATTGACTTCAGTGATTGAACTTACCTGGGTAAGAAACCTTGAAGAGGACGTTCTCCATGACATAGCTACCATAGGGGCGCTGGAACTCGAACTTCTGGCCCTTGAAGAGGACATCATAGAAACCCCAGACGGGAGCGGACAGGACAGTAGGAACGCCCTGCTCACCCTTCAGAACCTTGAGAGCCAGATTAACGGCACGCTGGCAAGCGTCACCGGCAGCCCAGGACTTTCGGGACATGGTGTTGGGGGTGTGGCGGTAGGTTCGCAGAGACTGGCCATCAACCCAAGCCTGGGTGACAGCATCGGCAATCTGCTTCTCGTTGAGGCCGAGCATCTTGGAGACAACGGCGGTAGAGGCGACCTTGACAAGAACAACGTGGTCGAGACCGACCTTGTTGTAGGAGTTGAGGAGAGCCAAGCAACCCTGGATCTCATGGGCCTTGATCATGGCCTCGAGGACATCCTTGACAACAAAGGTCTTTCCGCCAGCGAGGTTACCACCAGCCTTGTTGGTACGGTTGATCCAGTCAGCAACAGCGAGGATAGCACCCAAGTTATCAGAGGGGTGACCCCACTCAGCAGCGAGCCAGCAGTCGTTGAAGTCGAGCCATCGGATCATAGCACCAATGTTGAAAGCGGCGTTGACGGGGTCAAGCTGGAAGGGAGTGCCAGGGACCTTGGGGCCGTTAGGGACAACAGTGCCAGGGACAATGGGTCCAAGGAGCTTAGAGCACTCCTTGAACCTCAAACCCTCGAGACCGCAACCGAGGGTGTCGAGAAGGATCCATCGAGCAGTGTCGAACTGTTTAAATAAGAATTAGCAATGAATTTCAACGATAGAGTGCCATTGAGTTCTTGTGATAATTTTGTTGGTGTTGAGGTGAGAAGCTTCAGGGCGGGGTATTTTGCGGGGTGCGAAATCGGCCTCGGCAGAATTGGCAGCACTCACAGCAAGCTCAGAGTCAATGGTCTTGTTGGCGACATAGTCAGCAATGTCCTTGATCTCAGGATCGTATTCACGGTCGGCGGAAGACATGTTGGGAGCTCCTGATCGTCTGGCAGCAGAAGTTGAAAAGGCGGCGCCGTGAGAAGCGGGAAGAGAAGAGCGAGCGGCGCCGAACGCCGAGCGGGCCACGAGAGGGGCGGCGACACGAAGACCCCGGGGAGACTGGAAGCGCAGCTGCTTGGAGGCCGTTCGGAGGGTCCGGTTAACGGCAGACATTCTTGGGGATAATTGGCTTACGGTCTTCTTCCTGCGTATCAGCGAAGAAGAAGGACGAGGTCAATTGGCGTGGAGGAGGATGATGATGAGGGGTATCAAAAATGCAAAGAAGGAGGAAGGAAAAAAGAGAACAACAACCTTCTGCAGGGCCTAATATCCTAGAGGTTTTTGTCTTGGAGAAACTTGGTAGGTATTCATATTTTACGCTCGGCTGTAGGCGCCTCAGTTTGCCGTAGCTTACCGCAAAACACCCTCGGCTAGCCGCCGGCTGGACGTACTCGTGGAGATTGGTCATTTTCACACTGTATATCTGTGCGCGTCCATCATATAGCTGTACTGTGCGAAGAGCCTGAGATCTCCAATTATCATGATCAGAAAAATGAAGCCTTTCAGGGGCTTTTCTAGTGAGGGGAAACTCAAACCCCATATACTAGCCAATCATGGCACTCAATTGTTATCATTTTGTTGAATTGGCTTCAGTCTGATCCTCACCGACCAAAACTATCCACTTGAAGGGTCGCTGAAGATGATTGTTGCTTATCATGTGTGGCCACAAAGGGAGACCAACACCACTGCACTGAGGTGTTTCTCATCGTTTGGATTTTGATACTGGAACTCCAAGCAGTATCGATTTTCTGACCTATGGTTTTCAGAAGCCCAGTGCTGATATGAAGGGGCTAGTTAGATATCGAAACGCGGGGCATTGATGCTCACTATCACAAGCCTCAGCTCTAAGCATTACCTTCATGAAGCCGTTGAATCGCTATCCGCACACTTCCTAAGTCAGTGTTTTGAGCACTCAGAATTTCCTTGGTGATATGAATTTCATGAATTATATATATCACAGTCAATATCAAGTCTTCTATAAAGCCTCCTACTGCTCCTTTCCTAGAACCTTTTGGTGATTCCCCATCTCTACCCCAGTTTCCCCTCGCCAAAAATCTGGGGTCATGTTCCCCACGCTCCGTCGTCGGACGAGACTCGCGGACATACGACGATGTGACCGACTCAGTCCGACCGAGGATATTTTGCCCTTCACAAGTTAATCATCTTGATCCGTCGACGGTCGGTAACTGATGGGTACCGAGGGTTTTGGCAGTACTCAGTCGGTTCAGCCATGGCTGTTCATATCATGCATGTATCAGTCAATAGCCTACCCGGCAGGTTTACAAAATATCAGTATAGCATCAATGACGAAGTCGGCGCTGAACAATCTGCGACAGGGTCTCAGCGGTATAAATTGGAGATTACTATCGGTGGCCCTATGGGTTGTGAGTATGAACCAATACAGCTTTGTGCCTGAACCACAGTTGCAGGCGACTTTTGGGGATCTCGATCGAAGAGAAATATGGCGAACATCGCTTACAAGTTGGGTCGTTATGCATAAGAGACATTTGCATATTGCTGCGAGGAGAATCTGACTGCAGGAAGGATAAAGACCTTCCGAAGCCTTGTCTTAATGATACAGCCTATGAGACGATACTGGTGCCAATGCAGGCGTTTGGATATAGTGATCTTCAGCAGCTCATTCATTGGTAGTGGCCTGTGTCTTGTAATGTCTGCATCGATCTTGTGAACTCAGACATCTGATTTCTATCCCAACCTTTGCTTCTCGGAGTTCTTAACGCGCGCTTCAGTGAGACACTGTGACAGCCCAAAAGAAAGAAAAGGTGCACCTCGCTACTATCTCAATGTCGCGAGCAAGGCCGAAGCCTTCAAGCGCCTGTTTATGCGAGGGTGGACATCATGACATGGTAGGCGTTTTCAGGTGATGACCGGTTTACCATCGTGGCGTGTAGTATTGCATTTCATGTTATCATTTCGACTTGGGCTGTCAGAGGGCGTGTCGGAAAACATGATCCAATGTAGATTCCATGATCGCACGGAGCAAGCAGAGAATGGGGATCGAACAGCATCGTGACAATTCCAAACATCATTGTCTAGGGTAGCCCGGACTTAATTCAACATGAATAAATATCTATGGCAGAGTTGTGACAAAATCGACGATTAAAGACTACCCATGCTCAACTCCCATCTGGATCATTAGGAAACGCTTTCAAAATTAGCTCCAAGTTAGCTCTCCGTGGAGTTATTGTGTATGAACCCTGATCTTCGTTGCAATGTGCGATGACTTCACCATGGGCTGAAGGAAGCGCGTCAGTAGTGGCGATCCTACGCGATCTCAAAAGTAGTCCAGAGAGTGTCGTCATGAGCGATGTCATGTTCCTAATCGAAACCCACGAATAATCCAGTGCAGAGCAGCATCATCGCGATGGGGCTTCCAAACGAGAGTCGGGGCGACGGGCAGAAGATAAGCTGGCAGGCTGGTTTGATACCTGCAAATTCAAGACATGGGCTTGCCTAATCGTCGTCATCATTGTGCAGTTTATGCTGGAGTTTCAAGAAGAGGCTGGTTATTTCTCTGAAGCATAGCTGGCTACCCTGCCCATACAGGCTTACATCAAGATTCGCAGTTTCAAGACGCGTGTGATTCAGTTGCATTGATTCATGAGATGATTTCCGGGCGGTCTTGCAGCTCGCAAACTGGTTGCGACAGTACCGTACCCCGGTCGAGGCTATAGTGAAAAGCTTGGCTGTGATCTGCTCTGGACTCAACTCCATTGGCCGCCGGAGCAACACCGATTGGAAATCATTGCATGTGGGCTTTATGCAGTCAATTATTTATACAACGTTGACAAATTTGAGACAAGCATGTTACTGAGACGGCAGAAGGCTGGGTCCAGGCTGGGCAGCAGATATTAGGTTGATTGGTATTGGATGTATTTTGGCTTACATCTGATGATACTGTGAAGTATCTCCATGTTAGTATTTAATGGGAAAACACAAAGTCTATCTATTGACAAATGCCGTTTGAACTACCGTAAACTCATATCAAACAAAATGGATGCTTGCGTGAGGGTGGTAGAGCCAACACCCAGCACAAGATGTGTGAGAGCCATGAGCCCGATCGTCGGGAACGCACGTTGTCAACGGATATCGGAGACTGGGGTACCTTTGATGGAAAAAGGGCTGTTTCCCATGTCGGTAGAAGAAGAAAAAGAAACGAAAGGCAAAAAACATCAGGTCATTTCGGTGGAACACAACGCTCGGATCGATTGGTCATGGATCCATTTGGACACGGGCATGGCATGGGCCTGAAAACGGGTCTTGAGAAGTCTCGAGTCTGGGCTTTACTTGACAGGATCTAGAACCCCCTTGTTCGGCTCGATGGACGTGTGTTAGCACCCTACATGCAGATCTGAGAAACGGAAATCAGTGATGATGTCGATAGCCGTACTTGACAGCGATTGATAGCTGCAGACCCGTGATAGTTGCAACCATTGCAGTGCATCGAGTACCAGATCAAATATCCAGAGCAATCGCATCAGCTAAAACATTTGAGTCCGATTCACGGGTATTAGAAAAAGCCTCCATCAAGTCGTGATGTCATTGATCGGCTAAACTGATTGGACCCTGATTTCCCAGAGACCCTCTTCCTCTCGATCTCAGTCAAGCTCTCAGCCATCACCACGATCACCAACACAACTGAGCAGAACACGACAGGACACAACACGCGGTACGCCACAGAAACTTGACAGCCCGCAAAGGATCCATTTCTCGCGAGGTCTTGTCCCGCCCCTTGTCGTGTCTCAGAACGTTTGTATGTACTCCGTACTGTAGGCAACATAACAGAGCACAGCCAAGTATCTAAGTCAGTGTAACAGTTGCACACGCCCCCACGATGGCGATGATAATGTCGATAGCCATGCCGCTGCATCGCATCTCAATCGTTGGCGCAACACCAGATCACGTCGTGCACATTTTGACACCCACAAGACAAGACAAGGAGAGGAGAAGAGAGAAGTGAGGCGGAGACAACATTGAATATGCGTACGCAAGTAACAGGTGAGGCTTGATAGGGGGGAAGCACAGCAGTCAAACGTTCATCCAGGGCGAGCAACCTGTGATCAATTTAGACATGATTGACGGTTTACGGATATGAGGGTTTCTGTTTATGGAAATCTTCCCCCTTGTCAAGTGTCAGCTTATTAGGAATGTCAATCATCAACGATCTAGTTTTGATGTACTAAGTTTGGTGATGTTCTCACCATTGAGCCCCACCCCACTCAGTGCTCACTGCCTGTGCCTGAGAGACGAGACATGAGGGCCGAGCCGGGTCGGACACGCCCTGAAGCCCCCTGGAAGCCTCCGGCCCCAAAGCAGAACAACTTGAGGATGAGGTGCGATGCAAAGACTGCGCATCGTCCCGCCCCCAGGGCCAAGCAGAATCACCTCACTCACTCATGTTTGGGTTATATTTGCTGAGAGGTAGGGGGAGTAGAAAAAGATCATCGCTTGGAGCGAATAAAACTTGACACACTTTAAACTTTTTTAGCAGCCTCTTTGCTCCCCGCCCCCTGTCATTGCGTCTGCTGTAGCCTGTCACTGTCCATTCGCTTGAGCCTTACCCTGAACCCCTGTCGGCTAGAGCTCCCGTCTTTGGTCCGATCTGGAGGTTCGTTGTAGAGGCATGGAAATCGAACTCTGGATCACGACAAAGCAAAGCGCATCGTAGCAACACAGCAAAATTCACAGTCAAATCAAATCATCATAGCAATGGCGCCGCCGCAACAACCGGGTTCTCCGTCATGGGCCGATCAGGGTCTAAATGACGATTGGTCTCTTTCTGCCTTTACTGTTGCTCTATTTTCTTTTTGTTCCGAGTTCTGATTTTCTTTTCTTTTTGTTCTACCGGTATCTCCATCGCCATTACCATCACCATCGCCTCTTAGTGACGGGTTTTTACCTATTCTGGACCTTGCCGTGGCATTGTATCGTGTTAAACAACAATCAATCGAGCTACCACTATCCTCTCCAAAAAAAAAGGCGCTTTTTATGATTGTCCCGGGTTTCTAGACCTGGACAAATCGGAGAGTTATTAGTGTATCGATCACTGCATTCTGCAGGTCCGGTCCCTGGAACGAGAAAATTCGCCGTGGCCTGGCCCATCGTTAGGAAGGAGGATCTCCATTCACCTCCTGTACCTACCTAGTCTAGATTCTTATTATCATCGTCATCATCTGCATTCAACTCTCGCCTTGTTCTCTCATTCCCCTGTTGTATTCTCCTCTTCTCAACGGCGGTTGGTTGAAGTTGATACTGGATCTATTCTTACACACACTCACACACTCACTCGACTCTCCTGCACTCATTCTCTGTCTCAGCCTGTCTTTCAGCTCTGGACACCCTCTTCTCTTCTCAACCATCTAGACTTGGCCTTTGAGTCAAGTTGAGCTGAACCGGGGTTCAATCAGCTTCACTCCCGCGTCTAGGGGACCTGAATGCCATCATCATATCCACTATCTACTACCAGGAGAACCCACCCGTCACTTCACTTCACACTAGGCTCCCGCCTAGCTTCCTCCATCCCATTCAAGGGTCCCGGGCAGGCGATATATACACCCCTGTGGCTACATCCGCATCGAGGCTACGACGTTGCTTCACGGTATATCTGGCCAGGAACCGTTGAAGCTGCTAAACTAAGCTAAGACGAGCTAAAGTTATAGTATCACTCAGATCCCAGCTTCTGATATCCATGATCTATTTGATATCCTCAGTATCCGCTTGTTCCCCATCCATCTAGTCAGACCAGACATCTTTAGCTCTGTCTTAAATCACTTACGCAATACCTACATACAACCCGACCCTCTGCCCTTCTACCTTCGAGACTCTTCTGTCGAGTTACCAGACTCGTTTGCTTCTGAGAAGTTTCTCTTCCTATTCGGCTTTCCTTCAACTTTGTTTGACTACCGCTACACTATATCGTCACAAGTAAGGTATCCGAACCCTTGTTAACGCC
The DNA here is from genome assembly GCF_000149555.1 of Fusarium verticillioides 7600. Lineage (NCBI taxonomy): Eukaryota > Fungi > Ascomycota > Sordariomycetes > Hypocreales > Nectriaceae > Fusarium > Fusarium verticillioides. The sequence continues at coordinate 1,085,636 of NC_031680.1, read as the reverse complement.
CACAAATACAATCAAATCAACTCAACTGCTGTTGCTGTTGCTGTACCATACACGGCCCAACCAAATAACCTCCCACACACTCTCCCCCAGCCGGTTAAACAAAACCATTGAGTGGTCCGAACATTGAGCCCTCATCTCAGTCCCAAAACTAGGCCTCTCCCGCACAACCACATAGTGGAAGGTCTGACAACGTCTCCGCCATTTCAAGATATCTCCCTTCGGATCCGAAATTAGGTCCCTGAACCATATACCATACCATAAACGCTCTATTCGGGCCTCAAGTTGTATTACGACAACGCAATTGTAATCTTGACATCATGGCTGGGAATAAACTCCTCGTCTATCTACTTCGACGCGATCTCAGGGCAATTGACAACCCTATCCTTCACCACCTGGCCACTTCTGACCATGGCTTCACTCATCTCCTCCCCATCTACATCCTCCCCCCCCACCAAATCGAAACCTCAGGCTTCGTTGCCGAAGGAAAAAAGTCTCCCTACCCCGAAGCTCGAAGTCAGGTAGGCCGCTTCTGGAGATGTGGCCCCGCCCGAGCCAAGTTCCAAGCTGAGTCTATCTGGGATGTGAAACAAAGTCTTGAGGACATCAGTAGTGGCATGTTGGTTCGTGTCGGAAACTTCGACAATGTCCTCAAGCATTTGATCAAGTCTCTGCACGATGAACATCAATCCGTCGATACGGTTTGGATGACAGAGGAAGTATCGAAGGAGGAGGTTGATGATCAAAATGCTGTAGCATCTGTGTGTTCCGAGAACAACATCAACTTCAAACTTTGGCAGGACGAAAAGTACTACATCGACGAGTAAGTTTAGCCTGTCAGTCTACTTGACTGTCGAAGTGACCATATTGAATAACTCACTAATACTGTAACTAGTCGCGACACTGGTTTGAATGACCCTAAGGATCTTCCAGATGTTTTCACAACCTTCCGCAAAACTCAAGAGCCCCTCCGTGAGCGTCCTCGCACCTCTCTCCCTCGTCCGCAGGCCGGATCGTTACCACCGTTCCCTTCATCGTGGGCACCACCTCAGGAACCCCCGTTTCAGATTCCTGACAACTACAACGACTTTGAACAACGTCTCCTACAGCCCATCAACAGTATGGTGACAGACCCTCCAGCCTATCCTGAAGATGCTCGGTCTGCACATCCATTCAAAGGTGGAGAGAACCCTGCCTGGGACCGCCTTTACCATCTCATCAAGTCGGGCTCCATGACGACTTACCAGGAGACCCGCAATGGTCTGCTAGGAACCGATTACAGTACCAAGCTTTCAGCATACCTGGCACTCGGATCTATTTCAGCCCGCTGCATCCATGAGGAACTTGTCAAGTTTGAGGACGGTCAGGAACAATCCTACTCTAGAGCTATGGGCTTCGGACAAGGAGAGAACGAAGGCACCAAAGCTGTCAGATTTGAGCTATTGTGGCGGGACTACATGCGATTGTGTACGATGAAGTTTGGCTCGCGTCTTTTCAAGCTTGATGGTTTCAAGGGAGCCAGTGGCAAGTATGATAAGAAATGGAAGACAGCTCTGAAGGAGGAAGCCGAAGCCGATCAAGATCCTTCACCCGAGGAACTGGGTGATATCATTGAGAGGTTCCTTCGAGGAACAACTGGCATGGGGCTGATTGATGCCTCACAGCGGGAACTTTATCATACCGGCTACACCTCGAACCGAGCTCGACAGAATGTCGCCAGCTTCTTCGCTAAACATCTTGGCATTGACTGGCGCTACGGAGCTGAATGGTACGAAGCTATGCTGGTAGACTATGATGTGTCTTCCAACTGGGCGAACTGGCAGTACGTGGCGGGTGTTGGTAATGACCCCAGAGGTGATGCACGCATCTTCAACCCTATTAAACAAGCATTCGACTATGATAACAACGGAAGATATGTCCGAACTTGGGTGCCTGAAGTCAAGGATATTGAGAGACTGGAAAATGCCTTTCAGGTATGGACGACAGGTGACGATGAGCTCATCAAGTACGGCATCATCGACGACATAATGGTCACTCATCCCATCAAGCGGATCGATTTTCAGGTCGACCGAAAACCTCGTGGCCCCCGACGACCTTATCGATGGAGAAGAGGAGGACCTGGACGTGGTGGCCGCCGAGGCGGAGGTCCAGGAAACGGTTCGGGTGACTATAACGATAGTCGACGCTCGTACCACAATGGGCCACCCTCACCTGAAAGCGATCGCCAGTTTTACCACGGAGGTGAACTCTATATGCAAAACGGTGGCCAGCCAAGAAATGGTTGGTCTCAGCGCGGAAATCAGACGTCGTGGCGAGGCAACTCTAACGGGCATGGTCCTAACAACCACGGACCTTCTTCCGGACGAGGCGGCCACATGGCTCCTTTCCGTGGTAATGGTTTCCAGCGAGGATTCAACACTAATTACTTCAATGCACCACCTCCCAGGCAATACATGACCAATCCTAATTGGCCTCCTCAACAATTCCCCCCCCAAGCCTATCACCACCAACTTCCTCCTCACCTTGGACCTCATGTCTAGCAGACTAGCCTGGCCACTCTTCCCATTACGGTGGGCTTTTGATCCCGCTGAGCAGCGCTGGTATTGGTACCAGTAGACAATGGACTATTGGAAAGCGTAATAATTGGATTTCGTCTCTCATTTGTCGGGGGAGCAAAGCGGTAGTGACACACGATACCTGTTATTTTGGATAAAAGTCGACAATACAGCCAATAGAATGATTAAGGTTGCTAAGGTATATATGTATTTATAAGAAACATCCAGCGGGATCATGGATGTCCTTTCATAGGACATGTGTGAATACACACAAGTCTGTTTTGCTTTTACTTTTATCACTTCAAAGTCTCACCACTCGTGACATCGTCTAAGCCATATTCGTTGTGTCACTAATCACTGTTCTTTATCTCATTACAGCGTCTCGTTCCAGGCTCTCCAAGACTGCTTTTCCCAAGTGGGCATGCACCTAACCTGCTCTGGTGGATCATATACCCAATCTATTGCACCATCTTCCTCATGTCTTTCAACTATATCCGACACATAGCCCTTCAGCTTCTTGACGTCTGCGGCCTTCTCATCGGAATATTCAAGATTGACACTCGGCGCAACTGCAATCTTGCGAAAACCCCGGGACCACATATCCTTACAAAACAACTGAGGCTCGCCTTGGAAACATTCTCCTTTGCGAGTATCTCGAAACCGAAGACCATGTAATAACGGCGCCGCAGTGAACGCTGTAGCCCCGTTCCAGCAGGCAAACACCTGAAAGGGCTGCTGTGCATCATAGCGTGAGCGTGTATCAGGGGCGTTCCAGAAGAGGTTCCAGGCTGAATTCCAATTTCCGTCCGACCCAACTTCGAAAAAAGAGTCTCCTGCGATGGTACGCGCTATCCAGATATCATAAAAGGTTGGGTCAGGTCCTACGTAGGTCCAGTCCATGGCGCATGTCATGTCTGCGTTGAGACTACGTCGCTGAAAAGCGAGTTCGAGAATATCTTCTGTACAAGCAGAGATGTCGTTGATGAATAGCACTGTGGTTGCGTCTGCGACCTTTACTTGTTCTTTGTAAAGAGGAGTGAGAGCCAAGTTACGTAATTGGGCGAGCTTATGGATACGTGCATTTCCTTGCGCTGGGTTGATCTTGGAACTGCTGTAAAAATAGACCAGTCCCAAGTCTTCCAAGAAGGGTTGCAGAGCCGAGAGAACATCGGATGTGCCGTCAGGGGAGTTTCCCTCAACGATAGATAACGCGCAGCGATGGGGTCCAAGGAAGCGAACGGCTTCAACGATACTGCCTATCAGGCGCGGGAGAATGCCAATGCAGTTCCGCAAGTTGAGGGCAAAAAAATAATCAATTTGTGAGTCTTGGACTTCATCTCCATGTCGACTCTCTTGGAGTATCTTATAGCGATTGATATTTAGAGCGGGACACTCGAGACGAGGGAGGGCCGTAGACAATGGGTCCAGTATAGCTGCTATGTAGGGTGATATGCGCTCAGCAGACAGTATAGTACCTGTAAGACATGAGTACTCTATTCAACATAGAAAGTATGATATACTCACCATTTGAGATTGTTGGAGTTGAAGCCGAGGCTGTAGTTAGAGTTGCAGTTGGCGTATGCGAAGGTCTCTCCTTAATCTGAGTACTTGTTGTCGTAACTGCTGCCGTTGATTGTAGACTGGGGCCGTTCTCAACCTCCTCTTTCTGTACAGGAGTATAAGAGCCAGAGCGCCATGTGAGGTGATCACGCCCAAGATAAAGACTCGTAACGACAAGCAAGAAGCAAAAGACTGCCAGCAGTGGTGCTATAAACCTGCGATACATGACTTTAGAGAAGCAAATTGCTTAGCAAGTGATTCCATTGCTAAACTGGACATTATGAAAAGAGGAAGAGGGCGTATTGGGGCAGAGTAGAGAGGAAATCGGTTCAGTCACAACCAACAACCAACAGCAAGTTCCGTTGTAAGTGACAGGGGATCATCATGCCAGGATGTGATGTATATTTTTGGGTCGTCTAAGCGCCGGAGTTCAAGTGAGGATACCCTGGTTGTTTGATCTTCCTGGGTAGGCCAATGATGACCCATAAGGCTGAATGGTATGCTTAGCACTCAATCCGATGACAATTTAATGAATAAATTATATACATGACTGTTTATTAACGTATCTCGAAACTTTGACAGAATACCCAAGTCTTCCCGGAGCTGAGAAGAGCAATGCTGATCTTGTTCTCGATACCGCCTCACTCTGGACTTGAAGCTGCATGTTGGTTGTTAGTCGTTGCGAGAAACCCACTCTTAAAATGACAGGATAGTACATCACAACCAACAACCAACATTTCACCATTAAGCATTGACAAAAAATCACGAAAGGGGATACTTAACTGATACAGTACTAGAGAGATCCAAGTGCCAAAGTCTTCTGTTAATGAGTACTTGGATACATGTTTGAAGTGACTATCAGAGACTTAGACTAGATGATAGACACTACCGAGGATGTGTAACCCGATAAAAGAAGTCCCGCACATGCTTAGAACTGAGCTATAAAGAAGTCATAGCAAATTAAAACAAGGAACGACCCAATGGTAGACTCTGTGCATGCGCCCCGAGTCCTCGGGTCCTGGTGGTTCAACCAACAACTACACCCATGTAGGCTCAATTATGGGAAGAAGAGTAGGAGCAGAAAGCTCGGATCAGTGTAGAATAATAAGGAGGCTTAAGAATTCCTAGCGTCTTCACTATGAATTACTGTAGTGTATTCTCTCCGAGTCATTCTGACCCTCTCTTCATGTTGAAGTAATCCAACTTTCACGATGAGGTCTCTTTCCTTGCACTATCTACTCACGCTCCCTCAAATCTTCCCATATCCCAGTCACGCTCTCCATGCGGTATTTCCTCCAGTAACAAAAGCCCCTTTTCTTCCACAACCGAGCAACATTCTCGAGCCGCGGGCTATTAGCACTGAGCTCTCGACCTGTGGCTACCTAGACGGTGATCCCAAAAAGAAGAGAACTGCCGATTCTGGGTTCAACTGTCGAGTCGATACACGCAATAGCCTCTGGGGGTTTTGCCCTACAACTGTTCTAACAGCTTCGGACTGTGGATTAGCGGGGAGTTGTGTTGATCGCCATGACTGCTCAGATGGATGTGGTATGATTGGTAGCAAAGGGTTGACGACATTTACTTGGTATGCACTATTATAGATCAAAAGACCTGAGGTCAAGTACTAACCTGAAGATTAGTGATCGCAAATCATTCTGTTCCATGGCCCTTCTAACCTTTGGAGTGGACCAGACATACTCCTACATTGCCTGCGGAACTAAAGCCACTACCGACCATTACTACATAACCCCAACCATTGGCATCACAACAACGTCCGAGTCCAGTGAATCGAGCACATCAGAGACATCACGAATATCTTTAGTCATCTCAAGTGATACGTCATCAAGTACCACCGATATTACAAAAAGTGCTTCCACAGAAGGGACAAGCAGTTCTTCGGAAGAAGGAGATTCATCTGGAAGTCCCTCCCCTAATGTCGGTGCCATCATTGGAGGAGTCATTGGAGGACTCGTTGTTATCTGCGGTACCATAATTACAGCGATATTCCTGCTTCGAAGAAACCGAAGTAAGGATACACAAGCGGGCACAATAGAACAGAATAAAGAGGACCAATCCACAAGACCTTGGAGACGCAGCAAAACAAAAGAGCCACAAGAGCTTGGAGGTTGGGACATATATGAAATGCCAGTTACCGAACAGAATCAACGTCGAAGTCCAGTGGAACTTGCTGCGTGAGAAGGACATTTGAACGGGTAGGGTAATCGATCAACACGAGTCTTAGGCTATGGAATATTGTGCTATTGATTACCTTATTAGTACAGCCGTTGGATATGAGTCGTGAAAATACCGAATTGCGAAATGCATGAGACATAAAATATATATGTTTAAGTAAAGAAACCCGCTGTGCTTAGGGGAAGCTGGAATCTGATACGCCATGGACCGATGATGCTAACAATAAATCCGCGAGTGCCCCAAGGAGAGGCAAGAAAACTTGGAGGTCACCTCATGTCTGGTCAAATTTGGAGAATAAATGTTTCATGACTACCTACCTAGGTACCTTCCGGGGCGGGCCTCCTCAGGCGGAGAGCAACCTAATCCGTCCCGTCGCCTACAGCTCCGGAAGGACCTTCTTCTGGCTGATCGTTCAGGTACTTTGGCCTCTTTCTCTTGCCTTGCTTTTGCGGATAGATTCATCTCTGGGAAAGAACCCGTGGGTCTTCAGTCACCTTAGCCAATGGAATGACCGGACGGTAGATACCTTGGTAAACTCTGATGCCTTACTTTCCATAGAGAGGCAAAGCCGGAAGGCGCTCTTCTCAATACGTTCTGGAATTGCCTTATCAACATGGATACCTTGGCCATCCAACATGCAGTGAACTCTGCGATGCCAATCCACAGCCAAGTTGCAATCAGCCAATCTGTTAAGGCGTTCATGCCACCAACGCTATCGCTGCTCATCTCGAGAAAGTGCTGAACGATGCTTCCCTGGACTCGTAGAAAAGGAGAGGCGCTCTATCGTGTACAGACTTACGAATGTCGAAGCTAGCCTCCAGGCTGCCATGCAGGAAGCCCAACTTTAAGGTACATCATCTAATACTGAAGTATATCTAATTACTAATGTTGGATCTCCAGTCAATACTCTCGAGGTGTACAGGCTGCATTAAACGACAAATTGAGAAACGTATTCATACTATTTATTATGTTTTCCATCCCCATGATGATAGTTTGATGTCGCAGTTGCCGTGACACTATCAAAACACCAAACCCGAGGGCTTGAAGGTTGAAATGATGCTCGAACAGCCATGACGATTGCGAGGAAAGAGGATGTAGCATACTATCAATAATTCAACCATTCTCTCGTTTACCTTTGCCACTGCTCAACGGTGAAATGTTGGTTGTGATGTACACTTTTCTAAGTTGTGGGCTAGAAGTGTTGTTTGCAGTTGAGACTTGTGGCTGTGAGCTTATTCCGGCAGAGAGAACCTAGTGATGTAGACTTCTATCCTAAGGGATGAAAGACTTAGCCACGTTTAGTATATTTAAGAAGATTCTTAGATCAGTTGATTTTGGCACCGTGCTTTAAAAGAAGCCTTCCTTCCCCCCAAGGCGCCCGTATCATCAAGTAAAGGTAACAAGGCAAAAGTGAAGTAAGATACAGAACCGAACGAAAGCACCGCAATTCATGGACATTAACAGTGAATTGAGGCAGCAAAGTTCATCATGCCTCTTTTGATTAACCCAAGACTCGCTTCCTCGAAAATGCTGTGGGCCAAAAAACCCAATGCTCAGGCCTAATTTCTTCTGCGGCCGTTAAAGTTAAAATAACGTATGAATGGTAACATGACGGTCGTAAATTCGGACAATGGGGTACTATATATTGAGATACACTCAGACAGGAGTCCAGTCCTTGAGCCATGGATGAGATTGGTTCAAGTCCGGAATTACAGCTGTGCTCAGGCTGCGCTCTCCAATTATGTTTCCGAGGGAGTGGTTGATCATTTGCAAAGTAGCACGGCGGGAGGGCTCGATAGCGACGGGGAGAGCAGTTGGGGGTGGAATTGGCGCAAGAGAGTTGTGAGAAGGAATGAGATCAAGGTTATCTGGGACGCTTGAGTCAAAGCGACGAGTCTCTTTGCGATAGCCAACATGCACTGAAGGTTCAAAAGATGCATCGTCCTTTGACCACCAAGTCCAATGGCGGTACTCTCGATGGTGGCCTCGTTCAAGCCAAGGGTACAGATCAGGCTCGATAGTTTCTTTGGGAATACTGCCGAAGGGGCGCCAACCGTAGAAGAGGGGCCATGGATCGCGAAGAGTCAGTGTATGACGATGCTGAAGTAGGGCAGCACGAGGAACAGCCGTGCTGAGGTCATGGTAGGCAGTGACTGTAGGGTCATCTTGATATGATTGTGGTGCCCCTGTCCATACCGCCGTAACAATATCTGGACGGGACAGGGTGTCATACGAACATCCCTCGTCAAGCGTAGTCAGATAGTTGCGAATGAGATCCAAGATCCTGGAGTTGCCCAGAAGGAAGAGGCCGTGCCACCACATGGCTACCCGAGGACGGCGGAGCAGGAAGATCTTGATAAGCATCTCGAAATCGCAGCGTTTGAAGGCGGGCTGAATGACGCTGGTTACGGCAGCCAACCAGGGACTAACGAGGTTGCACTGGATATCTGGTTGCCAAAATATGCTCCAGAGGACTGGCCCCAGGGCGTAAGGATGCATGCTCAGTGTCATGTAGTAGCGTGCTTCCGCTGTATATCGATGAATGTTGGCTGCCTGATCAGCATCCATGGGGGTACTCTTTCGTGGTTTCAGAGACGGCCTAGGTAAGTGTGGTTCCAGCTTGGCCGTGCGATAGAATGGAATTGCAAGGGCTGCAAGGAACCCAGCCTTGATCGGTGACAAGATACTTGGATCTTTGGATCGGGGTTCATGGGCAATACCAAACAAGTTACAGAACTCGATCAAGAGGTCCGTGGCTTCGGCAGGAGTTGGGGGTACCACATCTCTGTCAATCGAGACTTGGCCTTCAGTAGCAATGATGAAGCGTACGTCACCAGTGAACTTTGCATCCCATGGTGCACATGGGCCCCCCTGACCATCAGCGGCCCAACCTGATTGTGACGCCAGAATCGCACAGAGCCAATGCACGAGTCGTGAGGAGGCACCTTCAGGGAGATGAACTAGGATCTCATTCTGGGCGGGATCCCCGATCGTGTTAATCGGGACTGGGCGGAGACAGGAGTCGGTGAAGTGGATCTTCCTGTTCTGGAGTTGCAGTAGCCGTGTGGAGAGTATGTAGGACCAACACACGGTCAAGATGGCGAGCCCTTGAGGGGCATTAGAGGCATCAGCAGTGCCAGCTGGATTGCCATAGTGGCAGGCACTTGGGTCTGAAGATATGATGCAGTTGATGGGCGATGGATAGCTGAGGCGGAAATATTTGGTGGTGCCGGTAACGTTGTCGAGGTCGAAATCTGGCCCGTCCTGAATTTGAGGTTCCGGATCCGGGACATGCCAGGTGGGGGCTCCGGCCAGGGCTCCCTTTGGCGGCACGGATTCGGGGAGAGGTGGCATATCCTGGAGCATGATAGACGGGTCGAGGCCAGGAGGAAAGGTGCCTCTTGGTAAGGCCAGTGCCTGGCTCACGAGTTGCTGCCATGTACAGAGACCATCGTGAAAGATGCGGCGGACGTCGAGCTGCTTCGGAATCAGGGGGTCATCCACATTGTCGGCGACGGCAAGGAATTGCTCCTCGTTCAAGGTCGGGAAAGGTTTAGAGGACCAGAAGGAGTCTGGCGCAGTAGAAGCAGCGGTCAACTCAGTGATCTGGGAGGTATGAGCTTCTCCCTCGATCTCCGAATGAGCACTTGCATTTTCAGGCTGAGGTACAATGGCAGCTTCAGAGAGGCCAGTGACAACGGTAGAACTCCAAGCAAACGGACGATCGAAAGAATTGTCCAGCTCGTAGTCACCGTTGAGGACCCAGGACCGGACATGGTCCATTCCTAGGTCCCATGTCATCTTCATTGTGACAGAGGAGGATGTGAGCTTGCTCTGAGTGGTCAGCCAGTCGGTGTAAGTGAAGTGTTCAGGACGACAACAAAGTCCACTTGAGGCAGGGTTTTGGAGAACCGGACACAAGAAAAAGCAGAGCTTCTGTCGACACGAAATAGAAGAGAGAAAAAGATAATAAAAAAGAAATTGAGGTGCGAGAGAGATTCGAGGTAAATATGAATGAGAGATATGGGGATAGAAAGGACAGGGGACAGTGTAACAGAGAAAAGCTGAAGATTCCGGTGGCCACCCACCCTGGGAGACGTTGTGTATGTATGTATAAGAAAAGAAGCAAGCAAGATGCAGCAGAACTAACTACAGTCAAAAGCGTAGAAATCCGGGCTGCGGCGGGTATGGCTGTAATTATCTGGGCTATTGATACGCGGCGGGCCTCATCTCGCATGCCATGCCCATCCATCGTTTGTGCTTGTCAGTTGGACCATGATGCCTGTGTTGATTGACATCAGTTGTCCAACAAGCCATGGCAGTGTCCTTCCTTGGCCATGCCATATGTGTAGGATACCGAGAGACTACCTATAGCGGGTACCAACGCTGGTTGGATATGGAACGGGCTCAGCTGGCTCAGCTGGGGGTGTAACTGTAAATGGAGATGGATGGAGTGTCGGAGGAGCCGGGTCAGAGTCAAAAAGAGGATCTGAAAATGACATGAACAGTCAGTTGAGAGGTTGAGAACGGGAGAGAGACACTAGACTAGACAGAGAGGGTCAGAGAGCAGAGCAGAGCATCAGAGACAAGACAAGACAAGACACGGAAGCTTGCAGGAAATGTCAAAGTTGTGGACACATCAGAACCCCTGTCAAGCTTCTTGGTGTCTGGCAGCGTTTCCGCGACAGGACAAGACAAGAAACAGAGCAAAAACAGTCTTGTAAGATGGAGAAAAGCAACTTCAGGTGGTTCTGCTTGCAGCAAACTAGGCAATTGGAGGGACGGGGGGGAAACATGGGTGCCACAAAGACAGGGAGCATAGTCTAATGAGGCGTACAATAACTACGAAGCGGAGATCAAAGCCGTAGGCGAAGCGGAGATGGCGACGACAAGTTCGGCAGAGTAGAAACGAGAGTTGAAATTAGCAGAAGCGTTGAAGAAAGAGCAGAAGAAAAAAAGAAAAGACGGTATAAGACAAGAGGAGGGACATGACTGAGTCGAGGACCTACCTAGACTGCTAGACATGGCTTGATGATGGAGGATGACGGTTTAGAAAGGGTTGAGTGGATGATGGGGCATTCAGCACGGGGCAGGGACAAGGGATATCTCGACAGGGATGGAGCCTTTCACTTTACTTGTCTAATATTCTTTCGTCTTTCTTTTCTTTTTCCTCTTTGCTTCCTCCACTTGAACACACAGTCAGGCAGTCAGGTTACACTTTTGACTTTTACAGGCGGTTGTCACTGTCAGTTGCGGCGCAGGGAGGTGCCGGACCGTAAGGTATCCCAATCCCAACATCTCTTGCTTGCATAAGGGCAGTTTTAGTGAGGTGGATGTGGACGTGGATGTGGAGGGGGAGGGGCATTTCTCTAGACACTTTTGTTTAGTGTCGAGTCTTTGCTTTTGCTTGTGCTTGTGCTTGTCGACAAAGAGGCAGTGCGGCCGTTGGACAGTCCACGTTTCAACGCTATTAAAGACCCTTTTGCACTTCGATCGTCATACAACTGAGGTGAATGACTCGCTACTCCGTAGATGCGGTCAAATAACTCCAATAGTCGACTCCATCAATAACAGAACCATCCTGTTTCAAGGGTCCCATCCTTGATCTTGGGACGTCGGGATAATGGAACGGATTCCCCAACCCTCGACCTTTCAGCTGGGTCAATATGCACCATGTTGCGCCTCTAAGCTGCAGATGGCCTCGGCTTGATCAAGATATGTCATATGGGGCCCGAGAGCCTCCATGTCGGCTGCGCAGTGGCTGATTAGACGTCCATCGCATATTTCAGGGTTGACTCAACACCAGCATCAGCAGCAATCATCTGCAGCTGCACGCGCAAACGCACATACATACAGACAGGTATGCACCCGGGAGCTGGGGTACCTCTGCCGTAGCGTATCCCTTAGAAACCGAGATGGCACAGGCGACATATAAAAGTGGGGAAGGCCCCGGTATTTATTGGCTGTCGATCGATGCGCCACAGATACCAGCCTCAAGGAGGCATAGCAGTGAGGACAAAAGTCACGATCTGCAAGCTGCATTATTAAAGGTACTTATATCTTAGTACTAATAACTAGTAAGCTAAAGTACCTTAGATACTGCAGATTTGATTGGTCTGACCTGATGTAATCAGGTATCGTGTGCCATCTCGGTTTCTAAGGGATGTAGCTTTGCAGCGCGGGATCTGGACGTCTGTAGGCCAGTCGCTGGCGCCATGACATCGCATGGCATGACGGATAGTCGTGATAGCCGCTGCCTAAGTCGAGCTCGTGCGTGGACCAAGAGCCCGGCTGGCATTACAACCTGAGACACATCATGTACGTGCGTGTGTGTGCAGTGTGCAGTGCAGCGTGTCTTTAGTGGCATGAATTACGTGCCGGCCTACGGAGTAGAGGGAAATAACTTGGAAAAAGAAAGGTTGAGACTACTAACACAGTCGGACAAGGAAAAAGAAAGCAGTGCGCCCCTAACTAGGTAGACCCGAAAATGCAGTTCGACAGTGAGGACACCTGAATTCTGATAGCCTCTCACTGGAGAAAATCATTACGATGCGCCGTTTTCTACAGAGTACGAGGAAACCCTTTTTACAGTGTCTGGTTAGGCGGCTCTATCATGGAATGGTACAAGGCAACTGCTCTGGCAGGATGGACCGTTATAGTGGCCAGCCAGTAACTTTAGTGCTTTAGGTTCTTATCCATGATATTCCCGGCAGTCAGTATCTCGGCCTCTCCCGCCCTCCCTAGCTTCCCTTACTATTGGGTTGGGTAACGGGTTATCACATCCACCCTCACATGAACAGCCGATCCTACTCTGTTCTCATATTTTCTGTACGTCTTGTCGCGCGTAGATCGATTCTCTTTAGAAGTCCACGCCCCGAGTGCAGCCTCAACTGGAAACCCATTCGATAGGTTCAATGAGGGGAGGCACCTACGGACGGATACTTACACAAGCACTAGCGGCACGCTTCCGAAACAGCGCTAGACTAGTTCGGTCCGGAATATTTCCTGCCTCAAAAAAATTGTCCTGCACTGACGATCAAGTCAAGCAAACAACACGGCGGCACGACCCAATCCTCCCACTCCCAGGACTATCAATCACACTGCACCCGAATAGCCTGTAAGTTCCCTCGATCGCACCATTGTTTGCTTCCTCTTTAAGCCACATGTTTTACATTGCGACATGGCACAAGGTACAAGGTTACTGACTTGATATCTGCAGATTCTGCATCCCCAGCTCCACCTATACGATACTATTTCAGAACAATCCACCGTAATCACCGACAATGAAGAGCAAGCGCGCAAGAGAGACCGCCGAAGTCGATGATAAGCCCATTGCTTCTGTTGATTCTGAGGCCCCAGCCAAGAAGCGCAAGCGCAACGAGGATGATGCTGCGGATCTGAAGAAGGCTAAGAAGGAGAAGAGAGACAAGAAGTACAAGAAGGAATCGCGCAAGGAGCGCAAAGACAAGCGCAAGAACCTCCAGGACCTCCCCGAGCAGGATGATGACGAAGAGGCGGCCGAGGACGCTTCAATGGCTGAAGCTGATGACAAGCCTGTGGATGCGCCAGTAGAGGCAGATAAGCCTGCGAAGAAGGACAAGAAGAAGAAGGACAAGAAGCTTAAAACTGACGAGTCACAACCAAAGGACGACGCCAACACCGATTCCCAACCCAAGGAGGAATCCAAGGAGGAGTCAAAGAAGAGCAAGAAGGACAAGAAGAAGCAAAACAAGACCTCCGAAACAACGACCACCAACGACGAGTCTGCTGCCGGCGCTGATGCAGAGGCTGCTAATGGCAAAGGTGACCGTCACATTGTCTTCGTCGGCAACCTGCCCTTCACCGCCACTGCCGAAACAATCAAAGCCCACTTTGCCTCTCTCAACCCAGTGTCTGTTCGCTGCATGAGTGATCCCAAGGATAGCAAGCCCTGCCGTGGTTTTGCCTTTGTCGAGTTCGAGAAGGTCTGGCATATGCGAACATGTCTCGACAAGTTCCACCACTCCGAGTTCTCAGATGGTGTTTCTTATCCACGCCGCATAAATGTCGAGTTGACGTAAGTTGTTTTCGTACTTCTGTCTTACATGATAACTCATCTCGTTGCTTTGAATCCACACCCCTTTCCCTCAGCCTGATTCAACACAAAAGCACCTCGATCTGTGTAACCATCCCAGAGTGACTAGCATTGACTTGACTCACGCTCACTACTTCTTCACCGACACTCACCTGCACGAACAGCAACTTCATACATGACTAGAACACACGCTAACTCTGTGTAACAGTGCTGGTGGAGGTGGCAAGACAAAGCAGCGCCAGGACAAGATCAAGGAGAAGAACCGCAAGCTCGACGAGAACCGCGCCAAGCGCATTGAACGTGAGAGGATGGCAAAGGAAGAGAACAAGGGTAAGGGTGACACTCGCAAAGCTGGAGAGGATGGTATTCATCCAAGTCGACGCGCCCACATTCCTGGCAACCGCTGGTAGAAACAGCTCAACAGGCCCCGAGTCAAGGGTGTGAAGCCTAAGAAGTAGGTTTGCGAGGGTCTCTAAATATGTTTTAATGATTGTACTGGGATCGGATACACAAAAGTTGATTGTGCATTTATATGATAGGTAGTGAGAGATACCCAAAGGAAGTCGATCTTTGACCTCACGAACAAACGATGAATTATATTTCTATATCACTACTTCTTTTGACTGATTCTGAGATATTTCTGCTTCAGGTGAACGCCTATATAAACAGACTGTTGATCGTATATATCAACCAGTGTACACTGTAGATTCTTTTCTGTTTACGCTCCGATTTAAGTGAACGTATACTCTATTGGAAGCCCTAACAGCAATGCAATATCTTTCGCCCATAGCAACAAACCCAAGAGACCAATTCTTATTCGAGACGGACAAATTGACCGCTGGTGGAAGAACTCCAACGACTGTACATCGCAGAAACGAGGTGCCAAACTGCAAGTTTCAAGAGTGAATGCCAGATATGAGGCATGATAGCCGTGTTCATTCAACATACCTCCACAGGTAAAACAGACACTTGTCTAAAACAAAACATCACAAAACAATCGCAAGCAATCATCTGTCCAAACTGCAATCCGGTTCTTGAATTACTGGCAAAATCGGTATAAACTCCGCGAGGAGGCCACAGCATGAGATATGAGCAAATAGAGATAAATAATAAAAAGCAACGGTTGGAAACACGTAACCGCAGATAGTAAAAACCCAAAATTCATTCAAGAACCGCCTTGCAATTAAAAGCCATCGTCATATGCAGTTGCCTCCGCATGATCGTTGCGAGGGTCATGTTCTGGGTACGGGTATCGGGCCTCGAGAAAAAAGCAATAGCCTAGTCTAGCCCCAGCCGCTCCCAGGGGATATTCCGTCAAGAGCCGCCGTCTTGTATCGCTGAATGCCTATTAAACATTCGTCCTGAGTTCTTCGTGTCATTTCGCGTCGTCCAGACGCTTTCGTTGAGAAAATCGAGCGCGTGCCTTGCCACGCGCGGGAATAGCGTTCGTTAGATGGATATCTACAGAATGGAGCACTTGTTCTTCTTTTGCTTCGAAGGTGTGGGTCGAGGGTTAAGAACAGCTCTAAACACGAGTTAGATACGTACTAGAGCACATAATCACTGTTGATGCTCACCGGATGGCCTCGTCAAAAACGCTCTTGAGGTTCCTTTGAGTGAGGGCAGAACACTCGAGGTACTTGTAGGCCTTGATCTCCTTGGCGCAGGTCAACGCCTGCTCGTACGACACAGGCTCCATACGCTTCTGTCGAAGTGATTCGAGGGTGGAGGCGTCTTCTCGAAGATCAAGCTTGGTTCCGACAAGGATGATGGGAATGTTAGGCGCATGATGATCAATCTCGGGATACCACTAGAGAGGGTGTCAGCGGAGTCGATGTGTTGTGGCGATAAGGGGGGCGGCGTACCTTGGCCTTCACGTTGTCGAATGAAGGAGGGCTGACGATGGAGAAGCAGATGAGGAAGACATCGGTCTGGGGGTATGAGAGAGGTCGCAGTCTGTCGTAATCCTCCTGACCAGCAGTATCCCAGAGGCCAAGGCTAATAGGCTTGCCATCTACCATAACACTCGCCGAGTAGTTGTCGAAGACAGTGGGGATGTATTCGCCGGGGAAGGCATTTGTGGTGTAGGAAATGAGTAGACAGGTCTGGAAGCACGGTCAGCGGAAGGGTCTTGTTACGGAAAGCCATCGCGTTGTAAGCGGCTGATTGTCCGACGTACCTTTCCAACAGCACCATCACCAGTCACCACGCACTGTAGCAGCGGTCAGCCAACCCTGTATTGCGTCAGGTAACCATCGGCTCAACAAACCTTCAATGACTGGACGCCGGGCTGAGCCATTGTTGCGATCGTTTATAAGGAGAAAGTCGGAGGAAATGGATATCGGATCGACGAATTATGTGGAAGCGCAAAAAGTCGTCGAGGGGCTGATGGAGATGATGGAAGCGACAATTGTTGTGTCTGTACGAAGATGGTGGATGTAATGCAGACTAGAGTGTAGGTAGGTAGTAGGTAAGGTTAGAGCGCCTGGGAGGGGCAGGTCAAACAGGCAGGCCAGGGACTCGAAGGCCGGATAACGGAAGAGAACGAGGTGCGACGATGACGATTTTGTTTTGGATGTGACAAGCGGCGACAGAACTCGAATGGATCCTCAGGTGAGTTTCACAGCTGCATAAAAAGATAGGTCAGAGAAGAAACTTGACACAAAACCGAGGTGTAGTTCACGCGTTTTGTGCCGCAGAAGGTGAGGCCACAGGAGGAGGTTCAACGATGGGAGCCGCTCCACCTCTAATCAGTACAGACTGTACCGTATCACTGAGTGGACTACTCCGTAGACTGGCACTGGACTAGACGCCCCCAAGCCCAGCAAGCCCAGGCAGTGGAGGGCCACGAGAGAGGCGCCCAGGGTATGCCACCAGTAGCCACCTCCCGTGCCACCTCAGGCCCTGTTCGCAGTAATAAGCCAAGACCTAGCCTCGCCGACTAACTTGACCTACCTTACTGGAACTTATCCGCTTGGGATGCCAGGAGTTGATCGCTATCAAGAGCTTGCTCAAGGCTATAGAGGTAGGCGCCTGGGGGTGGGGGAGATACAAGGGCTCAGGGGCCAACCAAGCACCGTAATTTGGGGTAAAGGCAGCTTACCTGCTGTGTCGCTGAACCCTTTCGTGGTAAGGATTCGCTGTTAATGGCCGTCTTGGCTAAGATGGACTCTCGGTTGCGGCTGGGGATGACAATGCAGAGGCCGGATTGGATGGAAACCGAACAAAGATTGCCGGGTTGTGAAAAGAGATGAAGACGGGGAGGCTGCAACAGTTGAGAGAGGGAAAACCAAAGGCAAGGAACAATGCTCAAGCTGCAGCAGATGAGTTTATTATCCCAAGACTGCACAAGGCGGGGCTATTCAAAGTGCAGGCGGTGGCTGTTGGTGCAGATGAAAGGCGGAGAGAGAGGCTGCAGGAATGTGGATTTGGGCGTAATACCTTTTGACAATAAGCTCTGCGCCAGAAAAGAAGTAGTTCTTTTTCAACACAATGTGATCGAACAATTATGAGCGGTGGCGGAGAATTTAAGAAACACCTGGTGCTTCTCTTCTGTTATCATTCTATTTATTTATCTGTTCCTGTTATCTGTCCATAGCCATGCCCAGTTGGGAAGGGAATAATAAAGGAGAACTACTACCGCTACCGTAATGAACAAAACCACCGAATGATGAAACCTGGCCGATCTCTTCAACTGAATTCAACCTCCATGACTCACGCCAACCTCAAAGCAGAAACAATTGATATCATGGTAAGCTCTTTCGTTAAGAATCAGGTAACACTTCAAGACAGGGATCAACAATAAAGAGGTTGGAGTTAAAGATATGAGGACCAGGGATGCATGTTGAGAGCTATTAAAGCCTCCACTGGGCGCTTAGACCCTTGCTCGGACCACTGTTACTGCTTCCCGCTGCAATAATCTTCATGGAGCGGCATTCTGAAGCTTCCGACAAGTAAAATGGATCGATAGCTCAGTGGTACGAGCGAGGGATTGCAGATCCCTAGGTCGCGTGTTCGATCCACGCTCGGTCCTAGTACTTATTCTTTTGGCTCTTTTTGCTATTGCCTGGCGGTCTCATCTTCCCTACACGGCTCCTCCAATTGCTTACATCGAGATGTCAGCTTATTTGTTTCAACAATGCTCGGACGATCATTGTTTTGGACTTTCTTTTCTTTTCGATTTTGCTATGATACCAATCGGTTAGTGTCTACCTAGTTGACGTGAAACCATACTAATAGAAACATCAGTTTCCGGCTGATATATCACAAAATGGCTTCAGGCTTGTTCTCTGGTGTCTCTCCATGGCATATTCCCGCCATGTTTATAGGCACCGCCTTCACTCTTGGTGGTCTTCTCCCTCTGAGAGCCCCGGACCGTGCTATGCGCGAGTACGGGTTGCCTGAGGGTATTGCCAGGTCAGAGCCAGCGCAATTAGCATTTGGTATCTACGGCACTCGTGTAGCTGCTTATGGCGTCGCTCTGTGGACGTTCTATCTTCGTGGTGAATACCATGTAGTTGATACGCTCATGAGCTTACTCTTCTTGTGGGGTGTGGCTGATTGTTGGATTTGTATTAAGGCTGGTGTGCCAGGAACAGCTGCCTGGAGATTCGTGAGTAGTATCATGATTGGCGGGTATGGATATCTTGGATTAACTGCGAAGGAGTCTCTCTGAATCTCTGCTCTACATGATTGCTTTAGGTAGTGGATCTCGAAGTTGTTGGTGAATAAGTCCTTGACTTATCATCTACTCGCTGCCTCATCTCGTTGATTTATGGTGATAACAAATACGCATTGGCAACACAACATGTTGTCTGTGTGAAATATTGAACCGTACTACGAAATCTCTCAAATAGTTAAGGCCATGGTCATTTACATCAACAGTACGGAGTAATGCAAGCACCTTATGTGAATGGTCCGTGCACTCAAGCTCCCCCTCGTCGCGTACCTATGGCTGAAGCTTGTCGCGTTCCCACTTGAATCTGAATTGACATTCATCATTGACATGGATCGATAACATCAACAATAACCGAAAATACAAATAATTCTCCGAATTGCAGCGCTCGAGCTACACCCGTATCTTCTCAAAGTTCTATGGATGAAGGCCTCCACGATTTCGAGACATTATCTGCCAGTTGAGCGGCCGTCGCTCCGCCAGCCATTCCGGCGCATCTAAACAAACACCACCACAAACATGTCGAGTCTATCGCCGCCAGGAAAAGCGGCATCGCAAGAAACGCCCGCGCGAACTCCTTCGAGAACTCCAAACCGCCGCGCTATTAGCGCTGAGCCGTTTTCTGGTGTTCACACACCCCTCGATCGTAGCGGTGCTCGGGACCTGCGTGCTTCTCTTCGCCGTGGTACACCAGCATCTGCCGGTCGATCCAATGCGCCAACTCCTCATGCCAAAGCCGCTCGTCGGCTGCTTGACCAGCGCCGCACGGCAATGTTCACACCTGGAAAGAACCGCAGACAGAGCATGTTGCAACAGAGAGAAACACCCTTGGATATTTTACGAATGCTCGGTCGAACACTAGCGCATAAGAGTCAGCCTATTCACTCGTCATCTTCGTCGTCTCCAGGGAATAAACGGAGCTCGTCACCAGAACGGAGGGAGGACAGCAACTTGTATGATGATGACGATGATGAAGACGACGATCTACTCGCGAGGCCACCAAGACTATCCTTGCCGTTGGACATTGAAGATGCCTCTAGTACCAGCTCAGATTTGCCTCCACCAAGGTTGTCACAATTGGATGAGGACAACTTTACTATGCAGTCTATTGAGATGCCTCGAAGGATTGCGAATGACTCTCGGTTATCTCGAGGGAGTCCTGGCAGCGAACGCATGAGCGACTACTTCAATGAAGCCACAGAGGGCGATATTGAACAATCGGATTTCTTCCCCGGTCTGCTAGAAGATCTTCAGGCGAGAGCTGGGCAGGACGATATGACACTCGAGCCGTAAGTCTATAACCGACTAATTAGATGCAATGCATTGCTCACATAAAAACAGTATTGAAGCAGACCAGACCCGGCGAATGACCGAGGGCCCAGGAAGTGACTTCAATTTCGAGTACCCCGGTGGACTTGAGGATGGAACTGTCTTTCAAATGTCTGACCCCGCCAACGATCTTCAAGCAACATCACCAATTGGCGAGCCGTCAGTAGCAGAAGCCAGGGCAGATGACACTCAGGATCCCCGCCCCGATGTTGCTTATGGATCCGACTCCGATGGTGGTGGCGGGGACTTCGGAATGGACGGTTGGGATCATAACGAGGGTGGCGTCGACGATCATAGCTCAATAAATGAAGAGCCAGTGCCAAAACCAGAGCCAACAGTCACAACCGGGTTACGTCATGAACCAGCGGATGATAGACTACCTCGCGGCTTGAAAGCAAAGAAGCGAAAGCGGATATCACAACATGGCATTGAGTACCCCTCACTGCCTCCGGCTTTTGTCAAGCGAGTGGCCCAGACGGCTCTCCAATCGTCAGGTCTAAGCAACCAGCGTCTATCGGCGGAGACATTAGATGCTCTCATTCAGTCCTCGGAATGGTTCTTTGAGCAGCTGGGGGACGATTTAGGAGCCTATGCGGATCACGCGAAGCGCAAAACAATCGAGGAGAGCGACGTCTTCACACTCATGAAAAGGTATGTTATTCCACTGGGGTATCAGCTCCGTATCTTGTTCTAGCCATAAATTCTAATATCGTACAGGCAGCGTCAGATAGGGCCGCGTTCCTCCATGTTCTCCTTGGCACAGAAGCACCTCCCCAGAGAACTCCTCCAGGAGCTGAGAATGCCAGTTCCGCAACCCGCTAAGCAACGCAAGGCGAGACGTGTGTCGGGCCGAGGCGACGAGGCAGAAGTTGCTCAAGATGCTGAAGACACATGAGTTTTAAATGGTGGTGCATGCGTTATGAGATATGCAGTTTACAGGCCCTTTGAACGAGCTACACGACGAGCGACGTCGTTGGCAGGCTTTTTGACTACCATCCAAAGCATGATGGATGTTGCGACAGCAAGGCCATACCTAAAGCAAGGAGTTAGAAGGCCCGGTGCCGATGTGCATGAATGAGGGCAACTTACCAGGTAAAGATATACTGGGCATGGTTGTTTCGCAGGTTTACCTCCGCGGGTCGGCCATAGGGAATACCGCGAGCCTCGAAGTCGACCATTTGCATGAACTCGGGTTCTGGTGTCGTTAGCAAGACATCACGAGATGGAAGATTATGATGATAGACATACCCATAGTAGCCTCAACCCAGACAGGCTGGCTACCGGTCAAAGCAGCCATCTGCTTCACATCCGGGAAATAAAACATGCCCTTCTCGGGCTGATTTTCTGGCGTAAACATGTTCTTCTTCCACGGCTCTCTTAAAAGTCCTTCCACTGTGACCTCACCCGTAGGTAGTCCATCAGGTCGTGTCCTCTTATCTCTGTGCTTCTTGTCGATCCAGCCTCGGTTAACGAGAATTGTCGTGCCGTTCTCTCGCTCCAATGGTGTGACTACCATGTATCCATCTGTACCATCTCGCATACGCGGTCCGATGAGCATTTCTTGATCATGTCGGAAATGACCCCTCGCTACAACACGGCGATAGTCAAAGTCATGGATGGCATCGGGATCGATGGTTGGTGGGAGAGGTAGAGGGTCGCGGATCAGTCGGTCTTCGAATTTGGCGATGAGTTCGGATTTCCAGCCTAGACGCTGGACTTGCCATGTTCCGAGGATGAAGGCTGTAATGGGGATAATAGCTGATTCAATTAGACCATACTCTGTCCAATTGGTGAGTCTTGAAGCATACCGAGGATGATTAGACCTGGGCCATGGCGTTTTCCAACGCGGACAAGCTTTGGAGGTCCGTCGAGAATAGAGACGAATTCTGGATCGTCGGCTGATGGCTGTTGCTTGCGACGAAAGAAGGATGATGTGAATTGTCTCCTGGGCGGTGCATTTGTGAATCTTTTACACCTCGGGATCTGTTTCGACATGCGCAGACTGCGCAAGACGGTATGAGGTGCGTTCATTATGTCTGATGGCGCATTGAAGGCGTCAGGTTAAGTGGTGATAGCTAGCTGTTAATGATGTCGATTGTGGTGGGTTCACTCAGGAATAGACCCACCTTGGACGTTGAATCCCCTACTAAGGATCTGCACCTCACCAATATCTTATAGAAGGCAATGCCTTGTAATTGCAATTGAAGGCCTCTATCAATTATTACCTCCTATGATCTAAATGCATTATTAAATGACCCAGGGATTTCAGCCAGATATTGAATAACAGACACCGAGTATAGCATCCACGAATATTATTGGTCGTTACAGTACATTTGTACAGTGTAATATGCTGAGTCAAGAGGGGCCAACGTTTGCTCTCATACTGTGTTGTGTAACCCAGCGTCTCTGGAATTATTCTCAGAGCTTGCGCGGGTCGGTCAGTCACATAAATCCATGGTAATAGGGTGCAAATTGAAAGTTATGAACATGTATCAAGTCTAAATATCTAAATGGAGTCTGAATCGGATTTAATGTGTCAATTGCGAGAACACACCCATTCCTGCTGCCTCTCCTGCCAATCTGGCCTGTTTGCCTTGTTCTTGGTGCTTATTCTGATGATTGATACTTACGTGACGTGTTTCCAGACACAATTACACGCTTATATGATATTCTGGCCACGAGTTGAAATGTATTTCAGTCCGAAGTTGAACAACACTGTTATGACATGTCTTACACACAATTGGTTGACCCGAAGAATAAGTGGCTCTTGACACAGTGTAAACACAGCTTAGTCAAGAGAGGTTCCATGTGCGATGTGATACTGTATTGTGTAACCTAGCGTCTTTGGGTTCGCTTTTGACATACCCTGGACCCCCAAATTGATGTCACTTTTCAGTCGAGACATGGGATAATACTGGTGAGATACTGCTACATATAATTGGTTGACCTCAGGATTAAGCGATACAGTGCAGACACTGCTTAGTCAAGAATGGAATCATGTGTGACATTATACTGTGTTGTGTAACCCAGCGTCTTTGGAACACCCTGGTTGAAAGTGGCTGGCATTTCAACCAAATGTCGCGTAACATTGCATGTGCACATGACGAGCTGAACTCAAACGGTTCTATACAGTCTAAGACAGTGTATACACAGCTTAGTCAAGAAGGGAATCATGTGTGACATCGTACTGTGTTGTGTAACCCAGCGTCTCTGGAATCATCAACCTCAATATCGGAGCAAATAAGGCTGCACCGTGAGCTTGCCTCAAACATCAATTACCCCTTGAAATCCGAAAAAAGCAAAAACGGAATTAATACCCGTAGCTTCGTACAATCGTACCCAAGTGGCTTTTTGTCTAAGAATTCATTCTCGGCGGTCGGGGATGGGTTCACGGCAATATTCGTGCTCATCTGCAACCACCTGCGGCCACCCGTGATGTTTAGGACCTTTTGGCCCGATTCCGAACAACCAACACGAATATTTCCTCTTCTCTCACTCAACAGATGCGTTGCATTACAACAGGTTTCGTCATAAAACTGAGACATACATGTTGTTGAGATAAGCAAGAAACGCCACGAATCACCTGCGTACAAGTAGGCTGAAGTGCCCGCCTCACTTTCTCTTCTTCTCCCTCACCTCTGTTCTTTTCCTTGACAAAACTTGCATGGTCAATCCTCATGGAGAATCTACCAACCCGAGAGCGGTCCGGTTCGAAGAGCTGTGCCGAATGTTGTTTTCGAAGAGTAAAGTGTGTGTTCGACGGCGACAAGGCTGAGTGTCAGGAGTGCAGCAAACACTCCCTCACCTGCCAGCCGCAGAATGACGACTCATCCCCCGAAGGCAGAGATGACATGCCTCAAGAGTTCTCGCGGTTTGCCAGAAAAGTTGAGTCACGAATGATTCTTCTGCAGACTGCAATCGAACTCTTGGCTCGCAGACTTGACGCTCAAGCTACTAGTAGCAACCGGGTTGACCACAAAAGCGCGCCAAGCTACCGGGCTGTGAGCGAACCATTCGAGGTTGGTATCACTTTGGAGGCTCTGAAGGTCATGATGGCTTAAGTAGTCTAACCATCTTTACATCACAGATAACGCAGACACCACACACGCGTTTGACGGCATCACTTCAGGGGCTTGTACCCGACCAGTCGGTTCTGACCAGGATTCTGCACCACAGTAGCAGGTTCACCCAGAATTGGGCGAGCTGGCCTCTAGCAACGGTGTCACACCAATACGAGCAGCAAGACGATGACTCTGCCGCTGTCAACACAGTTACCGTGCTTGATGCTGGATTTCCAACAGACGTCGAGTCAGCTTTAGCGTTCATTGAGAAGTCATTGTCCCCAAACCGCCAAAAACCACCAGAACCTGGCGCTGTCGCAAAATGTATAGTCTGGCTCTGCCTCTCTATCAAGGAGCTACCGATGAAGTTCAAATACGCCGACAATCGAGCACCAGCACCCTTTGAGCCAATGCTACTTATTTCCAATTGTATCGACAAAGTTGAATCTCTGTATAGAATCAGCTCAACACCGGTCTGCAATATCGACTTTGTCCAGGCCCTTCTCCTCCAAGGCGAGCTATCCCTCGCCATAGGTCGCCCGACGAAGGCATGGAAGTGCATCAGGACTGCCATTGAGAACTCCATGCTCCTGGGGGTACACCAGGGCCGGTCTAGCCTGCATCGAGCCATTTGGGAAGAGTTGTGGATTCAAGACCGACAGCTTTCACTCTTCCTCGGAATGCCTCATGCAGTCCCCGCGCAACTGGGGCCCAGGATTTTTGAGGAAAAATACCCCCTCGCAGAAAAGCAGGCTGTTCGCCAGATAGCCATGCTATCAGGTCTTCTTACAAGCCAAACCCTGATGAAAGAAGACACTACTAGTGCAACCATCACACGTACCCTTGAAGAGCTGAAGGAATTGAACTACATGATCCCGGAGGATTGGACGAGAGGACACCTGAAGTATGTCCCCTATCTTCCGCAGGCCTTCATCCGAGCCAAAATCAAGATCCTGTATCACTCGTTTGAGCTCATGCTGAACTGGCCCAAATGTCAACTGTCAAACATGAATCCTGGGAAAGTTGAGGACTTTGAGCCGGCAAGGAAGGCGATCCTAGCATCAGCACAGGAGATCATAAAAGCGCAAGAAGCCATGAGAGCCCCGGAACTCGAGCAGGAGACGGTGGTGAGGGCTGACTTTGTGGATTTCCTTGCTTTTAAGGCTGCGCTTCTTATGATTGCTGTCATTAAACACAGGGCAAACCCCATGCCGGAAGAAGAGAGCAAACCTCTCTGGAAGATGATAGACGAGCTGGCAGACAGGTTCCAGGAGACGACCAAGGTATATGACGATATGTTTGCCAAGCAGGCTTGCCTCGTCCTCAAGATTCTGTTTTGCGCAAGCGAAAAGGATTATATCTGGTGTGGAGCGTATGAAGCAGTGATCCCCTACTTTGGGAGACTTCAGACTCAAAGAGTCATCATCGCGAGGGACTGCAACAACCCCAGCCACTCTGGGAAAAACCTGGCCAGAATAGCTGTCGTGATGGAGTCGGATAACGTCGTTTTTGGACCGCGGTTTGATCGTGTCCCGGAGCTGGAACTCGCAGCGGACTGGACTCAGTTGGGACGTCCAAGGGTCTATGGATGGAGAACATCTTTTGACTTTGAATGTTTGACTCTTCAAGGGTTTTAGGATGTGTTCTGGGCACCAATCCGTCAATATAGACATGGAACTAAATATTGGTCAACTTTATGACATAATGAGACGTTTTTCCTTATACAACTTTTGCAGAACCTTTTATCCAGATGTGCTCAACACCCTCAGCGACGGAGCGATGAAGCATCCATCATGCTCATCCCCATCCCTTCCATTCCGCCTCCCTCCATCGCAGCCATCATCTTTCTCATCTGTGAACCATCGCCTCCTCCAGGGGCACTTAGATACACAGCCTCTCCAACCATACGCAACTGCATAGGGAAACGAGGATCGCCATAGTAGTCAATGATCTCCTGCTTACTCGTCTTCTTCTTCAAGTTCTGCCACTGACTTGAATCCATTCCCAATTGCTCACACTCCTGCTGCTTCTCTGGTGTCCACCATGAAGGAAGCAACCCTCTTCGGACTGATGCTTGTCGTAAGAAGCGTTGAAAACCTCGAAGTCCGTTTGAAGCACCGCCGTAGAGACTGTCTGAATCTGCTTGACTTTCAAGGTTGTACATGTCATCCATGCGGAGACGATAAGTGTCAATCAGAAGTCGATAGACGTCTTTTTCAGGACGGTTGTGCAAGTAAGTGCCGTTATCGAGACGGGTAAAGGGGTTTGGAACAGACTTTTCCAGTCCCTTCTTTGGGGACTGGCTCATTTCGTCTGGATCATGGATGTTGGCACTGGCAACTGAATCTGCCTGCTTGCCACAGATCTTCTTGTGCACTTTCCAGTCGATCTTTTGACATTCCCGAGAGCAGTATTGCGTAGTGGAACACTTGGCACACCGCTTGAGCTGAACTGCAGGTTCCTCCTTGTGGCAGGTGTTGCAGGAAACCATAGTGAAATGATTCGTTGGATGTCTGTCTCAGTCTTCAGTCTCGTAGTCTTTGGCCTCTTATTTGATGAGAGTTGAGATGATATCAAGAGAGGAGATGCAATCAAGTGATGTCGGTGGCTTGAGGTTTGTGGGGATGTGAAACAACCAGGATCACCCTGGTCACTATCACCAGTTCTCGACTCTTCTTCTACGAACAATAATGATATGATGTTGTTCTGCAACTGAGGCTCTTTCCGGCCTAGACTATTCGGTATTCCCGTAAAAGCGGCCAATGGATGTTTCGACTCTCACCAGAGGCGGCTTCTTTGAGAACTGCCTAAGGCACAGTGTGAATGGTGTCAAGCTTAAACAAGTTAGTGACTCCCGCCGTTGGGTGTGTAAGTCGCGAGTAAGGTTTGGATACTTTACGTTGAACGAGGTAAACGAGGAGAGTTGCCGATATATATAGTGTATGTTATCATGCAACGTTACTTGCTGCCCTATGGCTTGCATCTACAGCCAAACAAGAGTGTGGTCTTGGGCTTCTTAGCAGATGCTTGCTACAGCCGCTTGCTCTCCAAGCAGGATTGCTTTATGATGGTTTACGAGTGGTAGCATCAGTCAAGACAAATCTAACTGGTCGATACCGTTTGCATGGCGTCTGTAGTGCCCAACAACACCAGTCTACGTAAGTGAAGACAACTGGGAAGATGCTTGTTGAGAGAAACATGTGTTGCTTGAAGTCTTTGCTAGCATCTGGCTAATTGTCTCTACTCTCGAGGAAAAGCTAGTGATAAGTTTGTGTGAACTTGGCATTGGTATCAAGCACTCGAAAGCAAGTAAGCCAATGACTTGTGGGAATATTCGTATTGATTGAGCCCTGGAGAGTTTCTTCCCAAGCCATTGGAGCCCAACCGACCTGTGCCTGTGCCTGTCGTCGGTAGGAGGTTGCCGAACTTATCGTACGACATCTATTTATTATATTGGTAGCGCTTATACTAGTCAACTTAGACCAAATGTAACCGCGGTCGTGGACCAATGACAAATACCAACAAGTACCGAACAGGGATCTTTTACGACATAACCAGAGAGATTTGGCTACATATTACTCCATACCTTTATTTCCATCGTGGGGTTCTATCTGTCTGTCGAGACATGTGAAAACAACCCCCCAAATATCGCCATTCGTGGCATAACTTGAGTGCCCAAGATTTCTGACAGCTGACAACCTTGCAAACGGGGCCGGATCTTTTTGGACCGGATGGTGTTATTGCCGCTCCGGGAACCAAGTGCGGGTATGCATAACAAGTGATGGTCATCGTTAACAGCTTAGGTTGCGATCCGTGATCTGCAAACCGCACAACCGGCAGTAGTTTGATCTTGGCTTATCTTTGCAACTTACCTACCTATCTAGGCATATTTCCAGTGGGATAATTGACCCCCTGTCATATACCATAGGTATCTTCCTGAATGACAATGACTCACGAATGAACTCGTCGACATGTCTCTTGGCTTTCAGATTCAACATCATACTACTTGGTGACATAGCTTGCGAGACAATACAGTCCATCGTCGATACCGAACCCACTGCTCCTTTTCAAACACCCAGAAATGCTATCGCTGTGGGCATTACTTGAGCTCCTGAAAGGAACCATGATCATAAATTATCCAATGCAGATACTAGGATACATACAGAAAGATTCATGAAAGAGTATCTATTGTCTTGGTCACCATGGCCTCAATCTGCTGCCATCGGCGCCGTAAGAGTTCCCGCTGGCTACTTGAGCCGCCCTCTACCTCATCTATGTCACCCAGAGTCTTTCCGATGATGTTCAAAAAGTCTTTCAATGCTGTCAACAGTAATTCATCAACCTCAGCCTGCGACGAACGCCCCTCGTCCTGAGCATCAAAGAACCGCTGCCATTGCCTTTGTGTACAGCATAGCATTCGCAGAGCGACCTGAGTTCTGTGGCAGCCTAATGTCTGGTCATCGAGAGTGTATCTTCCAAGAAAGTTGATACTTTCAAGGTCGGCACGCTGTGTCTTGTTCAGCATCGGAAGAATCACTTCATCTAGGTAGACCTCGTCCCAGCGATTCGTATCTAGAATGAAACCGTATTCGGAGAGGAGAAAGTCGTTTGAGTGAGGTCCATACGATACGTAGACTTCCTCACCTTGGCGATAGACTCTATCCGACTGAACACTGTATCCTAGGGCTGAATAGGCGAGCTTGCATCCTTGGTCAGCATGATTGAACAGGTCGGCAGTTGGCATGCAGACTAGTCGGTCAGCATGAGCGTAGCTTTTCATCTTGGGCATGCTGTTGTAGAAGGTTCTGGTGTTGATGAGCACCCAAGAGTACAAGTACTCATCCCTGGTCAACTTGGGGAATGCATTTAGAACAATTTCGCACTCGCGTCTGAATGTGGCATTCTGATTATCCAGGATATCCTTAGCCCTCTTGGGGAGAAGGGCTTGAAGTTCACTCGGCCACATCATGGGCACACCAGCCTCTAGATCTTCCCGGGTTGGTAGAACTGTTTTCCATACAGAGAAGTCATCACTTTCGTCAAGAGCAATTTCAGCAGCCAAGACGCCATGAACTGAAACTCCTTGAAGGGTTTCCGTGATGTTCTTTGGCACTGTATCAATAGTGCGAACTGCCTTCATAGGCACACTCAAAATGGTTTCATTTGGCTTAGAAAATATTAGAATAATTTCGAGAGGAGATCTATTACTCACCTTGATATCGCGAGTCGCGACAATACCAATACCACGGCCTGGAAGAATTCGAGGTTCAACACCTTTCAGTTTGACTCCTTTACTTTCTGCCCATGGCAGGAAAGCAGGGTCAATGAGCATTTTGGGATAAATGCACTCTCGCAAGGAGAAGCTGAAGAAAGAAAAGAAAAGTCGGACCAGCAAAAATATATGTTACATGTTCCCTTTGACTCATTCATTCACTCTCCCATGTTAGATCCTTTGCAAAGTTTCTACTGGATGGCGAGCTCAAGACCGCTGAGTCAGCCCCCGAAACCCGAATGTCGGCGCTGAAGCTAGGGCCACGTGATGCCATAAGCGTCATAGCTAACCTAAGGTAGCTATGAGGCTGCTCTGTCCGTTCCTCCACTCATGATGGCTTGGTTTACATCCATTCAAGCCTTGTTTAAACAGACATGATCGGAGTTGATTCTTGCCACTAACTTTTTGCTCTAATTATTTGACCGTCCGATTTACTTGCTACACCACTAATCAAGACGTCTTTCTTCTTTACTTACATGACAAATATTCACCAAGTCTCAAGGGAGTAGAAGTCAAGGCGAGACAGCTCTAACCTTGACAACACGTCGCAACTTTATCCTGCTCACAATCGCCCATTCACCCACTATTTTCAATTTCTCCATAATATAAATCAAGAGCTCATCGACTTCAACCTAATTCGCCATGTTTTATGAAGGAACTCTTCAGGAAGGCATCTCGACAGCCGTCGGTCAGCAGAAACTTGTCCTATGTTTCGTGACAGGTATGTTTTGTCATCACCCAGACCCACGCAATAACTCACATGCATTATAGATGAAAGCGACGAGAGCACACAATGGGAAAATGAGTTTCTGGTCGACGATACGGTAAGGATCATGGAAATCTGAAGATCATATGTGATGGGGCTAATTACGGTGTAGTTGAGCGACTTACTCAAGGAGCATTCTATTGCGCTCCGTCTCAAAGCTGGGTCCGAGGAAGCCGGATATCTAGCCCAGATCTTCCCTCTACCACGGACTCCGACTGTTGTTATCATTAAGAATGGAGAACTAAAGGAGTACATTACACCGGGGACCAGCAAAGAGGATTTCTTGCGGAGAGTTCAGACTGCTTTCAACTCCACTGCTGCACCTGCAGCTCCAGCTCCAGCTCCAGCTACCACCCAACCAACCCCGGCACCAGAACAGGCCAGGCCACCACAGCCCCAGACAGAGATACCCGCAGCTTCAGAACAGCAGAACACTCCACCGACAGCGGCTCCTTCAACATCAGAGAATGTTCGTCGGATACTAGCTGAGAGGGCTGCCAGACTTCAAGCCCAAAGGGAGGAGAATGAGCGCAAGGTGAAGGAGGAACGCGCAAGGACCAAAGAGAAAGCCAAAGCAGAGGCCGAAGCTGGTATGGATACGGACAACGCCCGAGCTCATAAGCAAGCAGAGGCAGTAAGGAAGAAGAAACAGAAAGATCAAGAGGAGAAGGCGCGGATTCTCAAGCGCATTGAAGACGACAAGG
The DNA here is from genome assembly GCF_000149555.1 of Fusarium verticillioides 7600. Taxonomy (NCBI): domain Eukaryota; kingdom Fungi; phylum Ascomycota; class Sordariomycetes; order Hypocreales; family Nectriaceae; genus Fusarium; species Fusarium verticillioides. The sequence goes on along the minus strand of NC_031680.1, from coordinate 1,054,450 downwards.
CAGAGCGACGCCTCCGTGCCGAGCAGCGTGAGAAGCAGAAACTTGATAACCTCAAGGGTGGCGACGTTGCAGCATCGTTAGTGAGCGCACCAGAGACAAAACTGTCGAACTCCTCCAAGTCTGGCGCGATAACGGCTCTTCAAGTCCGCTTGTTCGATGGATCAACATTGAGGAACCGCTTCAAGACGACTGCGCACCTAAAAGAAGTCCGACAATGGGTAGACGAAAATAGAGGCGATGGTTCGCAGCCATACACTTTCAAGCAGGTCCTCACGCCTCTACCGAATAAGAACATTGATGAGACTGAGGAGGACAAGCCATTAGGAGACCTCGGCCTTTTCCCGTCTTCGACCTTGGTGCTTATTCCCGTCAAGAAGTTTACGACCGCCTACGATGATTCACAGGGCATTGTTTCGAGAGTTATTGATTTCATTCTCGGCATTTTCACATGGATTTTCAGTCTGTTTGGGGGTGGTGATGACCGCACTGGGCACCGAGGGCCTACGAGCGATGCGCCCGCCAGTTCTCAAGACCGTGTTCAGTCATTCCAGAATCGCAGAGATCAGCAAAGAGATCAACAGTTGTACAATGGAAATTCGGTAAGACCCCATATCCCACTCTGTATCATGAACTTGCTAACACCACAAAGCTGAACTTTGAGCCACGGCCAGAAGAGGAGGAGAAAGATGAATGAAGGGGTTTCCCAATTTGAGTGGGAGTAATGTCTTTTTTTGTTGTATTATACAATTGACAGCGCTGAGATGTAGCACTAATGTGTCCCCACCGGATCCCTATATGCATGCACGCTGTCGGGAGATATATATCCCCGATGTTATTTCCTTTCCCATAGTGATATCAAGTCCCTTTTGTTCTCTTTTCAACCTCTAATTCGTCCATGCTTACTGACCAGCGGCGGCCTGGCAAGCCTTGAGTTGCTCAAGGTACCAGTTGCAGATCTGCATGTTTCCGTTGTTCTCATCCATGCACTTTGTGAAGTTCTGGGCGACGCCGGCGCAGTTGTTCTGGTTCCAGGACTGCTCTTGGGGAGCAGCCTGAGCCTGGACGGGGGCAGCAGCCTCGGAGGAACCGCCGGAGAAGAGACCGCCGATGGCGTGGCCTACTGAGGAACCGATAGCGACACCGCTGAGAACAAGTTAGCTACACGTGTTCGAAGTATGAGCTCTACAGGTGCTCTCGGATACATTGCTCGACCCGGAACTTGGAACTCCTAAGACACCAATTTTTGTAGATTCGCAAGGGGATGCTTACGCAGCAGTGCTGGCCATCTGGCCGAACAGTCCGGGGCCCTGAGAACCGGCAGCCTGAGGAGGCATGGCCTGGGCGGGAGGGTGAGCCGCAGCGGGAGGAGCAGCGTGGGTGGCGGCAGGGCGAGTCTGCTGGGGAGCAGGCTTGGGAGCAGCAGCAGTAGGGCGCGAAGGAGCGCGGCCGACGGATCGTTGACGAGGCATTGTGTTTGTTGTGTTGTGAGGGTTTTGGTGGGAGATTTGGTGATGCGATGTTAGGGAAGTGTTGAAGAACAAAGTTCAAGATGTTGAGTTAGCTATGAGGAGAAAGATCGGAAAGAAAGAATACCGGAGGCATGGATTTCGGAGGCGCATATCAAAACAGCCAATCACGAGGGGCAAATTTCAACGAGGGATGGGGAAGATTGGCCAGTAGGGCCTCGGTAGAGGCATTCCCTCAGGCGCCAGGGGCCCAGAGCACTCCAGGGCCTTCCGTTGACAGCCGCTGGGCAACTTTTTAGTGGGCACCTCCATTAATTGAGTCATGAGGTTAGGAAGGCTACGATTGATTACGACCGCTTCCAACGACGGAGATATCGGGCATTTCACTATCGGATATAAGCCCTGTGCCAATGTAAATACAAACAGTGAGTAAAGCAGTTTCGAAATTTCATTCTAGACGTTAACTCTAGAGCGGTCTGTTCTACTATATCAATACCCCGTACTCCATTTTCGTTATACATCTCATAAGCGCAGCGTTTATGGTGTGCATCTGCCCATGTATCGGGGATACAGGCAAGCCTCTCGCACTGTCCAGAGCTTGAGGAGCCACGCCAGGAATCTAAACAGTTGTCAGTATACATCAAATCATAGAAGTATCGAATAACGTACCGCTCAGCTCCCAGACCGTATCCTCCGTGAGGAGTAGATCCGTACTTGCGCTGGTCAGTGTACCAGAAGTATCCTGTAGGATCAATACCCTCTCGCTTGTAGCCGGCCATTAGCTCCTCATAGTCCCAAATTCTCATGCTGCCTCCGACAATCTCGCCAACTCCAGGCATCAGAACATCGACGGACTCGGTCACGCGGGGGTCGTCCTTGGCCCTTGACATGTAGAAGGACTTGATCTCGACGGGGAAGTGAGTGAGGAAGATGGGGCGGTTGATCTCGTCGGTCATCTTGCGCTCAGCAGCCTCGGCACTGGTCTCCAGTCAGTCTGTGTGCATTCGAAATTGGCGAAACACTTACATATCGTCGCCAAAGGTGTGGTCGTTACCATCCTCGTTCTTGATACCACGCTCTCGCAGCCAATCAATGGCATCAGAGTATCGCATGCGCAAGAAAGGTCGAGAAGGCTTCTCGAAGTCGGGGTTGTACTTCTTGATAGCCTCAGCGGCAACAGGGTTTTCGAGGGTCAGATCGATCACACGGCAGATGACGTGCTCAAGATGGTCCAGGAGGTTGTCGAAGGTAATGAAATCGAGTTCAGCCTCGACGTGGGAGTACTCAGAAAGCTGCACTAAAGTTAGATGCGATCACTTGGATATAATATCTAGCTTGTTGCCTCATATGGGTACTTACATGGCGACGGGTAAGGGACTTCTCAGCACGGAAAGACTTCTCAATGCAGTAGCAGTCACCAAGGACAGGTAGGACAGTCTCGAGGTAAAGCTGACTGGACTGAGTCAAGTATGAAGTCTCGCCATAGTAGTCGAACTTGAAAAGAGTAGAACCACCTTCGACCTGAGTCTGCACAAGAGCAGGAGGGCTGACCTTCTTGACGTCCAACTCCTTGTAAACGGTGTGGAAAGCATCCTCGACAATGTCGCGAACGAACATGACGGCGGCGGGCTTCTCGTGGCGGAGGGTAAGGTGGCGGAGGTTCATGAGGGTGTTGGTATCACCGTCAACGGGAACCAAGTTGGTGAAGGCCTCATCACCACCAGGGGCCTTGGCGATGACCCTGAAGTAGTCGGCGCGAAGTTCTCGGTCCAGAGGGGCGTGAGCACCGGCGGGAACCTCCCAAAGCTCACCAATGATCTCGAGAGAGGTCTCTCGTGAAAGAGTAAGGGCATCGTAGGTCTTGGAGAGATCTCCGGAAAGGAGACATTGCATGTAGTTGAGACCGCGGCGCAGAGTCACAAAGATAAGACCACCCTGCTTAGCGACACGGTTGACACGGCCCTGAACGGAGACGCGCTTGACTCCCTCAGTGGGCTCATCCTTGCTCTTTCGGAGTGTACCAATCTTTGAAGGGTCGATCTCTTGGAGGTTGATCGCAACAGGCTCGGGAAGTGAAGGGTCGTTAGTGATCTTCAGCTTCTTGGCCTCCTCGAGAACAGCCAAACGAGCGGCCTCGTCTTGAGCATCCTTCTCAGCTCGCTTAGCAGCAGCCTCGGCCTTTTTCTTCTGCTGAGCAGCATAGGCGACAGCCTTCTTCAGGGCTGACTTGGCAGCAGGCTTGTAACCCTCCTCATCGTCCTTCTTCTTAACCTGGTACTCGGACTCGGCTCCATGGCGGTAGTAGGCTTCAAGAAGAGACTTGAAGGGGGCGGCCTCAGTGCCCTGAATCTCGGGGAGATCGCTTCCGGCTTCTTCGTCGACGTAGATAACCGCCATTTTATGCTGTGCTTTGTTTTCTGCTTCAATCGATGCGAAAACAGAAATCGCGGCCTTGGGTAGGAACTTGGAGGGGTTGTGGTGCCCCGCGATTGCTCCCCTTGCTTGACTCACGTCCGATAATGGTGGGGTGAAAAATTGTTAGTCACCTCTCTGGCTTATCTTTCCACGTATTAAAGCGATAAGAGCTCAACTTTGCCATAAATCTAATGCGATGCCGGATGACAAGGGAGATGCTGTCTGGTAAGGAGCTCTTTGTAATTGTATGTCTTATCTTATTTTTTCTTGGCCGAGGGATTGGAGCCTTTTATACACCTCCAAGGCCGGCCAAGGAGTTATCATCTAGGTTTTCCTTTTATCAGCTTTATGCTGTAGCAATTGGTCAGTCATCATGGTATTGAGGTCTAAGTCGTGAGCTAGAAGTTTTATTTGCTGTTGAGGCCACAAGCATATGCCAATTGAAACACAAGCCGTGCCCCCTCTAGATGCAAACTTCACTGTATCCCGCAAGAAAGCAAATTTCGGAAGCAAGCTGCGTTTCATAAGAGTCCGATGTCTAAGTGTAGTTGTCTCATCACTATCTCCCCAAAGCAAAAGTCAAACCCAAGTTCCCAAACGCCATGCGCAGTGAATTCAACTCTTCAAGGGGGCCGTATAGGTCCCCAGCCATCTATTTGCCTGACACAATCTGGGTATCATTGTAAACCTCCACCTGAAGCCGCATGCTCTGAATTCCACCATCAACAGCCGGCGCCAGACTTCTGTGCGTTTTTCAACCATTTGGCCCGTCAGCATCATAATTCTGCTTTGCAATTCAGTTTTTCGACTTGTTCTTTTTGTTCTTCTTCTGCTTCTTCTTGTTCTTATCTTTTCCATCAGCAGAAGAGTTAGGCTGAGATGGAACGGGCGACTCTTCTGCTGGCCGCTTTCGGTTCTCAACAGACTTGAGCAGTGCCTTGGCTCGTTCCTCTGCAATCTTTTCGGCAAGCTTACTGCTGATTGTTTTGTTGTCGCCCTGTGAGAAGTCAGTCTTGGATCTGTGATGGCTTCGCCGCAACATACCAGGTCCGCCTTGAGGATACGCGCGGTAGCCTCTTGGTTAATAGTCAGGGTACGCGTTTCAGGCTCCGGGGGAGACTCGATGTTCTTGATCTTTCCAAAATATTGCTGAATTCGCTTGAGTTCAGTAAGAACGGCTTGTGTTTGAGCCTCATTGCCCTCATTTAATTTCAGTGATGCTATCGCGAATGTTAGTGTGACCATGTGGCCTCGTTTCAGGTGCAAGAGAGCTCACAAAACATTAGGGATTCGATCGCGTAAGCTGTAAGTGAGAACAGTTTCGCCTTGTCTAATAGGGGCAACTGAGAGGCCATGCCTTCGAGGTTGCCCAACAAAGGCTGTAGCTTTTCTTCAAGATCATCGAGCTGATTATCCAGCCGATCGAGATCCGGTGTGATGTCCTTAACGTCTGTCATGTTGAGTTCTGTGGTTAGGAATGCTGAGAGGCGCAATGTTGCGATGTTCACGTCGTCGCATGAAAGACTTCGCACAGGCGCAGAAACTTGTCAACCATGAGACCCAATAAGGCTTAGTGGCTTTTGCATTCATGAAGTGAAGTAATGCAACTAAAGGGTACCACAGTCCGAGAACTACTCTGAAGCTGAAAACAAAAGAATGCTGGAAGTGGAAGCTTTTCATGAATTTTGGATACCTTCCAGTGAACTCCGTACACGAATCCTGTTACTTATATATTCCTTTCATGCTGTGTAGCCTTCACCACCGGCTACTTTCAGCATCGAGCCAAACGATATCGGAGCCGAGCACTCATTGGCCAATTATTGATGCTTTTGAACCCCACTATTGATCATCAAAACTTAGGCTCTTGTTACTCTAATTGGCCTGGTCTAAGTCGAAACAAATGGGAAAACGGACTCGCCTGTGCTATTCTTTAACGCATCACCAATTTTAGTATCGACTCACCAACTCCAACGCAACTCGACGCCTTCACGAATTGACGAAATAACAAATCGATGTATTGTTAATCAGACGTACCAATAACCGAGCTCCAAAGGCTAGCCTCCATCGCCCCTCGCTCGAGTCTGGATGCGCGCGTGCACATATTAAACCTCGATCTTTCGGCTTCTGAGCCACCTTTTCTCTCCACGACGACTTGATCACCAGCTTGAGGCTGGAGATCGTAATGAAGATGCGGGCGACGACTCAAATAGCGAGAAAATCGACCCGATGGCTCCGAAGTGGCCCCAGTTTCGGCTATACACGAGCCTTTGCTTCGGCAGTGCCTCCGACAGAACAGAAGAAACCAGAAGCCGTACCCCCGGAACTCAGCAGTGCGCCATCACGGCCATGGAAAAGCTCTATTACCCAAGCCGGATCTCTCACACCTACATCAACAAGCCCTTCATCGCAGTTCTACGTCCCCTCGGTTGTCATTCCAGCTGAAGCAGCGAAATCTGGACCAGTACATAAGATTCATATCCTGGGCGAAGATGTTAGATCAAGATTCATCGCCCACGCTCTATGTAGCGTTTATGATTCCGTCGAGACGGTGCCATTTCGCGAGATGCCCAAGTCAAGATATCGAAATGTGGAAAAGGTTCAACCTGAACGAACAAGGAAGAATGCATATGCCGAGAAGAATGCAGCCATCTCCGACAATGATGCTCTACCTCAATGTGACCGCTCGCATATCGATGAGTTGATAGTTACCGGCCGTGGCTTTGAGGCTGTTAAAGCGATCGCTTCAGTCAAAGATCGAATCGACGGTAAAACATCGATTTGTCTTCTTAACGACGGCATGGGAGTGCTCGAGCAAGTCCGCGAACAGCTCTTTAACGGAACCCAGCCTGAGCCCAACTTTTACTTGGGCCATATGTCCCACGCGCTCGCTTTCAACCGGAACAGGGATTCTGTTAAGCAGTTGAAGAGTGGGCGAACAGTCTTCACCAAGGCCGATCCGGTACTAAATGCGGAGAAGGAGCTCTACATCCCTGTTGAGCAACACCCTAGTATGATGCTTTCGCTGAGGAGGGTCAAAGAGCTCAACACAACCTTCAGTACTTTTGAGCATTGGCTAAGGTTCAAACTACCCTCCGTTATGTTCACGGCTGCTGTTGAGCCCGTTTGTGTGCTTCTTGACCTCCCATACCAAGGTCTATTGGAAAATAGAAACGCTCAAAGGCTGATGGATCAGCTTCTAAGGGAACTGGCTCTAGTAACGGAGAACATGCCTGAGGTCCAAGACTCGCCCGACCTCTTAAAATTCCTCCGTGGAGAAGGCCTCAAAAAGTTCTGCTACCGTCGCATTACAGGCAAGAGCAAAGCCCCCAGTGATTTGCTGACACGCATCAACAAAGGTCTGCAAACAGACATTAACTATCAGAATGGATACTTCTTGAAGCGGGCTAGGACTCTCGGTATAGACACGCCCAGAAATCAACTGATGGTTCAGATGATTAAGGCCCGACGTATTGAAGAATTGAAAAGGTTACGGTCTTTCATACCTGTCCAGGAGGCATTGCCAGACGTTGTTAGGGAGAAGTTTCAGCAGCGCAGATTGAAAAATGATTTATTGTAGAATAGGGTTTTAACGAATTGCAGCTTTGGCACTTGGGGCGTTCTACATATGGTTGAAGATTTCACAATAGCGCTTGAATTACTCATACAAAAGATACTCAACAACTCTTTGTCAGTTGACAGGATATTTGACACGAAATCAGTAGTATCATGATGTTCAATGTGTTGCTTGGTTTGGCTTACGTAACCCAATGCCCCTCCTACGATGTGCAAAGCAGCCCCGCGGCGTCAGGCTGATCTCGCGACTCACCAAAACGTTGAAGAACGTCACATATCAAAATCATGGACGACGCAGAGTTGGAACAGGTAGCTCATTCTTTCGGTCTCATCTAAATTCATCACTGATGGTCTTCGCAGTTACGAAAAGCTCGCCTGGAGCAACTGAAGGCTGAAGCCGGTGGTAGTGGAGGCGGTTCTTCTGGTCAGGAACAACAACAGCAGCGCCAGTCAGTTGTCTCGATCCATACCGTGCGACACTGTTTTACTGACCTTGAAATAGACAGCAGCAAAATGACGCTCGCCAACACATCCTCAACCAGATCCTCCATCCCGAAGCCGCCGACCGTCTAGGCCGTATCCGACTTGTGAAGGAGGAGCGCGCCGCCGACATCGAGAACCGACTTATCACACTTGCGCAAACCGGCCAACTTCGACAGAAGGTCACTGAGGCACAACTCAAGGAGCTTCTCAACGCTATGTCGGAGAGCAAGGAGGAGGAGAAGATTGTTGTGAGCAGACGCAAGGCGTGGGACGATGACGACGATTTGGACCTGTAAGACGTACCTGTGATACCATTGAATTGAGGATTAGAGTGAGGAAACAAGGCGAATTCGTGGGCGGGACCTGCTTTTCTGTCTCGAGTAAAAGGAAACAAATTGAATGTGATGGCTCAAGGTGCAGAATATAGGAATTCTTCCTCAGACCTTGAGGGGAAAATCTGCGTTGTCTGCTCGTATGATTTGATGATGTGCATGGTTCAAATGATTTGACAGATCGGGAATCTTGGAACAACAATAATTTTGGCCTCAATAACAACGCTAAGTGGTAATTCTAAATTTGACATTTAATACAGAAGAGTACAAGTATTGCAAGAGAAGTCAGATGGGAGAAGGATACTCAGACAATTATAGCCCCTGCTCTCTCAGCTCTTTGAGTCTCTTCTTCTCCTCCCTCTCCCTCTTTCGTATGTCTCTCATATCGGGTGGTTGCTCCACGCCCAGCTCTTTTCTTAAGTCACTAACATCATCCTCAAGTCTCTCTTCCCAGAAGACATTAATGACTTCTTTGCTCCGTGCCCCATTCTTCAAAGCCCAGGGTAGGTATATCGAGGCAAATCGCTGCCTCTCGCTCCTCTTCATGGTAGCTGCCGCAAAGATACTTAATCCCGTCATGGGAAGCAACGTATTCGCAAACTCGAAAGCCTTGAGTGCAACCTCACCCTCGCGCACGATAGGCAGACCAGTCAGAGCGTGGTAGAAGTCATGACACTCGCGATATCGCTGCATGACATATGCGCACTCTTCGTCGTCGATGTACCGCACCGTAGCTCGAGTATCGGGGGAGACGCCTTCGCGATCGAGCCAGCCTACATAGGCGCGGCCAACGGAGTTTTCGGGTAGCGCACGTAGAGCTTCGAGGGAAAGGGTTTTGGAGGAGATTCGAGGTCGAGCTCGGAGGATACGACGGCCGGTTGGATCGGCGAGCATAGCGTCGCGAAGGCGGTAGATGAAGTATGGTGTGGCTGTGGCTTCGCCAGTAGCAGCGATGAGGTCTGAGGGTGATCAGCTAGAGAAACAGAGGATTCCCGCAGGAAATCAAACTGCATACCATGGCGATAGGGATCGAAAAAAGACATTACGCTGGCCCCAATGGCCAGCCCAGCCCGCTCAACTCTCGTTAGAGGAACATGGCCTGGGTAGTTTGGCGGGGGTCGGTTCAAACTTGTGAAGCTCCTCGATGACAAAGAAGAGCAGGATGCACAAGATGTTGCCCGTAACAAGGTACTAACATTCTGGGCAGATCCAATTGACCTTAGTTTAGGAAGTGCGCTCTTCATTTGGGCTCGTTATCTGAGGATGATGATAGTGGTTCGATGTTTAAGCTCTGGCGATGATCTAACAGGCTAGGCCATGACTCAGCTTCAAGAATTACCGAGAGACGGGAACGAATCAGCGCTGAAGTTTCTTGAGTGGAACTGTATTTATATTCGATTTGATCTCGTTTGTCGGAAAATAATTGAGTTTGTCTAAGACCTATTAATATCATGGCAAGTCGACGGAAATAATGATCAACACCCAGCCTCATAATACTGGTGGTGGGATGTGGTATCTTGGCTCTGCACTGTAGCCAGGCTCAATCACAACCCTTGTTAAAGGTGAAAACAAGAAGATGATGATCAGAGCAATGAAATTTTCATATTAATCGTGTACTTGAGATGAGATACGCGACGGTTTTTGTCTAGAACTACCTACCTAGGTACCATATCTAACCCGAGTCGCGCTGGTGATGAATTGAATCACTCGGTATCCTTTCCCCTCTTCAAAATCCTCATCCTCTTCACACTCCGACCACTCCTCATACTCCTTATACTCATCATATACCCTGCACTCCTTTTTCTCCTTATCTCCCTCCTCTTCCTCGTCCTCCTCTTCCTCCTCGTCCTCCTCTTCCTCCTCTTCCTCCTCTTCCTCCTCTTCCTCCTCTTCCTCCTCTTCCTCCTCTTCCTCCTCCTCCTCATCCTCGTCCTCCCTATCCTCGTCCTCCTCATCCTCGTCCTCATCCTCCCTTCCCCTCTTGCTTTTTTGCACCCATAGACCTTTTTTCCCCATTTGCCAACCCCTAATGTTATCAGCTTCTATTACTTCAAAACCTCGAGCCTCCGGCCCTGGTAGCAGCTTCATGTTGATTTGTCTCAAGCCCGGTGGGACTGGTTCATGTTCGAGCATGTCGCATACTAGCTCTTCTGTCTCTCTGACTCTATCCAAGTCGCATGCGCAGCCCGACACCTCTGCTTCAATGGTGAGAGTCTCCAATGACAGAGGAAGTTTGTCGTGTATAGTTATGTACCTCTTATTCTCATTGTCTATGGGCCCAACAAAGTTGAGCCTCCCGATTGATAGACGCCTCAGAACTTCAAGTTTTCTTAGACTTCCGATATAGTTCTTCCAATCAGCGATGTGAGGATCCCACATTGGTCTCGTGATTGAAAGCTCAACCAGCTTTCGCCCATGCTCTCTGAGAATATTGCCAAACTGCTCAAGATTGTGGGTGGGGTTTTTAAGGTCTCCGCTGCCTATGAGGGCCAGCTTGAGATGGGTGAGGCTTGTGCATTTCTCCAAGATGCATTGGAGGGACATGGGCTCTAGGGTGCAGTTCTCGAGGTCGAGCCTTGTCAGGTTGCTGGGCGCCTTGTTCCAGTTCAACTTCGAACAAGTCTCGTGCCACAATGCAAAGCCTTCAAATCTCAGAGCCTTGATGCTTGGATGGTTGAAGAGACCACTGACTGTTTTAATCCCTATTGGGGAGCCCAGTGTGTCGTCATAGGATATAAGAGTTACTGACTCGAGATGGCGGAAAAAGAAGATATTCGGGATACCTTCAAAACACTGACCTGCTTCTTTGTTGTGCTCAAACCCAGCACAACCGTGGTCTGGGCCACCTACAAATGAACCAGTCAAAAGAAACGGCGTAGATTTGTGGTCAGTAATCCACAGCTCGAGGTGCCTCAGCTCTGGCATGAGAAGCATGAGAAGCACTTTCAAACTTCTGTATGGCCGTTTGAATATTCCGACTCTCAACTCGTACTCTATGAGAGCCCTGAGATTCAGGGGGATTTTATCACCTTCAGGTGATGAGGACAGCTTTTTAAAATACTTGGTCATGAAATCGAGGAAGTATGGAGGAGCCATGGGATCGTATCTCTGGGAGCAGAAAGTCCTCACGGCGAGGCCCCGCTCAGGATCCTGTTGCAGACGTCTTGCAAGTTGCATCCATTTCTCATCAGGGTCCTCTTCGAGGACAAAGATACTTCGAAACAGATGGGATTCTGCAATATCACGTAATCGTTTGCAAACGCGGCTCAGAGACAATAGTGTCTGGTAGGAGGACTTTGTATCCCAACCGCCTTCCCAATCTTTGCACTCGATGATGGAACAAATGTGACGCAAAATCTCGTTGGGCACGCACAGAAGCATGATGATAGCGATTGGGGTGGTAATTGGGGTCATAATGGAATGAGGGCAGAGAAGATGAGATGGGTGCCGACGGGATTGTTGGGGGGGGGGGGGAGATTATGGATGTTAAGGTTAGGGCATTGGCGTCAAGAAAGCGTTTTGTTTAAGTTTCGTGAGTCACTGAGGAGAAAGTTACCTACGTGAGCTGTGCTCTTACCAACCTAGACTGGGCTTGGGGATATAAAGAGGACGAAGTCTTCACTCGGATCAATTTACTTTCCTCATCACACGTCCTTATCACTCAATGGATTATCCCGCCCCCAGAATGCTCCCGCCCATGGCGATGGACACTGAACAGCCCATTATTTGCATCAGATATCGCGCCGCCTGGCCTTCTCTTCCCCGGCTGCCCCTAGACAATTCAAGAATGCAACTACCATCGAGTATCCAGGACCGACAAGGCCAAATCTTCGACCGAGTTGAGAAGATCCTCCAAAAGAACAACATCCTAGGGCCAGAGACTGAAATCGAGCTGGTTGTACGCCGAATGAACCCAACTGTTTTGATCAAATCACCGTGGAAGCAAGACAGCAAGATAAAGTGGGCGCAAGCGGTCGAACAAATCGTTGATGCGATGAAGAAACACTTCCGAGGCGCGATCGAAAGAGGCCTCCACGTTGAGATGATAGCACCGCAAAAGTACGAGACGGTGTACATCGGCGAGGTCGAGGAAGATGTTCCATGGGACGACATTCGAGCGGTTGCGAAGCGCCATCTCGACTCCT